>NC_081300.1:65404558-65705882 GCF_030435805.1 Mustela lutreola | reverse complement strand
TTCCCAGCTATCTCTCTGGTCGGAGGGGCCATGGCTGTGATCTCCAGATAAGCTCTACCTCCCCGACCTTGTAGGGACCCTCCACACCCTGGTGTCCTCTCTTTCCTCAACCTGGAAACCCTGCTCTGACCTGGGCCCCCTCTGCTCCTGGCCCTTGTCCCCCTATGCCCTCCTCTGCCCACCCTGCCCAGGTCAGTTTCTGTCCACTTCACTTCCTCCCTGTCTCTCCCTCAGGCTGGACCACCCATAGGGTCCAGGACACTCCAGTAGCTCGGTTTCACAGGCTCTTGAATCTGGACTTGAATTCCTCACTGGATGGCAGGTTCAGAGATGTAAGAGGAATAGAAGGAAGCCAGGAAGAAAGTGTTGCACATACGGCCTGCTGGGAGGTTTGGGCATCTGCAAAAGCTCTGAGTTCCCCAGGAATCAGTGCAAGGAGGGAAATAGGTGCCCCACAATTTCTCTGAGAAAGACACCCTGCTGAAGGGAAACCAGTGTCTCAATGCCAAGGCCAGTATCTTGTACCATAATAAAACATGGAAATCTGTTTCACCCGAGGCCTCCCCAGGGATGGTACTTGGGCTCAGACACACACACAGATAACCATCCAACTGCCTCAGGATACATCAATGACCTTGAGGACCATTCCGCTGCCTCTGCATGGAGAACCCCCTGTGTTCCTGTCTCAAGGTCACCATAGCCCGGTGGGGCGGGGGTGGGGGGCGGTTGCCTAGTTACAGTCCCCTGATTTGGCCCAGTGCATGCCCACCAGGCAAGCTCCTGCGCCTGGACCCAGAATGGACCCCCTGGAGTCAAGTCCCAGCGTCCCACACCCACTGCAGGCCCAGCCCACACCCACTCTGCCTGATGGCCCCTTGGCTACTCCGGGGCCTATGAGTTACTCCCCACTTGTGCCCCAGCTCTGCCAAAGAAAGATAAGGTAGTATTCCAAGTGTGAGGCTCAGAAAGTCACCCATCACCTTCTGGGGGCCAGGGGAGGCATCACTTATTCAGAATTCTCTCCATTCAACCCTGGAAGTCACTGGGGAAAGCAGAGTCCATCTGGGAATGTTCTGGGTGGTGCTGTGGGGCTCCGGAGGCCGGGGGTTCTGGCCACTCTCAGACATGATGGGTGGTGAGTAGAACCGGCCCCAGCACCCACAGTCCTTCTTGCTGGGCCCCTGGGCTCCCACTCCCCCCTCTGCATTCTGGGGGCCTAAAGGGGGATGGGCCAGGCATGTCACCACTCTGTGGTGGCCACACTAAGTGTCCTGGGTAAGTCGCTCCCTTGGCTCCTTGAGTCCATTCCCTGTGCCTGCTGTCACAAATCACCACAATCTTAGCTCCTGAAAACAACACACACTTATTATCTTACAGATCTGGAGGTCAGAAGTCTGAAACAGGTCCCAAAGGCAGAAATCAAGGTATCACTGGGCCGCTCCTTCTGGGGGTTCCAGGGGAGAATCTGTGACCATATTCCTGGGCTCGTGACACCCCCTTCCCTCTTGCCAAAGCTGCAGTGGCATCTTCAAGTCTCTCCCTTTCTCTCTAACCTCTGCTTCCACCGCCACAACTCCTCTCTCCCTACCTCCCTCCTCTTTTAGAAAGACTCTAGCTGGGGCCACCCACGTAATCCAGGATCACCTCCCCACCACAAGGTCCTCAATTCCAGCACATCTGCAAAACCCTTGTTGCCAGGTAAAAAACTATATTCTGGGGGTTAATAGGTGGACACCTCTGGGGACCTTATTCAGCTGACTGTAACTCCATTGCCCCGTTCCCTGGGTGTCTGAGAACTCTCTTCCGTATTCCTTTCTCTCCCTGCATCCTGCTCAGTCTGGGCCACCTTTGGGGCCTCCTCAGCCCAGACTCTCCCCCCCTTTTCTCTGGTCTCCTTCAGGCCCTTCTCCTCCTGGGGTCACAGGAAAAGGACTTTGATTTTAGCTACGGCTTTGCGGCATTCTTTCCAGGAGGTCCCCAGTTAAATGCTCTCCAGGCCTTACCTATCACTGCCTTCTATCCTTGGAGGAAGAGCCTCTTATACTCCTTGTCCTAAGAATGGAGACACCAAGGCCCAGAGACCCTGAGTGACTTGCCCAAGGTCACAGCAGGGAGTCAACCTGGACACCCCATCACTACCTACTCCAGATCTCGGCTCCTGACCCCAGGTCACAGGCCACTGTTAGCTCCCTGTCCACCTCAGCCAGGCCCTCCTGATTTGTCCAGCTACCTCCCTGGAGAGCTCTGAGCCCCTCTGAACTCAGGTCCCTGTCCCGGGACCCACGGCCTCAGGGGATAGAGTTATGGGGGCCAACGAGAGACCGAGGAAAACAGAGCCTGAGTCAGAGTGTCTGGAGTCCTCACGCCCCTTCACCTTCCTCTGGGTCAAAAATCAGGGTCAGGGTGCTTGGGAAAGGAGCCAAGAGAGGGTCCCCTCCCCCTGGAGGCCCCACTTCAGGCGAGGGTCACAGCAGGGCTTACGTTGGTTGCCCTAGCACCAAAAGCATCAGTCCTTGGCAGTTGGCTTCTCCAGCTCAATCCCCCAACTCCCTTGTCCCAGCTGCTGCCCATCAGGATCTGTAACACCTTCAGTCAGGGGATAATCTCCTGAGGGAAAAACACACAAAACTTCTGGTATGGGATTCCAGGGGAAGGGGGTCCGGTGCCAACCAGAGTGGCTGCTTCAGGGCAAGCTGTCAAAAGGCCCCATTGACGCAAGTGGCATTCTCCAGGTAGAAGGCCAGGACAGAACACACCCTGACAGGTGAGGTCACTGGGCTGCTTTTCCACTCGGTTCTTGACCACCACCCCCACCCCAGTCCACCTCCACCCCTGCCCTTTCCTGCTGAGGACCTTCCAGAACTCCTCTGTTTCCTCTAGGATTACATCTGGAAGCGAGCTTTGGTGGTATAGTGGTGAGCATAGCTGCCTTCCAGGATTATGTCTGGAGATGTGAGGTGTCCCCACAGCTCCAGGAGAAGGTGCAGAGGGGTGTGCAGCAGAGGAGACGGGACTTCTAGAGCCTTCAGATCCCAGGATGGACAGACACCCTATGAGGAAGTATGGGGCTGGGTGGGGATGGGGATAGCAGAGCGTGGTGCTTTGCCCTGTGGGACCCACCTCCCAAAAACTCTCCCACCCAACCCTCAGTGAAATGTTAGTGACACTCTTCCCTGAGGTCACTGCAATTGCATGTCACTCCAGTCCCCTTCCCTAGGCCCAGCACCAGCTTTCAGGCCTCCACATCTCCATGTGAGGAGCCACTGTCCCTGCCAATGGCCATGACAGGACCACAGACATATATCCCAGGGAGAAGAAGTAAGCCAGAAGTAATGAAAGGCCTGGACTCAGAGATGGCCCATCTCTGACCCAACAGACTCTTGAGGATTCTATTTCCCAACCAGAAATTAACGGGGCATCTGTGTGTGAACCCATCCCTCTAACAGATTGTGTGGGAAAGCCCCCCTAAAGCTGGGTCGCCAGGCACTCCGTCAGAGCCTCTGACCTCTGACCTCCCTCAGTTATCGGGCACCCCCAGGAGCTTCCAAGGCACTTGGTCACTCCAGAGTAGACCATCTGGAGCCCCAGTCTGCCCCTCAAGCACCCCACCCCCATACATGCTCTGATCCTCCAGGATGGCACAGCCGGGCCAATCCACCTGCCCCTCACCTTCTCCTGTCCCCTTGGCCATAAACCTACTCTTTCTCCCACCCCCACAATGCATCTTGGATGCCACCTTCTGTCCTGTTGCTACCTACCTCTCCCCTGCCCCCACCTCCAGGGGTCCATGTACCCCTTGACCCTGTCTCAAACCAGGGTCTCCTGTCACCCCCCACCTGTCCCCTGCATTTTGCCAGGGCACCAATGGCCCTCAAGTGCCCTGATCCAAGGGTCTCCTCACCATCCTCCTCTCTGCCGAACTTCTGGGCAGACTTGAGGACTGCACACCAGTCTTACCATGTTGAAGTCCTCAGGCCCCCAAGGCCCATCTCATGAGTCCTCCTTTCTATCTTCCATCCTCTTCCACCCGCTTTGTTCTGCTGTCACCCATCAGGGCCACGGGGAGCTGGCCCCTGTGCCTACTCTTTCTTTCTCTCTGCAAGCCATGAAATGGATCTAAAAAGGTCTCTTTTTTTTACCGACCCAATCTCCCAGCCTGGCCTTGGGGTCAACCACCCAACCGGACTGCTGACGTCACTCTGGATGGTGGTGGCCTGCTCCAGCAGAGTGATACACGACTCAGAGATGCGGGATGCCCCGAGGTGGGGGCCGTACCTCCCTTCATCCCACAAACCCTTGACCGGATGCCGGACTAACGTCACTGGCGCTCCCCATGACTGCTGCCCTGGGGTGGGGCTGTCCTCCCCCTCGAGATGTTAGCCCACTAGCCATATGGATGGCGACCCCCTGGCTGAGTGCTGCTTCTGGGGAAGCTTGGCACTGATGTCTGACATGCATGTCCTGTGTAATTCCCAGACCACACCCCAGGCAGGTGCTAATACCCCCCCCAAACACACCTTAAGGTTGAGGAGGCAGACGTTCCCAGAGCTGGTCAGGGTCACACAGATGGAAGATACCCAGGCCTCCAGACCCAAGGTCACCATACCTCCCCCCACCCCATACAAGACAGGAAGCTGTGCCTGCCTGGGTCCTGCGAATATCCAGGGATCCCCAGCCTGAAGCCACTGTGTCTTGTGAGGAGGCCATGCCTGCATCAGACCAGGAAAAGGTGCTAAGCATATAGAATCCCACAACCTCCAGAAATCAGAGGCATCCTGAAGGTTCTGTGGGACCTGAATTCTTCATTCTACATTGACTGAGGGTGGGTAGGAAGCGGGCAGGAGGGGAGTCATGGGAGGACTCTCTGAATCCAGAAAGCAAAGCAGGGGCAAGTGTTATGTACCAATTTCACAGATGAGAGAACTGAGGCTCTGGTGGTGGATGGGCAGGGGCACTGCCAGGGTCACATGGCTGGTTGCTGCCAACCTGCTCCCCAGGCTCTTTCCACAGGAGCTCAGCCCAATATGATATGTCATTCATTCATTCACACCCTCCTTCATTCAACAGTCCCTCAGTGAGCACTGCTGTGGGCCAGGGCTGAGTGCAAGGGACCAGGACCCCGTGCCCAGGAAGAGCTCATATGCTAGGGAAAACAGCTGTGTAGACTGCCACTGACCCCACCCTCATCCCTGAGCCCCCACATCAGCTCCCAGCCCAGGGAGGATCTGATGCAGCAGATTCTGCTCACTTAAGATTGAACCAACAGAAACATCAGCAGGATGCCATCACAGTCCCTCCTGGACCCTTGATGTCCCTGTTAGGACTGTCATAGCCCATTTCACTGAAGGTCACTGAGCATAAGGGTTGCACTGGGGCTGCCCTGCCCAGGTAAGAGCAGGGTCATCCCTCCCTGGAAGGAGTGATGGCCCTGGGGCACATCAGGCAGGCAAGTCCACGTAGGATGGAGAAGAGGGACAAGTCTCAGGAGGGGGCTTGACCTGGCCCTGCCTGCCTAGCTGTAGGACCCAGGGCAGCCCCCTCCCTTGGGGCTTCCTTCCTACTGGAGGCCTGGGCTGAAGGACAGGACTGGGACTGAGTCAGATGGGGGAGGGAGGCTGTGACTTCCTTCTCAGCCCAAAAGACCGAGCCCAGAATAGCCTCAGGCAGGGGAGGGCAGAGGGACCTGGGGGGATGGGCGAAGAGAGGTGTCAGCTCTGGGACCTGGGGTAGGGTAGGAGAGGGAGGTGGC
Organism: Mustela lutreola; assembly: GCF_030435805.1. Taxonomy (NCBI): domain Eukaryota; kingdom Metazoa; phylum Chordata; class Mammalia; order Carnivora; family Mustelidae; genus Mustela; species Mustela lutreola. The sequence continues at coordinate 65,700,133 of NC_081300.1, read as the reverse complement.
TGCTGAGGGCCCTGGGGGAGGGGAGGGAGGACATAGAGAGGTGTTAGCTCTGGGCCCTGGGGGAGGGTAGGAGTGGGAGGTGACTGCTGAGGGCTCTTGGGGAGGGGAGGGAGGAGAAGGAGAGGTGTCAGATCTGGGCCCTAGGGAAGGGGGAGGAGAGGTGACTGCTCAGAATATGGGGAAAGCCCAGGGCTCCTGCTGAGCTGAGCTAAGTGACTCACCCATCCACCCAGCCCCCCTCCAAGCCTGCACAGGCACCAAGATACTGCTGCCCAGCCAAGCCTGGACAGGAGGACACCCTCTTCCTCCACCCCCCAGTATTCACTGAGTCCAGCAGAAGTGGGAACAGGGTGTGACCCCAGCCTGTGTTTTATGGAGACGTAGGCACTACCAAGAAACCTGGGTTTCCAGGCACCTGGATAATATAGTTTCAAGGGGCGTCAAACAGCTCCCCACTGGACAGCCCACTGGCACGACATAGCACAGTGACAGTCCACACCTCAGAGTGGGCTCCCCTTCACCCTCCGTCCCTTCCCACACAGCAGTGTCCTCTCCAGGGCCTCTGTGCCCTCCCACGCCCCACCCCAGTTGCATCCTCCTGTGTGATCCCACATCTAACCTCCCCCATGTGGCTCCTGAACAGCTTGTCAGGGAGGAACAGTAACCCTCGCCCCACACACGGGAATGTCTCAAACCAGCATCTGCAGAGCTGGCGGGGTCTTTCCCAAACACACTGTTGGGCAACGTCCCGAGACCTTGCTCCCTCTAGAGTGATCTGGGGGACCCTCTGCTCCCGTTCAGACACCTTGAGCAATTGCCGATGACCACAAATGTCACAGAAGGTAAGGGCCAGTTTTTCTAGAAAGCTAGTTGATGACTTGGGATTATGGCAAACCTTATTTGGCCAGGAACCCCATAAGCGACAGTCACCCCCAAGAACCCCATAAGGGACAGTCCACCCCCAAGAACAGAACACCTGTGCCTAGTGAGGGGTGGGTTATTGCGGGGGACCCGCATCCTGGATTTCCCTGGACATTCCCAGTTCAGGCCTGTGTTCCAGTGTGATTTTTTTTTTAAAGATTTTATTTTTTATATTATTTATTTGAGAGAGAGACAGGGAGAGAGAGCATGAGTGAGGAGAAGGGCAGAGAGAGAAGCAGACTCCCCGTGGAGCCCGATGCAGGACTCGATCCCGGGACTCCGAGATCATGACCTGAGCCGAAGGCAGTTGTCCAACCAACTGAGCCACCCAGGCGTCCCTCCAGTGTGATTATTAATAGCAACCCTTCCACTTCCAGAAATGTCCCAGTTTGAATAATAAATTTTGATCATCTGAGCTCATAACTGTTTGCTGAATGACTGAATGAATCCTCCTTATAATGAGTTAAAATGGGGGGGTCAGGGCAAGCTCCGGGCCCCAAAGTCAGCCGTGAGACATACCCACAGCCCGGCACCGTCCAGAGCTCTGTGAGCCAGCCTTGACAGGGGCACCACGATGGAACCGGCAGTTGCCAAGATGACCTCACCAGGGGCCACAGCCGGTGGTCACCATGGGGTTCCTGGTCTCTGCGGGCCCCACCCAGAGCCCCCAGGTGTGAGCTCACACCAGCCAGCCTGTGAGAGACCTGGAATCCTAGAGAAATGTCTTGGGAAACCAGAACAGGGACCAGGGACAGGGCTGGGTGGCTTCTGTGGCCAGCGTCACAGAGCTGGGGTCATCAGACGCCCCTGTGTCCACACTGGGACAGAGTAGCTGATGGTCAACATGACCCACGGGGGTACCCTCTCCCCCCTTGTAGTCACACCCTCTTCCTGCAGCCACATGAGTGCCCTTGACTTGCTCAAGGTGGACCTGGGACACCTCAGGTCCTTCCTGCTCCTCAGTATCCAGCCCAGGGACATCTGATGTCAGGGTTAATGGACACTGAGGGTCCACCGAGCCACCACTGTGCCCAGTGCTTTGTGGTCAGGAGACTGGACCAGCCATGTGTCTTCACTAGGTGCCCATCCTTCATGGGGAGATGTAGGCTCTCCTGACCACCCTGGGAGGAGAGAGAAAGCTGCGGTCAGACCAGGCCTCACTCCCAGCAGAGGACAGAAAGACTGCCACGGGCCAGACAGTAGAGTGCAGCTCTCTGAGGGAAGGGGTGCTGGTCCCGGTGCCGCAGGGCAGAGCAGGCTGGAGAAGGTAGGACCCCAGACCATCTGGGAGGCCCCATCCTCAAGGGCTCCTAGTCAGACAGGTGCTCCAACTCAGTTCTCATGTGGACCAAGGCCCAGCATGGATGAGGCTTCAGTGTAGACACGACCCAGAGCAAATTCACCTGCTCAACATCTCTTTCCTGAGCACCTACTATGTGTGGGCCCACAGCAGGGACAAGGCAGGCGCAGCCCTGCTCGAAGCACTTACGTTTGGGGGAGATGGAAGCAAGCCTAACAGGTACATGAGCGGTGTGGCAGGAGACAGGGTTTGTGCCTTGGGGAAAATAAAGTGGGGTGAAAGAAGCCAGGTGGCATCTGGCCGAGGTCTCCCAACAACACAGCTGGAAGAGGCCAGGGGCTAGGAGGATCCCTGACTGGGGGCTGGGTCCCTATAGTTAGAATTAGCTGCTTGGGGCCTCAGTTTCCCTTCTGTGCAGCCTGGTTAACAATAATGGAACCTCACCCCCTGAGGGAGGGGTTTGACAATCATGGAAAAATGGGTGTGTTTTGTTTGTCTCTGTGGTTGATTATCGTTATCATTGGGCTGTTCCAACTCTAGTCAGCCTCAGGCCAGCACCCAGGCCCGCAGCTGGTCTCCCCACAGGCCTGGCACCCTCACCCCAGTGCAGCTGGCCTGGTGAAACCAAGAGTCCCCAATCCCCAAAATAGCTGGGGAAACCCAGACCGGCCCCAGCCCCAGTAGCAGGTGCCTCTACCTCCCCAGAGGGGGCAGGGGTTCCAGCTCCAGAAGATTCCACAAGCCCAGCTGGAGAAGGGCCGCACATCCCAGTATCAAGGCCACCCAAGCCCCTGTGCCCAGGCCTGAGGTGGGCAAGTTTTGAGATCACAGTAAACAGTCAGGAGCAGTATTCTGTTCTAGAATACTGTGTTCATGTCAATCCTCCCCCTCTTGGGATGCCCCCTGAACCTTCTTAGGTGCCACGCATGGAGCTGTCTCTGACCATGGGACACAGGCAGACACTTGTCACTCAGAGGAGGCCTGAGTAGCTGGTCAGGGCTGGATGTGGGACCCTGGGTCACACCTCACCTGCTGCTCCCAGACATGGAACTCTTGGGATTGGGCCAAGTACAGGGAAGTGGGGACGTAGACCCTCACGATTGTTGTCCTGGGAGCCCCGAGTCTGGGTAGCCTGGAAGCACAGCTGCCCCTCGGGAGAACTCATGGGGTCCTTCCTCAGTAGTCAGGACCTCAGATCAGTCAGTAATTCATCTGTCGGTCCACACATCCATTTGTTCATCTGTCCATCCATTCATCACTTATCCACCCATCCATCCACAAAGGCTTTCTGGGGCTTGGCCTGTGAGGGGTTCTCAGCTTTCCATGTCCCAAGAAGGGTGGGACTGGTCTAGCCAAGATCAAAGTGAGACCTGGAGTGTACTTGCTTTCATCTTTGGAAGAGAGGCTTCAGGTACAATTCACTGCCTAATCTGGCCCTGCACTGGGAGCTAGGGCAAGATGCTAAGGGCAAATGTGGGCCAGCGTGGTAAGGCCTGATGACTCCCTGCCTAGTGGGTAACCAAACTCCCCAAGCTTCCTGCCACCCCCATTATAGACCTTCTTGATCTACCCTCCAGGCTGACCTCCCCTATTCTCTTCTTACCCCTGCCCCATCCTTCCATAATCAAAGAGGCTCCCAGGACATTCCAGGGCTCAGAGGTCTTGGTGGGAGTGGGGAATGGGAACCCAGTATTCAGCACAGTTATGCCCAAAAATGACAAATCTGTTCCACCAGCTCATTCTGGTGGGGGGCACCATCAGTAATGCCCCCAGTCCAGGGAAGCCAGGAGCCAGGCCTACTGGCCTCAGCCATAACACCATGTCACCTGACATATGAGATATAAAGTGTCCCATGGGCAGGCCCCAGGGCAAGTGCCCCTACTGATGACACCAAGGGAGTGTGGCCCTCACCCCAGCCATGGCCAATCAGCTCATCAACCACTGTTCACTCACCGCACCCCTCACCTACCCCTCAACAGACACATACATGCCTGGCCCTGGTCAGGTCCTGGAGGTGAAGCTAGGACATTGGACGCTCATCCCTGCCCAACCTGGAGCTCACAGTGCAGATGAGACTCTCCTCCCCCATAAACATTAGTAGAGAAGACAGGGCGTAGGGGATTCTGGGGGTCATGCACAGTAAGCAAATGTGGTCTGGTGGCAGCAACAACTTCTATAACCTCAAAACAGAGCCTGGGAGCTAGACCCCCAGGGCTCGAAGGACAGAGGTAGGCAGAGCATCCTGGGGGGCACAGCATGAGCAAAGGCCCAGAGGGGAACAGTAGCACCTCTCAGCTGGTGCTCTCCAGTTTCACTAAAGCCCCCTGACCCCTCCAGCTTGAAGAACCCAACCTCCTGTCTCCCGTGCCACCTGGCCTGCCATCCCGTTCACCACCCAGAAAGCCCTAGGATTCTGTGCCACATGGCTGGGTCCTGCCCTGGGGAGGAAGGAGAATCAGATAGTGACCACTGGGCAGAGAAGAGACGCACCAAGGATGCTGGGAAACAGGCCAGGGCAGGTCCCAGGGGCTTGCGGGAGTTCTCTGGGGTGGAGAAGTAGTCAGTGCCATGGGCCAGGAACAGGCAGGGCAAGAGACAGAACACACATGCTGAGCCAGCCAGTGGGCTGGAGTGTCCAGAGTCCCGGAGCCTAGCAGAAGGGCAGGGGCAGAGCCCTGAAGGCCTCAGCACTAACTAGAGCTTTGGTTGCAAAAGCAACTGATCCCTGAGACCCTAGTGAGTGGCTGATTGTCGCTCTAGCACTTACGAAACATGGGGCACATGGTATTCAGCTGAGCCCCTCAGGGATTCTGTGAGGCTGACAGCCAGGACCATCGTCCCATTTCACCAGCAGGGAAACTGAGGCTCAAAAGGGTTAATATCCCAGAGTGAGTCAGAGCAGCTCCTGCGACTCCCAGCCTGGGACCCCCCACTGATGGATGGGGAGACTGAGGCCAGCAGAGGACGGGGCCCGCTGAGCTCACACAGGGGTGCTCTGTGTGGAGAGCTGCCCTCTGCCAGGCACCAGACATGCTCACACGCGGTGACCTCCCTCCATCACTCTGCAGCCCCAATTCCCTCTCAGGGGTGCAGAAAGGAGGTCCAAGTGTGGATGTCATGCTGAGCCAGGAGTGCAGACCCCAGTGAGAGTCCATCTAACCCATGGCTGAGAGGAGGGAGGGCCAGAAGGCAAAAGGCCTCAGGGAAACTCTGTCGTGGAAGGCCAGGCCCCAGGGTCAGGCAGGCAGGGGTCCCCACCCACAGACAAGCTTTCTCCGCCCTTGACCTTGGGCGATTTGCGTCCCCTCTGTGGGCCTCAGTTTCCTCGTCTGTACAAGGGGGGAGATAACTCACCTCTCCCCCACAGGGCGGGTGTGGGGATTCAAAATAATGCCTGTGACTTGCCTGAGCGAGGGTAACCCTCAGCAACCACCAGTATTGCTGCCATCTCCTGGGCTCTTGCCCAGGGGACAACTTTGGCATGCTGTGTGACCTTGGGCATTTCCCTTGTCCTTGCTGGGCCCCAACCTTCCTTTCTGCTCAAGGAGAGCTGGGTAAGGAGCCCCAAGGATCAGAAACTGGGAGGAAACTAGGATTTCTGGATGCAGGGTTTGCTCAGGGAGGCCCTGGATCTACAGGGGCAGCGAAGCCCAGAGTGGGAGCTTGGTGGGGGAGGAGAGTCAGGCAAGTGGCTGCCTTGCCTACAGCTGGCCACCCCTGGGAATCCCCAAGCTAAAGTTAACCCCGCCTTGGCTGAAACCAGAACTCCGAGTAACCAAAAGAGAGAAGTAAGGGGAAGAGAAACCCAGCCTGTAGCCAGCAGGGCGTGGGATGTGAGACAAACAGGGCCAGGTGTGGCTGGAGACTAGGACAGGGGCAGTTTCAGGGCTGTAACCGGATGTTTGTGCAGCTCACAGATGGGGGTGGCAGAGCCCTCCCCAACCCCGCCCCCTTGGAGCCCTGGCCAGGTTGTGGTGCTGCCCCCTGGCTGCCTCCTTGAGCTCTACCTGGAGTCCTGGAATCCTGGAGGGCCAGGCCTTAAGGGATCTCAGAACCTGCCAGGGGTGGTCCTCCCCTTTCAGTAAGGCCCCAAGGAAGGGAGGAAGGGATGGCCAGCACACAAAAGGGGGCCTGAGCTCTGGAACTCCAGTCTTAGGTCCTCCCAGCAGCAGAACGAACAGGTGAGTGGACCAGTGGGTGAACACAAGCATTCTGACTTTCCAAGACCTCATGATTCCAAGGGGACTCAGGGAGACACAGTCCAGCCTTTCTGGAGGAAATTCATCCCCTGTGTCCATGGCCTGTTAAAGTACTTCCATTTGATCCCAGAGTCCTGTTTCTAACAGTCCTATGTTCAGACAGCCTAATGTTCACAGCTCCAAACAGCCTCAGATAAGTGCCACGGGCCACTTCCACAGTGGGGGACAGTGGGACAGGCTGATGATAAGAAGAGGTCTCATCTGAGCCCATCCTTGTGAAAAGGACATGATTGTATGCAGAGAAAATCTGGAGGCATACACACTGACATACCACTCTCTGGTAGTGAGAGCAGATGTTTGCTTTATTTTCCTCTTTATTCTTTTCAGTGTTTTCTGATTTCTCAAAGAACATGTGTTACTTTTATAATCAGAAAACGAAACAATAAACTGTGTTAAGATCAATGATCCTCTAAAAATGGTGTCTTGGAAGACCTGAACGGCATCTAATGTCTTGAACATGCTGTTAGCCCAAAGAGGTTGCAAGACAGGATGTTACATATGTGAGCATGTGTCTCTGCCTCTTTTTCCATAATGACACCCATATCTGTGTCTCTGAGCTGGAGCCAACTGTGGCTGAAACTACAGATAAGCTTGGTTTCCATTTTGCACATTTGACTTTTCTGATTTTTCTACAAAGATTATGCATTTATTTTGTGATTTTGAAAAAAAAAAGGCTTTTTTTTTCTCACTTAAATAAGCATGTTTATTCCAATCACTTCACATCCAGCAAATATTTCAGGCCAGGTACACAGTTTGGGATGACATGAATGGAGAGATGGAGAGCCATCCCTCTTGGGCAGTGGTAAAATGGGTGGAACGTATATGGAAAGAGGTCATTTCAATACTAACATGGATTCTCATCCCTAAACCTCAGGTCCTGTCCACATACATGAAACTCTGTCCTAGCTCCAGCTCCACACAGAGACAGGAAGCAGAAAGGAAGTTGCTAGACCATTAATAAAAGAAGGTATTCCAGGGGTGGTGAAGAATTAGCAGCAGGCATTTGGCAAGGAAGATTGGAGGAAAGCATTGCCTTTTAAAGGCAGCTGAAGACAGAGGAGTGAGAAATTTCAAACCAAAAGTTTAAGCAATTTCTGCAAATAGTAATAAAAAGCTTCCTGCAAATAAAACAGATTAGTGTGGGGCAAGGTTAGTCCAGAATTGACAGCTATGTAGGAAAGAAGCACTCTCTGAAGACCAGAATAAATTTTGAGAGTTTTTATCTGTTCCTTGGACAGAAAGAATTATATGAGAGTTCAGAGCTTGGTATGCACAGGTGGGAAGACCTAGGTTGAGAAACTTCTCTGCCACATAGATGACAATATACCTTGGCAATGACTCCCTCTCCCCAAACTGTGATCTAGTCAATATTGATCATATTAGTTGTTACCTCCTATGTCCATTGTGAGGAATGCAAAAGAAAATGCGCACAAATTCCTTCCCAGAAAGTCTGCTTCAAACACTGGATCATTGAAACAGGTTAAAAATTGCTACTGGAGCCTCACTCTTCAGTACCCATACTTGGTTAATTCTGATCTTCTTTATATTAGTAATACCGTGAGTTGCATAGATGTCATTTCTCTTACATTCTTAAAATCTTGAAAGAAACTCTCCACTTAAGGGGCACCTGAGTGGCTCAGTGGATTAAGCATCTCACTCTTAGTTTCAGCTCAGGTCGTGATCTCAAGGTCATGATTTCAGGGTCATGAGGTCGACCCTTATGTCAGGCTCCTCGCTCAGTTCAGAATCTATATGAAATTCTCTCTCCCTCTCCCTTTACCCCTCCCACTCATTCTCTCTCTCTTTCTCAAATAAATCTTTTTTAAAAAACCTCTCCACTTAAGGTCATTGCCACCCATCTGTTTTATAAGTAACGATAAAAACAGCCACTGTTTCTTGGCTGTTCACTCCTCCCTTTCTCCCCCCAAAAATACAAGTTTTTATCCCATGTTTTAGTCAGGGGCTAAAATTACCTAGCGTGACCTAGAGCCCAAAAGAGCAGGAACTCAACAGCCACCACTCGAGTCTATCTGCTCCGTGCCTCAGCTGCCCCTTCCAGGACCCTCACTGACAAAGGGAAAGATGCTGCCCCCAAAGAGATGTGGCTCCTTCCCTGGTCTGCAGTTCGTCTTATCCCCAGCTCAGTACCTGGGAACTGCAAGGCTCTCAACAAACAATCTGAATGAGGGAAGAAGGAAAGAAGAGATGGATGTGTGCCCTGGGTGAATGATTGATAAATGGGTAGATGGGTGGTTGGAAAACTGAAGGATGGGTAGATGAGTAGGCAAAGTGATGGGTCATGGATAGGACAGTAATTAGATGGGTGAATGGACAGACAGATGGTGGGTAGGTAGATCCTAACCATGAGAAACACAGACCTTTGGCACCTGGCAGCTCTGTGCAGTGTCTGAACTCAACACTTAGGTTCTGATGCTGATGCTGACTTGAGGGTGACCTTGGAGTTGTCATTACCTTAATGTCTCTAAGCTTGTCCCCTCACAGGCAACCAAGATATGGGTCAGTACCTGCCCTGTGCACCTTACTTACCTCAACTGCTGGGAAGTCAATTGAAAGGATAGACAGAAATAAAGGTGCCTTAAGAACTCTAGAGGGCTTCCCAGGTGCACTATTGGCATGGAAGGACCTTGCAGGTCATTAAGCTAACTCCCCCCAGAGTTGGATCACAGCTTGTGGGAAGAGCCTGAGCTTGGAGCCCAGACAGGCCTGGGTTCCAGTCCTGACTCCACCACTTTCTAAGTGCATGACGTGACGCAGGTGACTATCTTCTCTGTGATGTGCAAGCAATGACACTGACAATCATCCCTCAGGGCTATGTAAGGATTCAGGGGGATAATTCTGGAAACTGCTTAGCCCAGCACCTGGCAGGTATAAAATAATGGATCTGAGATCTGCTGTCTGGAGTCACCAAAAAAGAGGCTCAACTGCCCCCTCCCCGTAGGAAGCCCTGGAGGCCAGAGATATCCTAGGATATCTAACTCAGAAGTTCACAAAACCCTGAAATATATCTGTATAAATGTGCATTGTGGGGAGAGATTCAGGGCTTTGGGCAGAAAGCGGTTATGACCTTCTGAGAGTTAACCATACTGATCTAATCTATAACACTCATTTAGGAGACTGAGACCAGAGGCTCACCCAAGAGCACTTTGTGGGGCAGGGTACAGCAAAGCCCACAGGGATTCAGTCCACTGTGAGAACTTCCCTGCCCAGGAACAAGGCCCTGCCTTGGAACACAGGCCTGAGATAGTATTACCGCCACCGGGAAGCAGTGTGCACCAGGCAGAGGCTTCCAGGTTTAGGGCGAGCAGGGATAGAAACAGCATGGGCCACAATTTAGATGGGGCAGTAAGACCGTGCGAGAATTTCAACTTCCTTTTTAAATTTGTCTCTCAAAGTTCTTATAAGAAGGTTTGAACAACAAAGTTAAGTTGAGGGAGAAAGAGGTAGTGGCTTGTAGAAAAACAACTTGACCTGCTCCCCAGGGACCTGCAGTTCTAGTTCATGAGCTCATGTTAACAAAAACTATCAAAACCAGAGTCTGAAACGAAAAGAGTTTCTCAAACACGAGTGTGATGGAGAGTCGGCCAGAGGACGTGGAGCGGAGAATCCAGGAAAGGGATCACTGAGCCTGGAAGAGATTTCTCTCCTACATCAGGGCCATCCTAGCAGATAGATTCAGGCACCTCCAGCTGGAGGGGTCGGGGGTGTGCCAACTCCAGGCCCAGGTAGAGGCAACAGGATGTCGATACACAACAGGGACACAGATGTCAGCTCGGCCTAAGGAAGAATCACCTTGTTTGTTTTCAGGTTCCTCTGAAAATAGTTTATTGGTCTTGGTCTTTGTCAACAGCCTGAGAAGTACAGAAAAACAAACCAGAGGGGGAGAAAAGCACCCCTCACACTGCACCCAGAAGAGCCCCAGCTGATATTTTGATGGACCTCCTTCTATTTTAATCGTCTCTTCATTGTAAACTATAACAACCACAAAATAAATAAAGTGCATCTGTAAATTTAATAAGTGACAATAGCAGTGGCAACAGCTACACAACATGGTGAATGTTCTAGGTGACCCAGCTGTTCATTTTAAATGGTGAACTCTCTATGATGTGGACTGTTCATTAATTAGCCCCTTGGGCTCTGAACGTGCCCAGGACGTCAGCGGTCCCTGGGTCAACCGTCCCTTTACTCTTTCCCAAAGTTCTATGTTTTCTCTGTGACCTTGAACCAACTATTTCTCAGCTTCACCTGGTTTTGAACTTCCCATAGATCCAGTGTGACTGGGTGTGTTTTCTCTCTCTCTCTCTCTCCACACAGCATCTGTGCTTTCCAGCCCTGCTGACCTGACAAGGCTCCATTGTTCGCCTGGGCGGGCGCTGACAAGCCACCACCTGGCCATGCCTGGTCCTGGGCAATGTTGGACAGGTCTGCCCCCTCTGGAACCGGCCACCAACACCTCTGGAGCCCGGAGTGAGGTTTCTCTGGGGCCCTGGCATGGGACAGTGTCTTGTTTTCATTTGTTCTCTTCTTAAAAATGGGAGACAGCCTTTGGTGAGTGCTGTGAAGTGTGTAAACCTGGTGATTCACAGACCTGTACCCCTGGGGATAAAAATATATGTTTATAAAAAAATAAAAAATTTTTTAAAAAATGGAGACAGCTTAGTTTTTTCCTGATTACAAAAAGAAATTCAAAGATTCTTTTAAAAGAAAACAGAAGGAAAGTATAAAGAAGTGGCCAGCACAGCCTGGAGATGGCTCTGGTCTTATCTGGTGTACATCCTTCAAGGCTTGACCTTGCATTTTACACAGACAACAAATAGGTGACAGATGATAGACGATGGACGATGGACAAGAGACGATAGACAGACGATAGATGATTGATAGACAACAGACAAGAGCTAGATGGAGACCTTTTGTCACCGAACAACACAGCCACGCAGGGGTGAGGAAACCTGGATGTGCATCACCCTTGTGAGCCCGAGGCTCTAATGACGCTCAGGCAGCCTGTCCCAGGTCCCACCAGTGCCAGTGTTCCATACATAAGGCACCCAACGCTCCAGCCTCCTTCCTTGTGCATCAGTCCCACCACAGACCTCAGGTTAACCATGGCCACATGGATGGAAGATCCTGCCTGTCTAAGGCTTTAGAATAATGTTACAGACAGACTTCCAGAAAGGCAGCACACACACCCCACACCCCCTAGAGCCCAGAAGTCCTGCCTAGACCCTGAGGAAGGGACAGCTGGGGCGTGGACAGAGACACACCTGAGGACACTGCCCTCCCACCAGTCCCACTCTGATCTCAGCTCTGCCCTGAGGCAGGGCGCAGAGGGGGCTCTGAGACATCTCCCCAGCTTCTTGGGGTACCCACCATGGGGTGACCCCTCCTCAGGAGGTCTCAGACCCCTCTCCCCAGTGATTACTCTGTGAATCCTAAGCAGCACCGAGCCCCAGGTGGGAGAAGGCTCAGCGTTGTGAGCTTGGCCTCTGGCTGATCTAAGGGGGCTGGGAAGGTATGAATGCTGGAATGGGGGGCGGTGGGCCAGGGGCTGTAGAACCCACATGCGTGGGGCTCTGAGAAGGCACCAGAGGCCCTGCTAGTAGTCCCCATGGTCAGGACCCAGGGAGGGGATTTGGTCCCCGTTGCCCCAGATAACATATGGTTCCTCCATTTCTGAGGCCAGAGGCCCATCTGGCCTTCTTGGGGCAGCTGCTCTTGATGTAGAGGTTGGAGGGGAGACCTCCAGCATCAGGGCCTGGTGCCTCCATCCTGGTAGGGAAGGGTATTAGAGCCCGAGCTGTCAGGCCCATCAGGGGTCCTGGCTACCCAGGAGCTAGAGAGGAGTTGGGGATGGGGGTTCCTGGGGGGTCCCAGAAGGGACCTTAGAGACTGGGCTACATACACCCAGCTTTCACAGGAGAAACTGAGGCCTGCAGGTGGCAAAGGACCTGCCCGGGGCACACTTAAGCCTGGCCACCAGACGCAAGGTCAGTGTTCTCTCCCACATGGCCCTCACATGCCCTTGGCCCTGAGGGGGTCCCCTTCTCCACTGGGCTCCAGCTCTGTGACCTGTACCCTGAGCCTCAGCATAAACTACTCTGGGATAAAGATCCCTCAAGGTCCGCAGTCAAGTTCAGGAAGTCAGCATTCCCCATTCCAGGCCTCCCAGCCTCAGGCTCCTCTCTGGTCAACAGGCCCCAGCCTGGCTTAGCTCATGCAAACCCCGTGCCTGCCTGCCTGCCTGCCTCCCTCTGGGCCTGCAGCGCTGGAACACATTCAAGACTGAAAATCACAGCCCAGTCTCTCAGCTTCTTGCTCAAGATCCTGCCAGCCAAGATCCAGGCTCAGGGGCAATGTCCACAGGGGGCCCCGTGTGATCTTTCTGTCCGTGGGTCTCTGTCCCACCTCAAGCAGCCAGCACACGAGGGCCACAGGAATGGTGTCTGGTGCTTATTTGTTGTGAACGTGAAGGCTGCACGGTGCCTGAGAGAAAAAGCAGTCCCCCTCATACAGGCCTTCCTTCCAGGCCTCAGGGAGCAGAGTGACCACACCGCCTCACACCTCACGTCTCAGGTTCCTTCTGACGGGCCAGCTCCTCCCTGCCCAGCGCTCTCCCACTCCGAAGGGCCTCAGTGCTCCCACAGAGAGGACTTCAGGCCTTCCAGGAGCTGACCCCACAAGCGGGATGGACGAGGGGTTGGGAACCCAGCCAGGCAGTCACCGTGCACAGTGCTGAGGTGTCCCCCACACGGGGGACATCACTACCTTCCCTGACCATCCTCCATGGGCCACAAGGGAGGTGTCCTGGCTGCGTTTCCGGTCAACATATCCCGAGTGTCCCTGTACAGTACAACACACAAACACACATACACACACACTCACACATACACACGTGCATGCACAAGTCACACACCCTCGAGCTCACTCATGCTCACATTCAAGGTCACACAGGTGACAGCTCCCTCTAGCGGCTATAGTTGTCACTTCTCTAAAAGGTCACAGTCAAACCAGTAATACCACAGGAATGTTCATCAGAAATCTCAGATGCCCAAGTCTGGGAAGATCATTCTGTCCTTTCACACGGAGGGATGTGATTTGTCCAAGGCTATACAGTGTGTAACACGGAGCCCTGGCCCCTGGCTCCCAGGCCAGTGTTCTTGCCCCCTCCTCTGAGGCCCAGGTGCTCAGATTCCAGTTCATCCCAGTTCCCAGCGTCCTGCTAGAGCCCAGAGGCTGGGTCTACTCCCAGAGGAAGAACTGGGACAAAGGAGTTGAGGGTCTTGTACCCCCACCTCCCTCAAACATAAGTTGCATGACCCACCATGAGGGAAGAAAGTGTCTTGGGGATGAGGAATTTCAGAGCAGTTTCCTCTGTGCTAAATGGGAGGGAGTTGGGAAGGGAGGGAGCTGCACTTTACAGAAACACAAAAATACCAAGAACACTGACACAGACCTGCCACACAGAAGCAACATATGCTAACTTGTGGTCAGTTAGTTCCCATCTTTTACTAAGAGATGAAAACCAACTGGACATCCTGGATTCCCCTTTCTCCACCCCCACCCCTAAGTTCCATGCTTTCCCTGCTTCCTGGAAAGAAAACTTGCACCATTCATTCCCCAGATAGAAACTGATCTGCCCCAAAGCCTGACATTGCTTTATGCCCCAGGGGACAGGACTGTGACCTAAGAGGCCAAGTCCCAGAGCAAAGTTCCAGCAAGTGGCAGAGGCCAGAACAAACAACACGTTCTGCTGTAATATGTGGCATGATGAGTTCCTTACAGAAAGGAAGGGGTTAAGGAGGAGAGAGTGGCAACTGTAGGTTTAGATGGATGGTCTGGAGAGGCCACTCCTGAAGAAAGTGAGAGGACCAGCCCAGGTAGGTGACTAGGGAAGAGTGCTCCCTGCAGAAGGAATAGTAAGTACAAAGGCCCTGGGGTGAGATGTACCTGACAAATTACAGGAACAGCCAGGAGGCCAGTGTGGTCCCCTCCAGGGAAGGACAGGAGGCAGGAGAGGGCGCCAGTGTGTCCCTGGGGCCCTGCAGTTTATGCTGAGCCCCTTGCATTTTACTCCAGGTTCTCAAATGTACCCGGACAACACCACATGGACATATCTTGCTCCTTCTAACTTCCTACACAGATAAGGACTGAGCCAGATGGCTCTGTGTATGTATGAATAGACAGCACAGTACTGGCCATCCCGGTAGATGGATGAATACCGGGGCAGTTGCGGTTCCTCCTCCACAAACACTTGCCCGGGGAACCCTGGTGTCTCCAGTAAACACACCAGTGCTTCTGGGGAGCACACACCAGACCTGGAACCGCAGGAGCAGAGGGCGTCTGTATTCCTGCAACTGCGGGGACATGGGGCATCTATGGTCACTTTTACTCTGAGCTGGAGCTGGCTCTCATTTGCAGCTCAGGGACAGGCCACGGCCTGGGGCCCCATGTTCGCGCCCTTCCTTGGATTGTTGAGGCTCGCAGGTTGCTGCCCCCACGGTAAGCATCCCCCCGCGGCACTGGGAACCCAGATAAAGCCCCCTGGCATCAACCGGAGGTCACTAAGCCCCCCGACCCTTGTCCCCATTCTCCCCGCCTAGTGTGACCCTGCACTCTCAAGCCTCAGTTTGCTGTGGCGTCACTCGGAGGTCCTGAGCCCACCCCACCATCCTGGTCTCTTGTTTGTTTGGGTCCACAGGCGCGCACAAGAGCCCCTCCCTGCTCTTCTAAGGATAGGTCAGAGACCCCTGGTGGCTGAGGAGGATGAGGCGAGTCCGGGAGCCCAGGCGAGATTGATGGAGGCTAGAGCCAGATGGGATGGGGCGCCGGGCCACCCCCACCCCAGGAGAGCAG
Organism: Mustela lutreola; assembly: GCF_030435805.1. Lineage (NCBI taxonomy): Eukaryota > Metazoa > Chordata > Mammalia > Carnivora > Mustelidae > Mustela > Mustela lutreola. Next base: position 65,684,785 of record NC_081300.1, on the reverse strand, counting down.
AGAGCCCTAGACCGCCTCCCTGGGACCCATACTCTGGGCAGAAGCTGGGCCAGCGGTGTGCCCATAGCACAGACAGCATCAGGTCACCTCCTGGGTTGTTCTAGGTTCTAGGTCATCTGGGACAAAGAGGGAGAATTCTGAGTGGGGCAATGAAGGGGGAAATGTCCTTGATTGTAACCCTGAAGTTGCCCAGATGGCCGGGAAGAAGAACATTCATCTCAGGCAAGAGGATCTGAGCTTCTAATTGGAATCAGCTTCCCTGACTTCTCCCTCCACCTAAAAAAAGGTACAGGTGTTTTGCACCTTGAACCAGTTCTCAGGGCAACTTACCAACCAGTTCGGGGAAAAATTGATATCTTTCCACATTGGATCTTTCAGTCCATCAATATCCTTCTTCCTCTTCCATTAACAGGTTTTAATAATTCTCAATGAAGTTGTATATAGACTTTTCCCCATAGGCAAATGGCTTGGGTATCTCTTTAGCTTAATCCCTAGTTAACTGATATTTTTAATGCAGTTGTAAATTGTATCCTTCTTAAGTGTCTTTTTCTTAAGAAAAAGGCTGATATATAGAGAGATAATACATTTCTATATTTGAAATGGGATCTGGTAAATTTGCTATACTTTTTTATAGGTTCTATTAATTTATCTGTACATTTTGTGGGACTTGCTACATACTTAAACATACCATCTGTGAATAACCACAATTTGGTGACTGTTTTCTCAGTTCTTACACATTTCATGTCTTTGCCCTGCTTACTCCCTCTGCTGGTACAACACAGGTGCAGCAGGGAGAATAATAGGCATCCTTGTCTTGTCACAAAGGGATGTTTTTAAACATCTCATTATGAAACACGATGCCTGGTATAATTTTCTTTAAAGATCAAAAAAAAATAAAATTTTCTTTATAGATCAAAAAGGTTCTAGGAACGCCTGGGTGACTGGGTAGGTTGAGCATCAAACTCTTGATTTCTGCTCAGGTCATGATCTCAGGATCATGAGATAGAGCCCGACATTGGACTCTGCATTCAGCTCAGTGGGGAGTCTACTTGAGATTCTCTTTCCCTCTGACCCTCCCCCCACTCATGTGTGCACTCGCTTTCTAACTCTCTTTCTCTCTAAAATGAATAAATAAAACTTAAAGCAAGGTCCTGTTTTATGTGCGATGGGTCTTTTAACGTCATTTGTTGGATTTTATTCAAAAGAAAAATGCTTTTTCTACATTTTATTACATGGTTTTTTTAGGAAATTTTTGCCCTCTTCCTATAGTTCTTGATAAATTCACCAGGTCATTTTCAATTTCAGTCATATCCTAAACCAACCAACTTTCTGCTATCTTGTTTCATCAAACCCAGTGAATATTTATCATCCATTTCTTCAGTATTTGCTCTCCCCTTTCTGTCTGTCTTCATTCTATTCTTCTTTGAGATTATTCTGTTCTGTTGTAGCTTTGCAGAACATATGCTAATTTTCATGCTTTTTACTTTCTATCAAATTTCAATATACATTCTAAGGTTATTCATTTCCCTCTGTGTACTACATTAGCTGTATCCCTTAAGGTTTTTATGTAGGAATTTCATTATTGTTCAGTTCAAAATATCATCTTAAAATTTGAATTCTTCTCTAAACCACAGGGAGCATTTTATTTATATCTGAACATAGGAGTATGTCCAAACTTTATACTCGGCACTGAAAAACTGAGAGCTTTTCCCCTAAAATCAGGAACAAGATAAGGATGTCCATTCAAACCACTTTCATTCAACATAATATTGGAAGTCCTAGGTAAAGCAATCAGACAGAAAAAGAAATTAAATGCACCCAAACATATAAGGATATCTAGTTTCCCCTTGCCATTTCTAGTATTTTGCTTAGAGAATATACGCCAAATGATTTCAGTCATTTAAAATGTATTTAGGCTTGCTTTATGACCCAGTATGTGGTCAGTTTTTGTCAGTGTCCCTTTTCTGCTTGGAGGGAGTATACATACTGTAATTTTGGATTCATATCCTATAAATAAGTCCATTAGGTCATGTCATTTAAGTCTTCTGACCTGCTATCTTCTTCTTCAAGTTAGTTATTTCAAGTTATCACCTAGCCCACCATTTTTGGAAATGGATGCTCTTCTCTAAATGACTTTCTTCATGAAACATTCATTTGTGAAATGTGTACCAAGCATTTATGTTGTACAAGAGTAATGTCTGGGGGGCACCTGGGTGGCTCAGTGGGTTAAGCCGCTGCCTTTGGCTCAGGTCATGATCTCAGGGTCCTGGGATGGAGTCCTGCATCGGGCTCTCTCCTCAGCAGCGAGCCTGTTTCCTCCTCTCTCTCTCTCTCTGCCTGCCTCTCTGCCTACTTGTGATCTCTCTCTGTCAAATAAATAAATAAAATCTAAAAAAAAAAAAAAAAAAAAAAAAAAAGAGTAATGTCTGGGCTCCTTACATTTCCAACACCTTAGTTGCCCTTGTATGATGGAACTTCTTGACCTTTTCCCTGCCATATTTGAGGCTGGGGCAAAATTAATGGGTAACTCTCCATACTTCTAGAACATCTGTGCAAACCTCTGTTATAGGTGGTGTCAGTCAGTGATCCTGTGGAGCACAACAAAAAGTGGCCTCACACAAGGTAAGAACTATTGGTTCACATAACTGGGAATCCAGACATGGGACACTCAGGGCTGCCTGAACCCAGAGATCCTGGCTCTATTCCTCTAGGATTCTCCCTGCTCTGCACTGTCCCCACATTGGCTGGCTTCCTTTATGATGGCAAAACAGTTCCAGCAGAGCAGGACTGTTATAGCAATCCAAGCAGACTGAAACAGTCAGGGACTCAGAAGGATCAAGGGTCACTATTTGAAAATGAATGACGAGGAACGAGTGAGAAGAGGTATAGGGAGTAGACAGCATGTGAAGCCAGTCCCATCCCATACCACCACATGACATGTGAACGCTCTCTGCAGAGGAGAGCTCAGGAATCATGTTCACAAAATGGCATACTTCACAATGTCAGTCACCTTCATTCCCAGCCATCCCAGTGTTTGCCCAAAGGGCTTATGAACAAAGGGGCTAGGGTGACAGGCTTGGAGGCTGAGCTTGAGCTCATCAGATACATGGTCTATCAAGGCTAAACTAGCTACTGCTGCCACCTAGTGGCTAATTTGCCAAGAGCACTTTTCCCTGGGGAACCCACGAGCCACCTGGTGGCAGGTTGATTCCATTGCACTTCTTCCCTCATGGAAGGGGCACAAATTTTGGATGGGGATTTGTCTTCGATGCCTGTAATCCTTCTTCCAGTAATACCAGCCCTGGATTCTTGGAATGTCTTAACTGGGTATTCCCCCACAGCAGTGTCTAATCAAGGAAATTATTCCACAGCAAAAGAACTGTAGCATGGAAATGATTAGTCTTAAATCATTATTTATTAAATAATGGAGTATTAAATCATACCCCATCGCCCAGAAGCGGCTGCCCAGGCTCCTTGGGGGATCCTAGGTGGTCCAGTCAATTAGATGTCCAGCTCAATTTCGGCTCAGGTCACCATCTCAGGGTCGTGAGTCCAGGCCCCATGCTCAGCTCCACGCTGGGTATGTAGCCTAAAAAGGGTGGGGGAGGGGGGTGGCTTACTAAAGATTCAGTTATGGCACATTGAGAGATAACACCATGAAATATGAAATGTGGGCTTCTGTCTTATAAGATTCAGCTTATGCTTTGAATCAAAGACCCTTATATGATGCAGTCTCTCCCCAGAGCCAGAATACACAAGTCTGAGAATCAAGGGATAAAAGTGAGAGTGGTTTCTCCCACAATCAATCCTAATAATCTACTCAAAGAATGTTTTCTTCCTGTCCTGGCAGCTTTGAGCCCTGCTGCTTTGGAAAATTGAGTTCCTAAGAAGATAAAGCTTCCACCAGAGCACATTAAATGCTTCCATTAAATTAAAACACAACAGGCATAAAAGGGGGCTACTCTACTAGTTGAATGGATTGGTCTGGGTTTCTAAGGAGATCTCAGGTTGGTGCTACACAGTGGGGACAGGGAGGGCTTTGTCTAGAACCCAAAGCACTAAGCGTCTTAGTACTTCTTAGTACTCAGAGCCTTTAAGAAAGAAGGTTTAGATCTCCCCCTCAATCACCAGGTGAAGATCCATCACCAGCTGAGGTTCTAGCTACAGACAAGAGAAATATCAAATTGGTAGAGGAATAAAAGTCATAGATATCAACTATGGCCTCATGACTAGGTCACCAGACTTAGCAAATAATGTCAATCCCTGGTTAAATTTGAATTTCAGGTAAACAACAAATAAGTCTTTGAGTATAAGTATCTCTGTGCAATATTTGGAGCATACTTATACTAAAAAGTATTCAATGTTTGGGCATCCTGTATCTTATCTGGCAGCCCTATTCATGACTAATGGAAAAAAAACTTTCACTTTTTTCTTTGCTTGTTTTATGTATGTATTTGTATTAGCCATTATCTCTTTTCTGCTTCTCATTAACATTTTATATACAAGTTATTGGAGATTAGCAGAATATTCAGTGGAACTGTGAATGATTTTGAGGAGAAATTAATATAATTGGCTGTGGAGACAATGTCCCTTGGGAGCTTATGTCTCCTCATTTGGGAGAGAGTACAGAGGTAATTACATCTTAATTGGATGGAAAGTTGTTTTGCCAGCTACTGCAATGCTAAACATTGCCAATAGAGGGTGATGGAGGGGTGTTTCAGGGCCATAGCAAGAAAAGAGTGCCTCACTTATTTTCCAGCTTTCCTCCTTTCTGTCGAGTGCAGATGTCAGTGGATGGATGTGTAAATGGCCCAGTTTCACCTCAGCAGCCCTGAATGACCAGCTCCAGCCTCTCACACTTTCCAACCAGGGTGGGCCACTTCTATACACCAGCCCTGGCTGAAGCCCTGTGCCAAGATTCTGGCTTGTACTGCCTGAGACGGGCCAGTGTTACACAGCCTCCCCTCTCAGACTACATCTTTTCCTTTCTGAAATACTCGTTCGTTCATTCATTCATTCATTCAAGTATTTAATGATCATTTGCTCCACTGCAAGAACATGTCAAGTCTCCCTCTTCAGACTGGGCAAAGTTGAGGGATTTATTGACTCGTGTTTTGTCCAATCACACCTAACGTGGTGTTTCACACACAGTAGGGTTCTTTTCGAGTTTTGCCACTAATAAACTCCCCAGGCCTGTTTCCCTGTCCGTGTCTCTAAGCACCACCGATGGGGTGCTGGTGAATGTTGAACAACCAACTCAGAGTGCGTATGTTGCCAGCGGGCGGGGAGTTGGGGTCACAAGCTGGTACAAGCAGTCTCCGACACACCACTAACTGCCAACGGCTGGTGCTTCTGGGGCTTCTTTCTGGGCACTAGTTGGCTTCCTGTGCTTTTGTACAAACGGACAGCGACATCTGGTGGTAGAGCCAAGCAGGTCCCAAACCACACAGAGAAGAGTCTGTGAGTATGGGAGTATGGGAAAAGAAATAGAAACACCATCTTCACTGTCCCCGCCCCGACACCTCCCAAAGTTTTCTCCCCTTTGTCTTATTCGGCCCAGGGGTCCACCATCTCCAGAAAAGACTCAATGCCTAGGAGGAACCATGATGGGAACCCATGCAGGTCTTCCTCCCTATTAGGTGTAAGTGGCTCCAGGGGCTGGAATAAGATGTGACCTTATAGGGCAGTAAATTCCCACGTCATGCCAGCAGATCACCCCTGCAGACCAGCAGCCTATCCCCAATGGTGAACTCAAGAAGAGCATATCAGTCAAAGCAGTCACCACACCATCCCTAAAAAAGAGTCACCCAGCTAGCATACTAGCTAGCACCCAGTCACCCAGAAGCATTTGTTCATGACAAGTCTTCCTCCTGGGATGTGGAATTTGGCCCCGAACCCCAAGGTTTTTCTTTGGTCCAAGACTTCCCTGATTTCATGTGTCACCCTTGGCTCCCAGATCTCAGAACCTTATATCCCCACCTGTGGTACGACAGGTGGAGAAATGAGGGTAGCCTTTAGAATAGGAAAACCATTACACCACCCCAATCCCCAACAGATTGTTGACCCTTAAAGGTCAATACTTGAATCTCTTCAGTAGTGTACTCTTTTTTTTTTTCCCCCGATAGTGCATTCTTCTAGAAAGCTTCTGCTTAGTCCAGGACTCCTTTTATCCCCCAGATCCCTGGAAGGGCAGGATTATTGATTCAAACCTAAATCCCTGGCTTCTAGCTCTACAGGCCTGCTGTAGCTGCATCCCCAGGCAGCTAACTATCTCCCCACCCCAGGAGCTATTCCTGCAGACCTGTGCAACCCGTACCACCACCACCACCACCCCACACACACACATTATCTCTGCAATGGTGAACCCCTTCTAGGGACCAGCTCTGGACCACATCCTAGGACACATTTCTTTCCCTCTGGAAGGCTGTACATCTCTGCAAAGCCATGCCCTCTTGGGAAAGGTCTGGATCTTAGCCCTGTGTGGCATCCCTCTCCTAAGCCCTTAGTTTATTTATTGGCCAGCCTTGCTTTACCTAGAGGTTGTGGGTAGTAAGTACATGAGAGCACATCTTGGCACCTTCTTTCACCCTTTAGATAAGTTAGCTCCGTATAGTAAATGTTTTCTGATCAAATTACTAGTGCGGTTTGTCTTCTGACTCGGCTCTAACTGACGCAACAACACAGCATCAGAAGATGGCCTGAAAAGACGGTCATCTCCAAACGGTTGCTATCGCTGGTATAAAGGTCAAAACCAAAATAAAAAAACACCTTCTTCCAGAGGTAAGTGGGAGGTGGGAAAGGGGACGTACCGTGAAGGAACTGATTCAGGGTATGTAAGGACCCCTCACTCACCTGTGACCCTGTGTAGTCAGATAAAACCTAAAGGGACCTGGGCATGTGGGAAAGATTTTGAATTCAAACATAACCCCCCCCCCCGGTACAGGTAAAAATAAATTATCATTAGCTAAAAAGAGAAATGTACTTCATCAGAGATAAGGCTGATCATTTGGGGGGTCATCTTTATCAAAGACTTCTTGAGAAAACTACCTACCTGCGGGATACAGTCCAATATTTTGCATCTGGCTTTCCCAAAACTTCTGGGCTCCCTCCATTCCATGTCCTCTGTACTCTATTCCATGTACTCTCAGTTCTAACGGGTGAGGCCTCCAGGCACCGGGTCCAATAGAATGCAAACATCCAGATACCACAGGGAATAGCAAAAAGCAAATGTGGTAACCAAACAACCCAACTGCTGATCAGCCCAAAGCTGGAGTTAAACAGGACAGTGAGAATATAGGCAGCTTTCTTTGGGACAGTCATTGCAGGAAGGGAACCAAAAATGGATTCAGGTGTTCTTCCCCTCACCGATAAGAAACACTGAATACAATGTCTCCTAGGATTTGTGAGATTTAATCCCAGGACAGCTAAGTCAGAGCCGTCCTGTCCAGGGGTGTACAAATCAAAAATTTCTGATGGTCTCAGATTCTGTGGTAGCTTGGAACAAAATGGAAACACTTTTGCAAATGCTTCAGGCCTAACTCTAGTTAAGGACGATGGGCTGGGCATGTGTCCGAAAGCACATACAGGCTATGTCACATTTTATACAGGAATATAAAGGAATAGACTGTATTCCTTTACTCTTGCCCCTCCCAGAGGCTTCATATGATGAGACCAAGGCTAGATGTTCAGCTTTCTTTCTCTTTAAAACATTTCCCTGTTTACAAGTCTCATAGATGGAGGAAATTTTTCTGTCATCTCTCCATACCCTTAATGATGTCTCAGAGTGTAGGACTTCTTACTTCAGGGATGGCCTCACACAGGATGGCCCCCAGTGTCATGTTTTTCAAAAATGACTATTCCTCGATCAGTCTTAGGGCTTTTTATATGGGAAATCTCATGGAAGATGGGAAGACAGAAGAGGTTTGGCCAGTGACAATTAAAACCAACATTCCAGAACAAACTACTACCAAAGAGGATGGATTTTGTTTTTTCCTAAATGATCCTTCAGAAATAAAATAAGGAACCAGAGTCCCTGGACTGATTGTCCAATTACACTAAACAGAGCACAGGCTGTAGCTCAGGAGTGCAAGATCACAGTTTTGGACTAAACACGAGGACAACAGGCTTCTCGTTCTTTGGGTCACAAATCCAGGCAATTTGACCTGACAACCAGTAGAGAGTAGGCTGGGCCAGGCGGCAAGTAGGACACCAGCTATTAGATCAATCCCAATGGGTGCCTTCTCCACTGGAATATAATGGGTGGGAATAATTGGTTCTTAACCATTAAGGTGGTTGCTCTGTGAAATAGGGGAGAAAAGAGCTGGAATCATAGGAACCCCAACAAAGGAGGGATGTGGATGTGTCATGTCCTTTGAAATTCTAGGTGTAAAACAATAAGCCCCAGACCAGCCTCCCTTCATCTTTTCACCACTGGCCAGCAAAATGGAAAGGAAGACCAAACTGTGACACTGCCATTATCCTTTCTTTGTAAGAATTGGAAAAATCTGCTGAGCTAGCTTCCTGAGTCCAAAACCATAGGTTAACTCCGGACACTAACTTGGCAAGAATACTGGACTAGAGATTTAGGGAATCACATGTCTTAAATGTCCTCCCAATAAGTCCAAACCCACCCCACCCCCAAGAGAAAGGCCAGCCAGCAGCCTGTGGACATGCATACAGATTACTTACTTTGGCCGCTCGGCTAACTCCAAATTTGCTTCCTTGTCAAGGGTGATCATATTTACTGGGTCATACCCACTTTGCCACAAATTAAATATTATCAATCAGAAATCACTGTGCTAACATGTTTTATCGCTGGGGGGTGTCAGAGACCCCTAAATCTAATCCAGGTTTAAGGTGGGCCATACAAAATTTTCCCACTAGGTGGCGGAAATGCCAGAAGAAGCCAGGCGCCCTGAACAGACTGACTTCCCCTGTGACCCAGTCCCCTGCCAAGGTGGAGAGAATGAATCCAGTCCAATCCTAAAAGACTACCTTAGGAGCTAGCTGGATTATGAGTGCCCTTTTACACCAGAAGAGATAGGAAAATTAAAATTAAAGATAACAAGAGTTGGGACGCCTGGGTGGCTCAGTTGGTTAAGCAGCTGCCTTCGGCTCAGGTCATGATCCCAGCGTCCTGGGATCGAGTCCCACATCGGGCTCCTTGCTCTGCAGGGAGCCTGCTTCTCCCTCTGACTCTGCCTTCCACTCTGTCTGCCTATGCTCGCTCTTGCTCGCTCTCTCTGACAAATAAATAAAATCTTAAAAAAAAAAAAAAAAAAGATTCTCTCTTCTTTAAAAAAAAAAAAAAAAAAAGATAACAAGAGTTTTATTCTACAAATTAATGTGTGGCTAGCAAAAAAAAAATTAATTAAAAATTAAAGAAAGAAGGTGGGATGTTTGACTCACTGGGGCATCTATTCTCAAGTCTTTTCTGCAGTGGAAGTTGTGTAAGCATCCGGCTGAGAATCCATTTCCAGAGTTCCAAAAACCCCTGGGGGAGAGGAAAGTTTCAAAAAGCGTTTGGAAATGACAATATGAAGAGCTCCATAGATCCATTCCCCAGCAAAACTGGTAAAATTTTAAGCTTTTATTATATATTTATTTATTTGTTACACATGTTAATTCTCTTTTTTAAAGATTTTTATTTTTTAAATGATTTTTATTTATTTATTTGACAGAGATCACAAGTAGGCAGAGAGGCAGGCAGAGAGAGAGAGAGAGAAGGAGGAAACAGGCTCCCCACTGAGCAGAGAGCCCAATGCAGGCTCGATCCAAGGACCCTGGGACCATAATCCAAGCCGAAGGTGGAGGCTTTAACCCACTGAGCCACCCAGGCACCCCATACACATGTTAATTCTTAAAATATACCTACATTTTAAGAAATAATATACATTTTTATATAAAAAATATTGGAAGTATATATACATATGTATAGAGAGATAGACAGTCAGTCAGTCTCTGGAAACAGACTTGAAGGCATACAGCTAATGAAATATGTATTCAAGAAAATCTGCTAAAACGTGACAAGAGCAGTGAGAATCTGTAGCATTCCAATCATAACCTGTTCCCTTCCTCCCCCAGTGTGATGGAAACTCCACTCCTAACAAGTGAAGCCAAGGAAAACAAGGCACCCTCCTCACCAAGCTCCAACTTAAAAGTGATTGTATGTTCCAGAGAAGGGCAGTTCATCAGCATTTTTTCCCCACACGCACCCCCCACCTACCTGTCGCAGAGGCTACGTTCCAGGTGAGTGTGTCAAGACATCGGAGACTTTCTCCTGCTCAGCGCTCACTGTGACACAAAGGCACTCCCTTGGAGATGGCACACTGAAAAGACTGGGAGGCGCAACACCTTTGCTGAAGCTTGCTCATGAAGTGGAGATTCTACGGTGGGAGCAACAAGCCAGGAATTCAAAGACCCCTAGATGAGTGCCCGGTTCCTAAAGCAGAGTTGTCGCTCAGAGAGAAGTCATCACTGATCCTGCCCCAGGCTCAGACCTACAGCTTAGAGACTCTGCCCAGGGAGAAAGGCAGGACAAAACAATGATCTCTGAAGTCCTTCCCAAGTGAACTGGCTTTATTTGCAACAGAGTATGAGGAAGCCCAAACCTAAAGGCAATCTGACAACAATGGAGCTTGTGGTGAAACACAATTAAAAGAAGTCTGTTAACTTCATTAGAGATAACACCTAAACCATAAGCCAGCTATTTTACCAGGGAAAATCAGGAAGAGACAACTAAGAAGAGCCCTCCTGGGGTCAGAACAAATCTCAAACACTGACCTCAAAATCTATCCTGGCAAATAAGCCTACATTTAATTGGATCTGTGAAGCAATGTACGCCATTGTTGAAAATAGTAAAGCAATCAGCTGCAGTGAGTGAAGTTTATCAGACTGGCATGGTCAGGGAAAGAGGTTCTAGCCAGGGCAATTAGGCAAAAAAAGGGGGGCGGGGGCATCCAAATTGGAAAAAAAAAAGTAAACCTATCTCTATCGCATAACCTTAAATATATAGAAAATTGTATATAGAAAATCCTAAGGAATCCACAAAAACACTACTAAAGCTAACAAGAAGTTGGGCAAAGTTGCAGGATGTAAGATCAATATACAAAAATCAGTTGTGAGATGTTGATCAAAGGGCAGAGTTTCAGTTATTCATGATGAATAAATTCTGGAGATCTGATATACAGCATGATAGCTGTAGTATACTATATTGTATACTTACAACTTGCTAAGAAAATGTATCTTAAATGCTCACCACAATCAAAAAAATTACAGCTATGTGAGGTGATGGATGTGTTAATTAGCTTGATTGTGGTTATCATTTCACAGTGTATACACGTATTAAAATATATTATACACCACAAATATATACAATTTTGTAAAGATGTTATTTATTTATTTACATATTTTTAGACAGAGAGAGGCAAAGAGGGAAGGAGAGGAAAGGGGAAAGGATTCCAAGCAGTCTCAGGGCTGGAGCTCACAACCCTGAGATCATCACCGGAGCCAAAACCAAGAGTCAGCACTTAATCAGCTGACCCACTCAGATGCCCTAATTATATAAAATTTTTACTTGTCAATTATCACAATAAAGCTGGGAAAAGTCCATTGTATTTCTATTCACTAGCAATGAACAATCCAAAAATCAAAGAAAGAAAATCATTCTATTTACAGTAAGATCAAAAAGAGTATATACTGGGGCACCTGGGTGGCTCAGTGGGTTAAAGCCTCTGCCTTCAGCTCAGGTCATGATCCCAGAGTCCTGGGATCGAGCCCCACATCAGGCTCTCTGCTCAGCAGGGAGCCTCCCCTCCCTCTCTCTCTCTTTCTCTCTCTCTCTCTCTCCCCCTGCCTCTCTGACTACTTGTGATCTCTGTCTGTCAAATAAATAAACAAAATCTTTTTTTTAAAAGGGGGGGGGGTATATGCTTAGGATTATACTTAACAAACGTAGTGAAAATTGTATACTCTGAAAACCACTAAACATTGTGGGAAAAAATTAAAGAAGACCCAAATAAATGGAGATATATCCTATGTGCATGGATCAGAAGACAATATTTTTAAGATGAAATGCTCTCCAAAGTCTACAGATTCTCATAAGAACCCCATCTGGTTTCCTTGTAGAAATTAGAAAGCTGATCCTAAAAATAATATGGAAACTCGAAGGACCCAAAATAGCCAAACAATCTTGAAAAAAAAACAAGGATGAAGAACTCACAATTCCCTATTTTAAAACTTACTACAAAGCAACCAGTAACCAAGACAATGTCGTAGTGACAGAGGGACAGATATATAGATCAGTGTAACAGTTTTAAAAGTCTAGAAATAAACCCATATTTCTATGGTCAGTTGATATTTGATAAGGTTGCCAAGAGCTTTCAATGGGGAAAAAATAATCTTCTCAACAAATGGTGGTGGGAAAACTATATCCACATGTAAATGAATTACAACTGGACCCCTACCTCACCCCATATACAAAAATTAATTCAAAATAAGTCAAAAGTCTACATGTAGGGACGCCTGGGTGGCTCAGTCGGTTAAGTGGCTGCCTTCGGCTCAGGGCATGATCCCAGCATCCTGGGACCGAGTCCCACATCGGGCTCTTTGCTCGGCAGGGAGCCTGCTTCTCCCTCTGCCTCTGCCTGCCTCTCTCTACCTGCCTGTACTCTCTCTGACAAATAAATAAATAAAATCTTTAAAAAAAAAAAATCCACATGTAAGAACTAAAACTATAACACCCTTAAAACATTTTGGGGCACCTGGGTGGCTCAGTCATTAAGTGTCTGCCTTCGGCTCAGGTCATGATCCCAGGGTCCTGGGATCAAGCCCCGCATCGGGCTCTCTGCTCGGCAGGGAATCTGCTTCTCCCTCTCCCTCTGCTTGTGTTCCCTCTCTCGCTGTCTCTCTCTCTGTAAAATACATAAATAAAATCTTTATTAAAAAAAACATATGGTTAAGTTTTGTGATCTTGGATTAGGCAATGATTTCTTAGCTATAACACTGAAAGCATGAACAACAAATGAAAACAATACATAAATCGGACTTCATCAAAATTAAAAACTTTTGTGCTCCAAAATACCATCAAGAAAATGAAAAGGCAACTCACAGAATGGGGAAAATATTCACAAATCATATATTTGACAGGAAACTTGGGCTCATAATATATAGAGTACTATTACAACTCAATAATAAAAAGACATCCCAACTAAAAAAAAAAAAAAAAATGTGCAATGGATCCAGATAGACATCTCTCCATGAAAGATATACAAATAGTCAATAATCAAATGAAAATACGTTCAATATGATTAGTCATTTAATTTACATTAGGTTAAAACTACAATGAGATACTACTTCAAGTACATTAGGATTGTTATAACCAAAAAGACAAAAAGCAAAAATTGTTGGTGCAGTATGGAGTAATCAGAACTCTCATACACCACTGGGAACAACTCTGGTGCAGCAACATTGGAAAAGTATGGAATTCCCTCAAAAAGGAAAACATAGTGTTACCAGGTATATGGTAACATTTACATATATATGTATATGTCTATATATATATACACATAACATATACATATCATAACATATACATGTATATGATTCAGTGATCCCATTCATCACATATACTGAAGAGAAAGGAAACCATGTATCCACACAGAAATATATACACAAATGTTCAAAACAGTATTAGTTATAATAGCCCAAAGTTGTACCTTTTATTTTTTTTTAAGATTTTATTTGTTTGAGAGGGACACAGACAGATCACAAGCACAGGGAGCTACAGGCAGAGAGAGAAGCAGGCTCCCTGCTGGGCAAGGAGCCCAATGCAGAACTCTATCCCAGGACCCTGGGATCATGACCTGAGCCAAAGACAGACACTTAACTGACTAAGATACCCAAGTGGCCTTTTTTCTAAGATTTTATTTATTCATTTGACAGAGAGAAAGCACAAGCAGGAGGAGAGGCAGAGGGAGAGGGAGAAGCAGACTCCCTGCTGAGCAAAGGAGAGCCCGATGCAGGACTTGATCCCAGGACCCTGAGCCAAAGGTTTAAGCATTAAGCCACCCAGGTGTCCCCCAAAGTTATGAATTTTAGAACATTTTATCAATTTTAGAACATTTTCACAAACTTAAAGACATTATACTAGGTGAAGAAAAGCCAAACACAAAAGGCTACATATTGTATGGTTCTATTTACATGAAATGTCCAGAAGCTACAAATCTAGGTCTGGGGTAGGATGAGCAGATTAAGGGATGTGGGATAACTGCTAAAGGGTATGGGGTTCCTTCTGGGGGTGATGAAAATTTCTAAAATTGATTGTGGTAACATCTGCAGAACTCTGTTAATGTACTAAAAACCACTGAATTGCATACTTTAAATATTGGAATATATGATATATAAATTATATCTCAATAAAGCTAGTTTTTTTTTTCCTGAAGAAAAGAACATTCTGACCAATATATAGTAGTAGGAACCAGATTTACCCTCCTGCATGAAACAATGAAAAAAACAACACAAAATAAATGGGGGGAAAATGGTTGTTGAGTCACTGGATATCAGGCAATGAAAGAAGATAATCCATGAGGAATGAGAATAAGGTGAGCCCTGTAAATACCCCAGATTACTCTATGGAGAGAGTTTCCGGGTTGAGGATCAGAGTGGGGAGAATGCAGACAGAGCCCAGCGGTCTTCTGCATTAAGACATAAAGATGCTTAGGGATCCAAAACAGCTAGAGTTCATAGGCCATAGTGTCAGAAAAGAGAGCTGAACATAGTGCCAAAAAATAGAAAATCTGCAAATCTTCAGAGGGTCACCCTCAAGTATTCAACTAAATAGTCATCAGTGCAAGCATTTTAGGAAACTACCTGAGGCCAAGGAAAACCTACCCAAAATAATTATGGAGACCAATACCCAGAGAAAATGCAGGGCTGAAAATAATGTCTCTTCTCACCAGGGAGCATGAAAAACCTCACAATTATAAAGCTTGGGTGGAGTACTCAGAAGAGTTTGCTTGACGAGTACGGAAAATTAACCTTAAACTTAATGCTCTTGTGGACTCACCTAAAAAAAAAATCTCAAGAGCAAGTCTGGAACTGATTAAGCTATTTCCAAGTAATTTAACCACATACCAGAACAAAACTCAGGAATGTTTGTTAGGATACAAAAATACCTAGCACCCAATAAGATAAAATTCGCAACGTCTGGCATTTAACCACAAATGACCACGCATGCAAAGAAGTAGGAAAACATGATCTATAATAAGGAGAAAATCAACTAATCAAAACTGACCCAGAATTGGCACTGAAAATAACTGAATAGACAAGGACATTACAGCAGTTGTTAAATGTTATTTCATATGTCCAAGAAGCTAGAAGAGAGATCAAATATGCTAGGTAAATACATGGAACTTTTTTTTTAAGATTTTATTTATTTATTTAATGGACGGAGGTCAAAAGTAGACAGAGAGGCAGGTGGAGAGAGAGGAAGGGAAGCAGGCTCCCTGCTGAGCAGAGAGCCTGATGCAGGCAGATCCCAGGACCCTGGGATCATGACCTGAGCCGAAGGCAGAGGCTTTAACCCACTGAGCCACCCAGGTACACCTGGAACTTTTTTTTAAATCAAATATCAAGAACTACAACATCTGTGCTGAAAAATATACTAGATAAGATTAATGTCAGATTAGAAATTGCGGAAGAAATGAATTGAAATGTGAATTGAATTTTGATTGAAAAAATAAACAGAACATCAGTAACCTGGGGGATAACTTCAAGTGATCTAATATGCATATATTTGGCATCTCTGAAAGAGGGGAAGGGAGGCATTTTTTTTTAAATCAGAAAATTTTCTTAATTTGATGAAAATCATATACTAACACATGTAAGAAATTCAACAAGCCTAATCACAAAAACATGAAGAAAACCCTATCAAGGCATATCATAATCATCACATTTCTTAAACCAACTCATTTAAGAGAAAATCTTTAGAGTGATCAGAGGAAAATTTTCTCTGACCGTATTACGTACAGAGAAATGAAGATAAGGATGGCAGCAAATTTCTCATTAGAATTAATGAGTATAGGAGATGATAGAGCAAGATCTTAAACATATTGAAAGAAAAAAGTGTTTTCCTGGAATTCACCCAGTAAAAATGTCTTTCAAAAAGAAAGCTAAGTAAAGATTTTTCAGACATATGAAAGCTGAAAGAATGTACCACCAGCAGACTGCACACAAGAAATGCTACAGGAAGTCACGCAGGCAGAAGAAAAATGACACAAGATAGAAGTCTGGATTGTCACAAAGGAATGAAGAGTACAAGAAATGGTAACTGTGAGAATAAACATAAAAATTTTTAAATTATTACCTAAATCTCTTTCAAGGATAATGAACTTTTTAAATAAAATAAGGTACATAAATTAAAATTTAAAATGTATAATAAATATAAAGTACAATGGATGACAATATCACAAAGACTGGGGAGGAGAAATGGAAGCATACAACTGTAGTTCTTATACCAGATATGAAGTGAAATAATATCACTTGAAGGGACACTGAGTTGAGTTAAAAATGCATAATATAAGCTCTAAAGCAACCACTGAAATAACATAACTAGGAGTTATAGCCAATAAGCCAACAAAGGCGATAAGTTGAAAGCACATGTGCATGCCTGCGCGGGTGCGTGCGCACACACACACACACTCCAAAAGAATCCAAAAGAAGAGAAAAAAGAACATATGAGATAAATAAAAAACAAATAGCATGATGGTATATGTAAACACAACTACATCCATGCTCACATTAAATGTTAAGTGGCTAAACATGGTAATTAAAATAGAGATTATCTGATGAAATAAAAAAGCAGGGCCCAATATATGCTGGCCATAAGAAATCCATTTAAATATAGACACAAGGGGCGCCTGGGTGGCTCAGTGGGTTAAGCCGCTGCCTTCGGCTCAGGTCGTGATCTCAGGGTCCTGGGATCGAGTCCCACATCGGGCTTTCTGCTCAGCAGGGAGCCTGCTTCCTCCTCTCTCTCTGCCTGCCTCTCTGCCTAGTTGTGATCTCTCTCCTTCAAATAAATAAAATAAAATCTTAAAAAAAAAAAATTAAATAAAAAAAAATATATATATAGACACAAGTATGCTAAAAGTAAAAATGATAGAAAAAGATATACCATGCTAACACTAATCAAAAAAAGGGGAAGTGATTATACTACCATAAAAATAGGTTTCAGGGCAAATAATATTACCTGGCACAAACAGGGTCATTTCATAACAACAAAGGAATCAATTCACCTTAAGGACACAATGTTTATGCATCATGTTATGGCAGAGCTATTTGTTGGATATACAAAAAAATTTAAATAGAGTAAGCAATAGTAAGAGGAATTTTCAATAACTATGCAGTGAATTTGATTTTTTTAAGTTTGCTTTCAATGGTTTAAAAAAAGTTATAAAATTAGTTACCTGAAATCAGAAATAAATGTTCAAAAAAACCTGCTATGGTTTTTAACAAAATTTGAGTTTTAATTTTTGCCAACTTTGAAGTAGCTTAGATTCCTGCCCTAGAAAGAAAAACATTTTAGATGGAAAGATGACAAAAGGAATTATTATTTTAGTTATGGTAATTTGTTAGAAAATTATGAAAAAATGTTTTTAAAAATATATTTTATGAAAAGGGAAAGATTTTTCAATTAAGTCCTGAAACAATTGCCCATAGTAGGCCTTTCTAACAATGCCAAAAATGAATAGATCCATATTTTGAAAATTTGCAAGTACTTTCCTTAAGTTTAGTTGACTTAACTGACTTTAGTTGACTCATATCATGTGATATAAGACACTGCTCAATTTGTATTTTGTGTTTTGAGGAGTTTTTTTGTTTTGTTTTGCTTTTTAGATAGGTTCTGAGCCCAGCATGCAGCCCAATGCAGATCTTGAATTTATGACTCTATGATCAAGATCTGAGCTGAAATCAAGAGTCAGACACTTAACCAACTGGGTCACCAAGACACCCTTCAATTAATATTTTGAATACATTTTGTCTCAAAGGATATCCAAACCTATAAGAAATGTTGCCAATTCATGACCCAAAAGATCAAACTTGAGACATGGATATTTTTAACTTTTTACATTTATCAAAGAAGAATTTCAGCTAAATATGAAAAAAAAAAAGCTGGTACTGTAACAGACAGAGCTCCTGCTATGTTAGTTAGGTCAAAGCTCCAGATTTAAACAAGGGATTTTTAAACAAGGGATTGATGTTTCCCTTACTGCTTTATTTCATTCTGTGATATATATTAAAAAATACTTGTGCTTAATTTTTGTAGCAGATTCTGTGGAAAGTATTGTGGCTAGATACAGTTGTCAAAATCATTCAATTTGTATGTGCAAATAACATAAGTAATCATTTTATAGAACTGTTAGAAGAAATAGGAAGCAATGAATTTAATGATGTGCTTTTGCCAATGCTCATTGGTTGAGTATAAGAAATTTTACAAGAATTACTGTAATTTCAACTGTCATTCGAGATTTTCTTGAAACAAAAGGAATGCTTATAGTCAATATTCAGTAATTGAAGACCAAAAAATGGCAATCTGTACTTATATTTTTCACTAATATGTACTATGCCTGAATTAGCTAAATCTGAACACTCAAAGAAAGGAAGAGCTTATTTGTAACCTAGCTAGCCAAGTACTAGAATTTATGTTGAAATTGGAGCTTTATGATACAAGTCAATAATAATGATATCGGGGCGCCTGGGTGGCTCAGTCAGTTGAGCATCTGACTCTTGGTTTTGGCTCAGGTTACGATCTTAAGGTTGTGAGATCAAGCCACGTAGCAGGATGTCTGCATGAGATTCTTCCTCTTCCTCTCCTTTTGCCCCTCACCCTCTAAAATAAATAAATCTTTCAAAATAATAATAATGATGATGACCTATGCATTCTCCTAATGTAAGTTGTTTGTCAAAGATTTTAATTGTAAACTGGCTATGTTATGTAATTGGCAGCCAAAACTACAAAAAATTTGAAGAATGCTTTGTGCTATTCATCAGTTTAAAATGTTTTTCAAACTATGTAATGCCTCTTTGAATTCCGTGTCAATAATACTGAGTTGACAACAGAGTTAGTGAATTACTTAATTTGGACAGATATAATTTTGAAAATGATATGCTTTTGCTTCCAAGTCCAATAAATTCTTCTAAAAAGATGAACCAGTTTTGCCATTAACTTAAAGGAGAATGAAATTGTGTTACTTAATTCAGTTACTGTAAAACTTTTAAGTAGGTTTAGAACAGCTTGGTATATGAATCTACTTTTTCAACTGTAAATTTTATTAAATCTAAATACAGATCAAGTGCTTCTGGTGAAAAGTTAGCATGTGAACTGAGATGTGCTATAAGTGTAAAATACATACCAAATGTTGAAGACTTAATGTGCAAAAAGAATATATAATATCTCAACAATTTTGACATTGATTACATATTGAAATGGTAATATTTTAGACATAATGGGTTAAATAAAATGTATTATTTAAGTTAATTTTACCTGTTATCTGTTTACTTTTTTTAATGTGGCAACTGGAAATTTTTAAATTATATCTGGGATACACAGCAAAGGAAACAACAAAATGAAAAAGCAACCTACAGAATGGCAGAAAATATTTGCAAATCTTACACAAGCAGACCTCATTTTATTGCACTCCACTTTACTTGCACTTGGTAGACACTGCATTTGGAAGGACTGCAGATTGAAGGACTGCAGCAATCCTGAGTTGAATAAGTCTATCAACACCATTTTTTCCAATAGTATTTGTGCACTTCACGTCTCTTTGCCACATTTTGGTAATTCTCACAATATTTCAAATTTTTAATTATTATTATATTTGTTATGGTGATGTGTGATTATTAATTGTTTTTGAATATAAAAAATCAAATGATGGTTAGCATTATTTAGCAATAAAGTATTTTTGATTAGGTTATTTGCATTTTTTAGATATAATGCTATTATTGCACACTTAATAGGCTCTGGTATGTTGCAAACATAACTTTCATATGCACTAAGAAACCAAACAATTCATCTGATTTCCTTCAATGCAATTTTCGCTTTATTGCAGTGGTCTGGGAGTAAATCCTCAATATCTCCAAAGGTATGCCTAATCTGATAAAGGGCTAATATCCAAAATATAAAAGGAATTCGTCCAGCTCAATATCACAAAAACAAATAACCCAATTAAATATTGGGCAAAGGCCCTGAATAGAGAGTTTTCCAAAGAAGACACAAATGGCCAACCAGCACATGAAAAGATGCTCAACATCACTAATCATCAAAAGAAATATAAATCTTTTTCAACATTCCCTTGGTGATTCAGGTTCCATATAAAGCTGGGGGCATCACGTTGCCTGGCTTCACGCTATATTACAAAGTTGTGATCACCAAGACAGCATGGTATTGGCATAAAAACAGACACATGGATCAATGGAACAGAATAGAGACTCCAGAAATAGACCCTCAACTCTATAGTCAACTAATTTTTGATAAATCGGGGAAAAAACATCCAATGGAAAAAAGACAGTCTCTTAAAAAAAATGGGAAAATTGTACAGCTACATATAGAAGAATTTTCTCTGGGAAAATTGGGCAGATACATATAGAAGAATGAAACTGGACCATTCTCTTATACCATATACAAAGACAAACTCCAAATGGATAAAAGACCTCAATGTGAGACAGGAATCCATCAAAATCCTAGAGGAGAATGTAGGCAGTAACCTCTTTGACATTGGCCACAGTAACTTCTTTCAAGACCCATCTCCAAAGGCGAGGGAAATAAAAGCAAAAATGAACTTTTGGGACTTCATCAAGATAAAAAGCTTCTGCACAGCAAAGGAAACAGTCAACAAAACTAGGAGGCAACCCAGGGAATAGGAGAAGATATTTGCAAATGACATTACAGATAAAGGGCTGGTATCCAAGATCTATAAAGAACCTCTCAAACTCAACACTCAAAAAACAAATGATCCAGTCAAAAAAATGGGCAGAAGACATGAACAGATACTTCTCCAAAGAAGACATACAAATGGCTAACAGACACATGAAAAGATGTTCAACATCACTTGACATCTGAGAAATACAAATCAAATCCTCAAGGAGGGGCACCTGGGTGCC
The DNA here is from genome assembly GCF_030435805.1 of Mustela lutreola. Classification (NCBI taxonomy): domain Eukaryota; kingdom Metazoa; phylum Chordata; class Mammalia; order Carnivora; family Mustelidae; genus Mustela; species Mustela lutreola. Next base: position 65,663,623 of record NC_081300.1, on the reverse strand, counting down.
TCAATCAGTTGAATGTCTGCCTTTGGCTCAGGTTGTGATCCCAGGGTCCTGGGATCGAGTCCTGTGTCAGGCTCTCTGCTCCACGGGGAGCCTGGTTCTCCCTCTACCTGCCCCTCTCCCTGCTCATATTCACACGCTCACTCTCTCTCTCTCTTTCTCTTATAAATAAAATCTTTTTTAAAAATCCACAATGAGATACCACCTTACACCAGTTAGAATGGCAAAAAATAGCAAAACCGGAAACAAAAAATGTTGGCAACAATGTGGAGAAAGAAGAACCCCCTTACACTATGGATGGGAATCTAAGTTGGTACAGCCACTTTGGAAACCAGTATGGTTTCCAAAAAGTAAAAAATAGAGCCACTCTACAGCCCAGCAATTGTACTACTAGATATCTACCCCAAAGATACAGATGAAGTGAAAAGAAGGGTCACATGCACCCCAATGTTCATAGCAGCAATGTCCACAATAGCCAAACTGTGAAAGGAGCCGAGATGCCCTTCAACAGATGAATGGATAAAGAAGATGTGGTTCACATATACAGAATATTACTCAGCCATCAGAAAGGATGAATACCCACCATTCGCACTGATATGTATGGAACTGGAGGGGATTATGCTACATGAAGTAAGCCCATCAGAGAAAGACTACTATCATATTGTTTCACTCATTTGTGGAACATAGGGAATAACATGGAAGACCACAGGGGAAGGAAGAGAAAACTGAAAGGAGTGAGGGAGAAAAACCATGAGAGACTATGGACTCTGGGAAAAAAACTGAGGGTTTCAGAGGGGAAGAGGAAAGGGGAGGGGCTAGCCCAGTGATGAGCATTAAAAAGAACGCATGTTGTGATGAGCACTGGATGCTATACCCAAATAATGCACCACTGAACACGCCATCAAAAACTAATGATGTACCATATGGTGGCTAAATCGACGTAATAAAAAATAACAATAACTTTTAAAAATGTTAAAAGCTTAAAAAAAGAATATCAATACCAAAATAAAAAACAAAATGAAATAAACTAAAATTAACATAAACAAAAATACATACAGTATATATGTAAAAATAAAAATTGAAAAATAATAAAAGATAACAAAGGAATTGGAAACTATAAGAAAATTAATGAAAAAATAATAAAAAATATAGAATAAAGATAAAAAATTTAAAATGTCTTTTTAAAAAAAGAAATATAAATCAAAACCACAATTGGCTATTACTTCAAACTTGGTAGGATGGCTATTATCAAAAAGACAGGATATAACAAGTATTGGCTAGGATGTAGAGAAAAGGGAAAACACTACTGGTGAGAATGTAAATTGGCACAGCCTTTGTGGAAAACAGTATAGAGGTTTTGCAAAACATTAAAAATAGAATGATTACACGATCCAGCAATGCCACTTCTGGGTATATATCCAAAGGAAATACAGTCATTATCTCAAAGAGAAATCTGAACTCCCATGTTCACTGTAGCATTACACAGTAGCCACGATAAAGAAGCAACCTAAGTGTCCATGGACAGGGGCATGGATAAAGAAAATGTGGTATATGTGTACACAATAGAATACTATTCAGCCTTAGAAGAGAAGGAAACCCTGCTATTTGCAACAACATGAATAAACCTGGAGGACATTATGCTAAGTGAAATAAACCGGGCACAGAAAGACATATGATCTCACTTATATGTGAAATCTTAAAAAAAAAAAAAAAAAAAAAAAAAGGTCAAACTCATAGTAACAGAAAGTAGAACATAATGGTGATTACCAGAAGCTAGGGCAGGCCCAGGGAGGTAAGGAGAGATATTGATCAAAGGGTACAAACTTTCAGTTATAAGATGAATAAGTTCTAGGGACCTAGTACACAGCAGGGTGACTATAGGTCATTATAGTGTACTGCATACTTGAAATTTACTAACAGAGTAGATCTCAAGTGTTCTTAACATACATACACACAAAGTGGTAATGGTGATTGATATGTTAATAAGAGCATAGAATTATTTCAAATATATACATTTATCAAAATCACCTACACCTTAAATATCACTTACATCTTAAATATGTAGGATTTTTGTTAATCGTACCTCAATAAAACTAGAATAAAATAAAATAACATCTGTGATTCATAGTACATTTTTTCTGGATAGCACTGAAGTTAAACTAGAACTATATAATTCCACTCTGGAGGCTGTGATCATAGACCAGTGACTGACTACTGATAGGTACAAGTCTCCCCCTCCTTGTGATCATAAATTCAATTTGCTTATTGCCAGAATCAAATGGGTTAACATGTGCAAAGAAGAAGGGGGTCTGGTACCTCACAAGAACTATTATGTTAGCTATTATTATTGTTAAAAGGCATTTTTTTTTTTGGTGTTGTTAGTATCATTAACCAAAAATTCTAAAAAGACAGTTAAGCAGAAATACACCTTTCACAGAGACATCAGAGTAATGCTTGACCCAGATTTAAAAATGCTCACAGCACCAGGAAAAGATCAAATTGCAAAATGTGGGGACCCCTCTGGAATCCGTTGGTCCAAGCAGGACCCCAATTAGGGTGAGGCGAGTGAGGCATTTTCCTTGGTGCAAAATTGAAGGGGGCACTGAAAAACTCAGAGCTCAGGGGAAATATTATTCCAATGTACTTGTTTTACTAAATCCCAATTAACACAAGTCTACAATGAACCAGATAGGAAAATCGTACATAAAGACAGAGGCGCGAACACGGGCTTCTCACTTGACCCCAGGCTCCAAGACGGCTCAGAAAGATGCACTGTGAACTGATCCTGCCTCTGCAGCCTCACGCTTGGCCCCACCCCAGCCCGACTCACAGTGTCCCCAAATAAAAGGAGTGCAGTCCACATAGAAGAGGCGTTGCCTGGAACAGCAGTGACGAAGGACTTTTCGTGTTCTCACCTTATAGACTAACCCCTAAGGAAGGAAGCATCCACAGTCTGGAGGGAGCTGGGCGGTGCTGGGCCCCGAGGCCTGCCGGGAACTCGCAGGCTGCCCTGCGGCCCTTCCCGAAATGCCCTGCCATTGCAGAGCCACATCCAAAGCCAAGCCAAGGTCGAAGCCCTTGCCGCCTGCTTTGACAACCCGCTCTGCTCCCCTGGCAGAAGCGCCAGCGTGGGCTTGTTGTGGAATGACATCCCAATTTGGAGCACTTTGGGCTCTGGCGTCAGCAGCGCCCTAGACATCCTGGTGATGGTTTTGTACTTCCTGTTGATCCTGGGCATCGGGCTGTGGGTACATCGGGGACCGGAGGGGAGGGCGGAGCCCTGGACACCAGGCTGGTTTTACCCGCTCCGTGCCAGTCACCGGGTCCCCCCCGCGCTTCCCGCCCCACCCTGGTACCCTCTCATCCCTGTCCTGGCCTATGCAGAGCCTTCCTCGGAGACCTCTCCACCTTCCACCTATCCAAGAATAAATAAATGCAGGTCCTCAGTAATGGAGCCATCCGTGACTAACCCCACGTTTCCCCACCACCCCTCAAATAAACAAGCAGGCCCAGATCCCCCTGTGCCCACTCCCTGGAACCTCAGGGTGTTTGGTAAGCCGTCCTTGTTATGATCATCACGATGATGGTGGTAATAATGACAGCCAGTGCTGATTAGACCCATAAGTGCCAGGTCTGTCCTGAGTGCTTTAACTTCATCTTTAACCCTCACAACCATGTTATGAATAATATGTCATTCCCTCCAGTTTCACAGTTGAAGAATCTGAGGTTCAGAGATGTTCAGTAACAACCAGGGAATGGTTGTGTTCAGATTCAAACCTAGAGCTGCCTGATCTGACTCATGAGCTTAACCCCTTTGCCTTGTGAGCAGAATCTCAAAGGTCACATGTAAGTTAGGGCTCTAAGCATTCCCTCTGAATTTGAATGAAAAGTGGTTCTGTGTTTTGTTTTGTTTTTCTTCCTACAGGGTTCTCTTAAGAGGGCAGAGACCGTGTCTCCGTCACTGCCCTCTGCCCACTAGTGCTTAGCATGTAAGCACTCATATCTTTTAACCATACTGCCTAGGACAAGCCTGCCTGCATTCCAGTGAAAGATCAGATGGATATAAAAGCTTTGGCTGGTGTCATGGTGTCACCCTTCCTGTAAGCTATTAACAGTCAGAAGCTTCTGCCTAGCCTCCTTCACCAAGCAGGAGTGTCTGGTGACTGCCACCATTCACTAACCAGTGGGAAAGTTCTCCTTCTGGGCCCCCACCCAACTGAGGCTTTTCATGCCCATGTGACCTTTACTTTGAAACATTTCACCAGATTATGAACAGGATTTTACTGTGCAGAGTCTGGCCTTTCAAAATGCAATCATTGGACACTCTTTTTGAGGGCTTACAGTAAGTCATTATGCTGCTAGGAAGCACATAGAGTAATGAAGACATGGTCTCCATCCTATTAAGAGAATTTTGTACCAGAAGAGAAAATATAGGCCCTTTATTCCAAACATAAAGGAGAAATCCAGGGTATTTATCCAGATCATTCAAACAAAAGATTTTTTTTTTAATTGGCCTCAGGGCTCCTTGGGTGGCTCAGCTGGTTAAGCGTCTGCCTTCAGCTCAGGTCATGATCCCAGGGTCTTGGGATTAAGCCCTGCATCTGGCTCCCTGCTCAGCAGGAAGCCTGATTCTCCCTCTCCCACTCCCCTGCTTATGTGCCCTCTCTCTCTGTGTCTCTCTCTCTGTCAAATAAATAAATTAAATCTTAATTTAAAAATTGGCCTCGATTATAAGAAACATCTTCTGAGTGGCCTGTGGACACAGGGGTGCTGAGTATGAGTACTTGTTTTGGGATCCTTCCCCCAGCGCTCGTATTGAATTAGGAATCCCCCACCCAACTTTCTTCCAGGCCTAAATTTGGGGCCTAAGTCTGACCAAGGTCAAAGGACTAGTAAGCCATCTGGTCATTTCCAAAAGAAACCTGCTGTTCCTTCTGTTCTAGGAGCCATAAAATATACACAGTTATCCAGAATGCTTCAGTCTTTCTCCTTCTTTATATTAGTATTTTTCCATTTGTTCTTTTTTCAGATCATATACTGTTTTTAATTAGGAAAGTATTACATGCTCATTGTAAGAAGTAAAAAGATGCATAAATAAGGAATGTTACTATTCTTCCCCCATCCATTCCCATCCTTCTGAGGTAACCATGGGCTGTGTATACTTCCTCCCCTTTCTCAGTGCTTATGTAAGCATGAGGATACATATGTAGAGTTTTTGTCTGTTGTCTTTACAGAAGATGTGATCATGTCATACACATTACGCTGCAGCTCACTTTTTCCCCCCCTGCTATATATGGAGAGAGTCCTATAGCTCAATAGATAAGAGATTCAGCTTGTGTTTTTATTAGCTGTCTAGTAGTCCTACAAACATGTATTCTTCAGCTCTTTCCTACTGACACTTAGATTGTTGCCAGGTGTTGTTTTTGATGTATTGGTGCTTTTTTTTTTTTAAGATATTTTTTATTTATTTGACAGAGAGGTCACAAGTAGTCAGAGAGGCAGGCAGAGAGAGAGGAGGAAGCAGGCTTCCTGCTGAGCGGAGAGCCCGATGCGGGGCTCGATCCCAGGACCCTGGGATCATGACCTGAGCCGAAGGCAGAGGCTTTAACCCACTGAGCCACCCAGGTGCCCTGTATTGATGCTTTTTTTTATTATTTAAATTCAATTTAATTAACATACAGTGTATTATTAATTTCAGAGGTAGAATTTAATGATTCATCATTATAATTAATGCCTTTTTGATGATTACTTAATTCCTTTGCAATTACCATTATCAGAGGTAATATACATTGAATATCTTTGTCTCTATATTTTTGCATATTTGTGTGATTTCCGCAGTGTAGATGCCAAGAATATAGAATATTTTCCATTGAAATGTGTTCCTATGTAAAAATTTCTTTTTCTGCATAACAGTATTCCTTGTTTTTGCACCACACCCAGTGCCCCGTGCAATCCGTGCCCTCTCTAATACCCACCACCTGGTTCCCCCAACCTCCCACCCCCCGCCGCTTCAAACCCCTCAGATTGTTTTTCAGAGTCCATAGTGCTTTTAATCTGTGTAGCATGGATTCCAAAAATTAGAACTGCTGGATCAGAAGTGTATGTTTACTTGAAATTTTAGTAGCTATTACTACTGCCAACCCCCAAAACTTGTGAGACTTACTTTAATTTTCTCACAAGCAGGATATGATCATGCTCTTTTCCCTAAGACTTAGTTATTACTCCCCCTGTGTGTGTGTGTGTGTGTGTGTGTGTGTGTGTGTGTGCTTTGTCATCGTGGTTTTGATTTGCACTTCCTAGACTCCTGGTGAGGTTGAGCATCAACCTCATTGTCCATGAATTTTCTTCTCCCGTGAATAGCCAGTTTATTTGCCATTTTGTATTTGGGTTGTTTGACTTTGCTATTATCAACTTCTCCGTCATTTGACTTGCTCATAGGTTTCCCCCCAAGCTATCATTTGTCCAAATCGGTGTCTACTACAGATATTTGGGACCAGATAATTCACTGTGGGCATCTGTCCTATAGTTAGTTATAGGAGGCTTGGAAATATCCTCAACTCCTACCCATTCACAACTAAAAATGTATGCAGACATTGCCAAACATCCTCTGGGTTGATGGGGCAAAAATCACCTCTGTTTGAGAACCACTGGTCTGAACTGTTGATGATATCTTTCTGTCATTTGAGTTTTTGTTAGCTTTGAGGAAGTCAACTATCTCTCTTTTCCTTTGTATCTTGTAGGTTTCCTGCCTTGCTTAGGAAAGTTTTCTCCCAATTCCAAGATCATACAATTATTATCCTAAATTTTGTTCTAATACTTCATAGTTTTTTTCATATTTAAATATCTAGAACATCGAACATGTATTTTTATGTATGATGTGATGAATGAGTTTCTTTATTTTCTTCAACTTATTAAACCCCTTTTCTCACTGAACTGATTGCCTACATTCGCACAGATGGGACTCCCTTCTGAAAGCATTCATCAATTCCTGTCTGCTGAGCCCTCCAGGAACCTGGGAACTTAGTCTTTGTTGCTGATGCCTTGGCTCTTACAGGAGGATACAGAGGGGAAAACTTAAACTTTTTTTGGCTTGTTTTCTCTTTTATCAGTGTCACCCAGGCGGGCTTTGAGAAAGTGTTGGCTGTATCTTCTTCCCCACCAACATGGCTGCTATGGCTGTGGTATTATTCAAGAAAGAGAGCGGGGAGAAAGGAAGAGGCAGGGACAGATGCTTAAGCCGCCTTCTTCCCAGGATCTCTTCTGCTTACTGAATGCTCCTCTCTTTCCATAAAGAGAGGATGCTTTTATTCCTCTGAGAACTGTTTTGTAAGTTCCTTTTATAAGTTTTATTGCTGATATCTTCCTTAGAAAAGTTTAGCTCTGCACACAGCAAGACCTTGATAAGCATTTAGTGAATAGATGAAGTGAGAATAACTTAATATGTCTGATTTGGAGTGTTGTTTCTTTGGCTTGAAGAAGGGGACCCCATTAAAATGCAGATACCCCAGATGGCAGTTTTTAAGTTCACTGTTCCCACAGAAACACATTTCTGTCAGCTAGCTGCCATCCTTAGGTCATGCTGATTCTGCGCAATCCAGGAAATCCACAGGATTGTCTTTTGATCACATCGGGGTCTGGGAATCAGAGCTAGGAGCCTGAGTAAAGAGGATGTGGAGATGTTGGAAGGACACCATAGTAATGGCAGACTGCTGTCCTGGGAGAAGCTAGGCACATGTTCAGATTTGCCATTCCTGAGTGATCCAGACAATCTCTAACCACTATTTCCCAGACTTTGCTGGAGACTATGGCACTGATTAACTAGCTGGGAATGACTAAAGCAATATTATTTTCCCAAGAGTGTACAGAAGTGAAAATGTCCATGCAATCAGACCTGAAATAGACTAGCCTCCAGCTAGGCAGCCTTGAGCCTTCACTGTAACTCAGTGGGTAGGGGCTTCTATTCTTAAAAAGAAAGAAGGGGAGAATAGATTTGGGGATCTCTGCTAAAGAGAAGTGAAGGTGGTTGTTTGAGAGATCAGTGTCTTTGGAGCAGTTTGTGTCTTATATTCCTTTGTTTGTTTTTAAGGCTGTCCTGTCAAGCAGTCGCGGAACAGTAAAGACTTCTTCCAGGCTGGCCGCAGTCTAGCATGGTGGCCAACGAGTAAGCCTTGCGCATGGCAATCCATGTGGGGGGCCACACGCTAACTTGTCTATTACTTTAATGTAGATGTCTTATCCCCAAAGTTGCTCAACCAGGAAAGTCATTCCATTAGAGTTTGCATAACTCTGAAGAAGTTTCTTACCAACATGTTTCCATTCAACTCAGTTGAATTTGCTAACCATTTATTAGGTGCCTTGTATATACAAAGCATTGTTCTAGGTTCCAGGATACAGGCTGGAAATAGACAGTGTTGTCCTCTGCAAGTAAACACTCTAGAATGGGAGTTGGATGTGTATCCCACAAATCTCAGCACATTACAGTGCTATACAGTGAGTCTTATGGGAGGTGCACAGGCCAGGTATGGATGAAAGGTAGACTCAGGCTTGCTGGGTGGAGGTGGTGCAAGACAGGAAAGGCCTTACAGAGGTAGGATTGTTTGAGCAAGATTTGAAGGTGGAGTGGGTGTTTGGCAGGGAGAATGTGAGGGTATTCCAGGCAGAGAGAATAGCACATGGCAAAGCTTGGAGGTATGGAATAGCTTGATGCTGGATGGAGGGAGACAGAGTAGAAACATCTTTTGTCTTTTATGTATTAAATAAGTTTTTCATTATTCAGAGTGATTCCATCCCAGAAGAGCGCCTCAAAACTCCCACAGCAGCAGAGGCAGCTGCCTGTCCATGACCCTGTACCCATGATGGAGTGGGTAGGAGTGCCCCAAGGGAGGAGAAGGATGTAAGTAACTAGCAGGGCCCAGAGTTGAGGACCCAAACCAAGCCTGAGCTAGGGCTGCCTTATAGCTTATTTTGTAAAAAATGTACATTCATTTCCTGCACAGGACTGTAAGCTATATCAAGAGCATTGTATAAGAAGCAGGCCCTTTCTCCAATATTCTTTTCCCTCAAATGTTAACCAGTCTTTTTTTTTTTTTAAGATTTTATTTATTTATTTGACAGAGAGAGAGAGAGAGAGATCACAAGTAGGCAGAGCAGCAGGCAGAGAGGGGGAAGCAGGCTCCCTGTTGAGCAGGGAGCCTGATCTAGGGCTCCATCCCAGGACCCTGAGATCATGACCTGAGCCGAAGGCAGAGACTTAACCCACTGAGCCACCCAGGCGCCCCACATGTTAACCAGTCTTAAAGCAAAGATTTGGTTTTTCACACTGGGGTGATGCTTCAAAGAAAGAAGTCTTGTCTCAGGAGGAGAAGGTGCCTTTATTCAAAGGAACAAGGAAAGTTCACTTATTAACTGTGATGGATCCAACAACATAGCAGAAATGGCTTCGCCTCTTAGCTGCAAAGGGGAAAAGCGGTTTCCTAGTGTTAACTCTCTGAGTTATACATGGATCTTCTTTTTTATATATATAAACCTGATTTAGAAAGAGATTGAATACAGCAAAGAAATATTTGCAACTGGCCTCCTCCCTTAGTTTATTTTTCTGCAGAGGATTCTAGCAACACAGTCTCTTCCTGAGCTGTGAGGCCCTCAGTCTTTTGCCTAAGCCTCTTTTAGACCTGAAGCCATATTTTCTACACCCAGAGAAATGGCACTCTGTTTCCCACATTATCTTGTGTAACTGACACTTGTAATGGTTTTCAGGAAACACTAACATGGTTTGGCCTCCCAATGCTTATGTATATTATGATTTATTAATTTCTTTGCTGTGGCTTCTCTTTTCATTGTTAGGATTATTACTTAATGAGCAAAATATATTTTAATATAATATATTTTATTTATATATATTTACATATATTTCATTTAATAATATAATACATTATTAAAGGAAATTGAATCAAAACAATGACTTTTGCCACTCTGGCTTTCTTTTTTGTTTTATATTCTTCTTTAATTAGCAGATATCTGATGGGTATCAATTGCTGTCATCAAGGCCCACCACATGACTTATTCTTTTCTTCCTTTTTCTTTCTTTCTTTCTTTTTTTAATTGTATATGGCTTATTCTTTTTTTTTCTTTTCTTTTCTTTTTTTGGTATATGGCTTATTCTTGTGCCCAGTTCCCAGCCCTCATGTCAGCTGGCTTGACGGTAATGAAACTCTGAGACTTTCTGTCCTCCTACCCTCCCTGTTTTGTCGCCTTTCTCTCCTCTCTTCCAGCTGCCTACCCAGCCGCTCATGGTCATTCTCCCCGGCTGGCTCTCCCCCATCTCCCTTGCTTGTGGATGCTGAAGGTCCCCCGAGCTCACATTTGACCACTTCTCTCCAATTATACTCACACACTTGGCAACTCCTCCAGCTCATGGCATTGAATACCAGTTACATGCTAACAAATCCCAGGTCTCTCCTGTGAACTCCAGGCTCTCTTGTGATGCCTGCACTGTTCAATAGCTGCACTTGAGAAGTCTATCAGGTATCCCAAACAGAACAAGCCCCAAAGGCAGCTTCAGACCTTCCTCCACAAATCGGATCCTCCCTCCACCTTTCCTGCCTCCTGAATAGCAAGTCCATCCTTCTGGTTGCTGCAGTTGGCAAACATGTATGCTTTAGTCTCTCTTAAACCCGACATCCCATCCATCAGGAAATCCTGTGACTTGATCTAAAAGGTATCTTTCAAGGGACGCCTGGGTGGCTCAGTTGGTTGGGCAGCTGCCTTCGGCTCAGGTCATGATCCCAGCGTCCTGGGATCGAGTCCCACATCGGGCTCCTTGCTCGGCGGGGAGTCTGCTTCTCCCTCTGCCTCTGCCTGCCATTCTGTCTGCCTGTGTTTACTCTCTCTCTCTCTCTCTCTCTCTCTGACAAATAAATAAAAAATAAATAATCTTTAAAAGGTATCTTTCAAATCTGACCACTTCCCATCAACTCTCCCTCCAGAGTTGCTGCTTTTGTCTCTCACCTGGATTAATTATAACAGCTTCTTGGGCTCCCTCTTTAACTACCTTGACCCTTCTATATCTGATCTCAGCAGAGCAGCTAAAGGGAACCCTCTTGGGACTCCCATGTTACCCAGAATGAAAGCCCCGCCACTTACAATGGCATGTATTAGAGCACAGATGATCTGTACCTCAGACCTTGCCTCTCAGGATTCCTGTCCCCAGCACTATCCAGTGTCCTTGAACAACACAGCTGTGCTTCCGCCTAAGGGCCTTTGTCCCTGCTGCTCTACTCAGCTGGAGCGCTTTCCCCAGAATCCCCGTGGCTTGCTCCCCCACCTCTTCTGGTCTTCCTCAGCTCTTCTCTCAGTCCACCCTGACCACCCAATTTCCCAGTACTTCCTATCCACTTCCTTATCTTTTTTTTTTTTAAGTCTATAGTGTTTATCACTATATATCATGATATAAAATAATCATTGGAGCACCTGGGTGGTTCATTACATTAAATGTCCATTTTTTTAAAATTTATTTATTTATTCTTGAGAGACAGAGAGAGAGAGGCCAAGGCAGAGGGAGAAGCAGACTCCCCGCCGAGCAGAGAGTCCACTGAGGGACTGGATCCCAAGACCCCGGGATCATGACCCAAGCCAAAGGCAGATGTTTAACCATCTGAGCCACCCAGGGGGCCCGTAAGTGTCCAATTCTTGGTTTCAGCTCAGGTCATGATCTTGGGGTCCTGGGACTCCTGGGATTGAGCCCTGCAGTGGGCTCCACATTTAGGAGGGAGTTTGCTTAAGATTCTTTTCCCTCCTCTCTCTCCCTCTCCCTCCCCCTCTGCTCCTCCCCTCACTCAGGTGTGCATACACACTCTCTCAAATAGATAGATTAGATAGATAGATAGATAGCTTTAAAATAATCCTCTAATTTATTTTGTTTATTCTCTTTTCCCCAAAAGAATGTTAGCTTCATGAGGACAGGACTTTGTGTCTATTCTACTCACTAATGTATCCCTAATATCTAGAACAGTGCTTAAACATAGTTGGCAGTGGACTTTTATTACTAGTTATTGAATTAATGAGTGATGCCTTTTAAACCTACCTTTTAATTTGGGGTGCCTGGGTGGCTCATCAGATTAAGCCTCTGCCTTCGGTTCAGGTCTCAAGGTCCTGGGATCGAGCCCCGCATCCGGCTCTCTGCTCAGCAGGGAGCCTGCTTCCTCCCTCTCTCTTCCTGCCTCTCTCCCTACTTGTGATCCCTGCCTGTCAAATAAATAAATAAAATCTTGGAGGGAGACAAACCATAAGTGACTCTTAATCTCACAAAACAAACTGAGGGTTGCTGGGGGGAGGGGGTTTAGGAGAAGGGGGTGGGATTATGGACATTGGGGAGGGTATGTGCTTTGGTGAGTGCTGTGAAGTGTGTAAACCTGGTGATTCACAGACCTGTACCCCTGGGGATAAAAATATATGTTTATAAAAAATAAAAAAATTAATTAAAAAAAAACCTATTTTTTAATTTAATAATGTGCTAGTATCTTCTGACATCTATAAAACATAAATAGGTGGATTTATTTTATGTTTATATGCAGTTGCATAGCGTTATATCATTTGGACATTCCACCATTTATGCACCATATTGTTGGGCAATTTATATAATATATAACTTCTCACTGTTATGGTAAATGTAGTGATGTAGTGAACATTCTTTTTTTTTCTTTTTAGATTTTATTTATTTATTTGAGATAGAGAGGTGGCAAGAGAGAGCACAAGTAAGGAGAAGATGGGGAAGCAGGCTCTCGCTGAGAAGAAAGCCTGACGTGGGACTCAATCCCAGGACCCCAGGATTATGACCAAGCCGAAGGCAGATGCTTAACCAACTGAACCACCAAGGTGCCCCTATAGTGAACATTCTTAACAATAAAAATTAAAATAATTAGTAATACTTGAGGATTTATATGTGCCACTTCTAAGACTTTTTTTTTTTTTTGCCTTACAATTGTCACCATTAAGGTGTCTATATGTTCTCAACTGTGTCTTATTAGTGTGTTTTACTTTTTATACTTATATTTACAAAAAAAACCTTCTTCATCTGTTTAATCCTTTTAGTCTTGAACACTAGTTTTTCTTACATCAATATTGTCAATACTGGGGTGTCTGTTTTTACCTAAAGGTTTTGTTATTTGCCCTTTCGTGATAATTTGGTTTTAAATCTATCTCATGTCAACAGCATAATAGTTGGACTTTGGTTTTGAATGGAGTGGCTATCCCTATTCAACTAAAAAGCTGTCATTGGTTTAGGAGGGATTTTGCTCATTTAAATACCTCTAAGATTTTTTCTTTTGAAAGTAACAGATGTTGATTGTAAAAAAAAAAAAAAAAAAAAAAAAAACGAAAGTTGCAGTCTAAGTACAGAATTTGAAATTTTCTCATTCCATCCCTATAACAATAATTCCAGAAATATTTTGTTATATGTATATATTTATATGGCCAGAATCACTCCCATGCATATTTTGTGCAAGTGTAAGATGCACACATAAAATTTTGATGAGATTGTATTATACATACTGCTTACCTTATTGTTAAATGAAAAGCTCCTTTATTCTTTCTGTATGCTACATTGTATCTCACCATATTCTAGTACCTTAGTATTTTAACCAGTCTGTTACAGCTAATTAGTTAAATTGTTGCTATTTTTAACTTATTTGAAGCAATGATGAAATCACATTCTACTAACATTTCTCAATAGGGAACCACGAGGAAGTTGCTGTGGCAGGTAAAGGGTGGTTCTGTAAGAATGGCCATCCTTTTGTTTTCACTTGAGTTTACATTTGTGAAAATGATTCTTGGAGCTGGACTGAGAGTTCTGATAGGTGATTGCCTTTTCATTATCAGATAGGTGCTTCTCTTTTTGCCTCAAATATTGGCAGTGGCCACTTTCTGGGCCGGCTGGAATAGGAGCAGCTTCAGGGATTGCTCCTGGGGCCTTCGAGTGGAACGTGAGTCATACCTCCTACGGCCACTAACCTCCCTCTTTATCATTGTCCAAATAAAACTCACAGACATGAAAACTTGCTTTCAGTCTCCAGTAAATAAATATTGAAGACTTCTGGAGAAGACATGGAAGAAAGGAACCAAGTCTTTGAATTCCCAAAAAGATTGTGTCAGTTTTTGTTCTTGGTTATTAAAGTTAATGAAGAGACAGAAAATGCTTACTTACATTCCAAGGGTCATAGCAACACAGTGAACAAAGAACTAATCAGGAGGAGATTAATTAGGAGACTAATCAGGTAGGGAAAAGAGAAAAAATCTTATTAACATTTAAGTTTATGTGTACATATACATTTGTGCTTAAATATACATACAGATATATATGCATACATGTGTATATGTGTGTATATAGACACAGAAATATATGTACATATATGTGTGTATATATGTGTATGCATGTATATATTTGCAGTATGTATTGAGAATGGGCTTGATTAAGCTCTTTGAGATATTTAACTAATTATGACAAAACTCCTAAATGACCTCCTAAGAATACCAAATTTCAACTATAAAACTTATGAAATTGATTATTTATTTAATCTGTGGGATATATTTGTTATAGGACATGAAATTTGTTCACTATATAAGTTCAATATGAGTGAATTTATAAGTCTCAGGCTTATTAATTTATCTCTATATAAATCATCTGACTTTTCTGGATAACTCAGAAAGCTCCTACTTTCTGATTCTTGACTTTCTACAAAAATAAAGAATACTTCTAGCAGAATCAGTTTCAAACCTAGCAAGAAGCCTGGTTTTTACCACAATTTACCTATCAGAATTTATTAGCATCTGCTTTAATATCCAGCTCACCTTACCCCTTCTTTGTAAGAAAGCCAGAGCCAGGGACGCCTGGGTGGCTCAGTTGGTTGGGCAGCTGCCTTCGGCTCAGGTCATGATCCCAGTGTCCTGGGATCGAGTCCCACATCGGGCTCCTTGCTCAGTAGGGAGTCTGCTTCTGCCTCTGCCTGTCATTCCGTCTGCCTGTGCTCGCTCTCTCCCCCTCTCTCTCTCTGATAAATAAATAAAATCTTTAAAAATAAAAAAGAAAGCCAGAGCCAAATTTATTACTTAATTTCAGTAACTTGTATGAAATTTTGGTAGAGTTTCTCCCCCATTTCTCTGAATGGTTTCTAATTTTTTAAAACTATCTTTTATATATAAGCCATCTTTACTCTGATCTGGAAGTAGGCAAACAATAAATTAAAAATAAATCCCCTGAAAACTGGCTCAGTTAACTCCCCAAAATTAAGAATGCACTCACTCTTTCATAGGTTTGTTACACTGGAAGGTGTGCACTTGGGCTGTTGTTTGTAAGTTTCCCCAGTGCTGATACATTTGTTAGTCTCAAAACAGATAGTCACTGAGATTGCATCTCATTTAAGAGCCCAGCCTAATTCTTCTTCTTGGTTCCACGCTCTGTTTCTTCCCTGTGTTCTCGGTTGGGCATTTTCTCCCATTTATATTAAAGCTGAGGTGAGTGTCCATAATCAGTTAATCTGTTCTCTATAAAAAAAATTTCTTACAAATATTGCAGGTATACATAAAAGCATCCTGGAGGACAAGTTAAATTTCTCAGTCTTTTGATTCTTGCACTAACTTCCCTAAATCCTAAGAATGCCTAAAATAACATCATTCTACTTTGGGTACGCAGATACCAGTAACTGCCCGTTGTTTAACTCTGGGACTTATTCAGGGATTCACTTTTGAGGGCTTTTACAGAAAATGTTTTAAAACTTTATCTAAAAATAAGACCCAAATAAATGAAGAGAACAAATATGTTAATGACTAGAAGACAATATCCTAAAAATGTTAGTTCTTTCCAAATTGGTCTGTACTTGGAATGCAATTCCAAACAAAATCCAAACAGGATTTTTTAAGAAGTTGATGCAATTCTAAAATGTATGTAGGAGATAAGGGGATAAAGACATGTCAGTGTCCAGCTAAGAGAGACAGAGTCAATCTAGGCTGCACATCTGTGAAGACATGTGGACTGACATCATCAGCATGGTGGAATAAAAGCTTTCTACTCTCTTCCCTCAAAGGACACCAATTTAGACAATCACCCATAGATAAGAGGGCCTCTGCAGAAGTCCAGAAGTCCACTGGAGAAGTTCTAGCACACTGCTGGAGAAAAAGAAAATCCAAGATTAGACATATTGAAGAGAGTGAGGGAAACAGTTTCATTGTACTTATGTCATTCCTCCCCCAAGGTGGCACAGCTTACTGCCAAGAGAGATCTTCCCAGCCTGAAATTTCTCCCACAGAGGAAATTGATAGCATGGAAGTAAATGCCCAGCTATGAAGTTATGCAGGAGTCTGCCAAGAAGACCCACTTCTTTCTCACATCCAGAATACAGAGGTGTGCTACACATCTCAGGGGGTAGGAGAGGGAGTGACTGAGAAAACAGCAGCCAGGGTTCTCAGAAGGCATCAGAGCAACCCAGATCCTACTAACCACTTTGCAGACTTATCAGGAAGCCTGCCAGGGAGCCACTGGGGTCTCCTCACCTACAGATACCCCCAGCTGGCCCAAAGGGCACCCATCCAACATGCCACACACGTCATCTACATACACCTCCATCCCATGGCTAGCTCCTTTGTGCACCTCTGTTGGTGGCAAGAGTATGTCTTTTTTTGCAGAAAGTTAGTGAGAATTCACAGAAAGCAAGACTAGCCCTGGAACTGGGAGAAAGCACACAAAGTTTAGTATTCAGCATTGCCTTAGGAAAAACAAGAAAAGGAGAGGCTGTCAGAACTTGACCTGGCTTTGCAGAATCAAGAGAAGATATATAATCTTAAAAATCCCCCCCCCCAAAAAAGGAACAAGAAGTGTGGAGCAGGTGTATCCACAGAAAGGTCTGAGAAATCTTCAGAATTTCTAGCAAGGTTTACAGAAGGTTATTTCTCTCCAAAGTCCAGTCGGTAAAGATGAGGAGGTGACTGCTTCCTCAAATGCAAAGACAGTAATACAAAATTTGAAGAACATGAAAAATCAAGGAAGCATGGCACCACCAGAAGAATACAGTTTTCCAGTAACTAAGTCCAAAGAAATGGAGAGCTGAAATTTGTTTGATAAATAATGCAGAATAGTTGTTTGAAAGAAGTTTGGTGGCTAAAAGAAAACACAGAAAGACAATTCAATAAAATAAGGAAAATGACACATGATGGAAATGAGAAATTTAATAGATAGAAATCATGAAAATAAACATGTTCTGGGGTGGGAGAATACAATGGATGAAATGAAAAGTACAATATAGAACATAAATAGTGGACTGGATCAAGCAGAAGAATCTATGAAGTAGAAGACAAGTCATTTGAAATTATTTGGTCAAGGGGACAATGAAAAAGAGCTACAAAAGCCTATGAGACTATGGGATATCATTAAGAGAAACAGCCCACACATCATAGGGCTCCCAGAAGGAGAAAAGAGATGAAAGGGACAGAAAGCTTATTTAAAGAAATAATGACTGAGAACCTCCAAAATCAGGGGAGAAATTTGGATATCCAAGATCATGAGGATCATAAGCGTCCCCAATTTCAACCCAAAACTATATTTTCCAAGACACATCATAATAAAATTATCTAAAAATCAAAGAGAAAAAATTAAAAACAACAAGAAAAAAAATCCTCACATACAAGGGAATGCCCATAATGCTATTGGAAGATTTCTTAGCAGAAGCCTTGCAGGCCAAGAGAGAGTGGGATGATATATTTAAAGTGATAAAAGGGAAAAAAAAACCTACCAACCAAGTATACTTTATGTGATAAAGTTATTCTTCAGAAATGAAGGAGAAATAAAGGCTTTCCCAAATAGACAATAGCTGATGGAGTTCATCACCGCTACAGCTGTCTTACAAAAGTGCTGAAAGAAGTTCTTCAAGCTGAAATGGAAGTGCTACCAAGTAACATGAAAATAAACAATACCTGATAAAGGTAAGTATATAGACAAATTCAGAGTAGCCTAATATTTTTTAAATGGTGGGATGTTAATCACTTAACTCCAGTTTAAAGGTTAAAAGACAAAAGTATTAAAAACAACTATAGCTACAATTATTGGTTAATAAATAAATAATATTAAAAGAAGTAAATTGTGGCATCAAAAAATGTTGGGGTGGGGAATAAGAGTACAGTTTTTGTATGTAATCAAAATTATTGCCTTAAAATAGACTATTATAACTATGAGAAGTTTTATGTAAACCCCATGATAACCAAAAAGCAAAAAGTTAACAGTAGCTATATAAAAGATAAATAGGAGGAAATGAAAGCATACTGCTAAGGAAAATCATTAGTTCACAAAGGAAGATAGCAAGAGAGAAAGAAAATAACAAAGGAATTACAAAACCACCAGAAGACAATTAATAAGATGGCATTAGTAAGCCCTTATGTAAGTAAGGTTTGTTAATATCTCCAACACCTCATGTCATTACCTTTTTTTATATACTGAGAGTTTCAAGATTTACTCTCTTAGCAACTTTTAACTATTAAATACAATATTGTCAACGATAGCCACCATGCTAATTTTAAAATCCATTTAGCCACTCTATGCCTTTGGATTGAAGAATTTAATTCATTTATATTTAAAGTTGCTAAGAGAGTAAATCTTGAAACTCAGTATTAAAAAAAGGTAATGACATGAGGTGTTGGAGATATTAGCAAACCTTACTGTGATAATCATTTCATGAGTATTTGTATATCAAATCATGTTGTACACCTTAAACTTACACAGTGTTATATGTCATTATATAATCCATAAAGTTGGAAAAAGAAATTAAATGTATGTAAAAAGGCAAAAGCATAAGAATAGCAAAGATACTCCTATCAAAGAAAAATAAGAAGGATTTTTCCTACAGATATCAAGACTTACTATAAAACTATAGTAATTAAGACACTATGATATTGACACAAGGATAAAAACATTAACAAGTGGAAGAGGAAAATAACCCAGGAATACTCATATATATGGACATTTGATTTATGACCTCCGTGGTGCTGCAGACCACTGAGGAAAGGGTCAATTGATTATCATATTAAAAAAAGCAGATTGGTGGGCGCCTGGGTGGCTCAGTGGGTTAAGCCGCTGCCTTCGGCTCAGGTCATGATCTCAGGGTCCTGGGATCGAGTCCCGCATCGGGCTCTCTGCTCAGCAGGGAGCCTGCTTCCCTCTCTCTCTTTTTGCCTGCCTCTCTGTCTACTTGTGATTTCTCTCTGTCAAATAAATAAATAAAATCTTTTTTTAAAAAAAAGCAGATTGGATGCCTATTCTACACAAAATAAATTTAAATTGATTAAAGACTTAAATAGGAAAGGTAAAAGATTTCAAACTTCATAAGGAAGTACAGCATGACTTTATGTCTTTGAGACAGAGAAAGATTTTAAAGTAAGTTGGAGAAAAGTCAAAGCCTGCCTGACCACCAATGTACACATGCATGCATGAGAACCCAGGGAACCGAAAAAAGAAACTAGAAGGAGCTCTACCATGCAGAGACAGAGCTGTACCTCTGAGATCTGTGACTTTATAGTTCCTAGGACTCAGTACATTACCCAGCCCACCCAATGTAGGCAGTGGATAGCAGAAGTCTTACTCATAACGGAGGGCTAAAAAAACAACAGAAAATTTATGTGAGAGCTCCAAAACCAAAGGTACCAAAGAGAGGATTAACCCCCAAATCTGCATATAAATTCTGCAAGAAACCCTGACTGCCAGACTACTCAATTGCCAGGAAAACCTCTAGACCAGGCTAAATTAGCAGCAGCTAAAAGCTAAAAAAAAAAAAAAAAAAAAAAAAAAAAAAAAAAAAAACCAAGCAGAGACATCAACTGCTACACCCTGCAGGGTGGAGGTGGGAGGTGGGATGGCATGAAAGATGTTGCAGTTTGAGTCCAGGGAGGTTAACTGCCTAAAAAGCAAGAAACAGCAATCCTCAGAACAAAACAGATTCTAGAATGCTGTATCATATGATCGATGATGGCCAGTCTGCAACCAAGAATTATTAGACATATAAAGAAATGGAATTATAAATGTGACCCAGAGGGTGGCACCTGGGTGGCTCAGTGGGCTAAAGCCTCTGCCTTTAGCTCAGGTCATGATCCCAGGGTCCTGGAATTGAGCCCCACATCAAGCTCTCTGCTCAGCGGGGAGACTGCTTCCTCTCTCTCTCTCTCTCTCTCTCTCTGCCTGCTTCTCTGCCTATTTGTGATCTCTGTCTGCCAAATAAATAAATAAAATCTTTTTTTAAAAAATAGGGGCACCTGGGTGGCTCAGTGGGTTAAGCCGCTGCCTTCAGCTTGGGTCATGATCTCAGGGTCCTGGGATCAAGTCCCACATCGGGCTCTCTGCTCAGCAGGGAGCCTGCTTCCTCCTCTCTCTCTGCCTGCCTCTCTGCCTACTTGTGGTCTCTGTCTGTCAAATAAATAAATAAAATTTTAAAAAAATAATAAAATAAAAAATAAAAATAAATAAAAATAAAAAAATGTGACCCAGACTCTAAGAGAAAAAGCAATAAATAGAAACTGACTCTGACCAAGCCCAGATGTTGATTTAACAAACAAAAGACTTCAAACCTACAATTATAAATATGTCCAAAGAAGTAAATTGTGATACCGTTGAATAAGCAAATAGGGCCTCTCAACAGAGAAACTGAAACTATAGAAAAGAACCAAATGGAAATTCTAGAGTTGAAAAGCACAATAGCTGAAATGAAAAGTTCACAAGGGGAGCTCAAAAGCACAAATAAGATAGCAAACGAGAGAATCAGTAAACTTAAGGATAATAGGAATTATTATTACCCAGGAGAAAGAACAGAAAAGAAAAAATCTGAAGAAAAAGGAAGAAAACCTCAGGACCTATGATATAATATCAAACAGTCCAGCATGCATTTACTTGATATCCCAAAAAGGAGAGAGAAACAGGCAAGAAAAAAATTTTTTGAAGAAATAGTAACTGAAAATATCCCAAATTTTGGTGGAAAGTGATAATTTACTGCTATAAAAATCTTAACAAACACCAATAAACACACTAAAAGCTACCCCTAGGTTTACATCATAGTCAAACTGCTAAAAGCAAAGATAAAGAAGAAATTTTGAAAGAAGTAAAAGAAAAAAGAACACATTACATGCAGGGGAGAAATGGTACAGTCAATGGATGAGATCTAGATGGAAGATATAATGGATATCAGGTATAATGGGAGCCAGGAAATATTTGAATGACATATTCAAATGCTGAAAGGAAGAAAAATCTGTCCACCAAGAATTCCATATCCAGTAAAAGTACTCTTCAAAAATGTAGATGAAATGTGTATAAATATCAAATCATTATTTATATGCCTAAAACTAGTATAATGTTATATATCAATTTTACCTTAATTTTTAAAAACTTGATGCAAAAATAAAAAGAGGGTGACTAAGTAGAGTAAGATTTCTCAACTAGGACAAAAAACATAAACCACAGAGGAAGAAATTGATGTGTAGGACTTCAAAATAAAATTTTAAACCTTAACTCTTCTAAAGATATCTTTAAGAAAGTGAAAAGTCAAGCTAGAGATTGGGGGAAATATTTCTAGAACATATTTACAATAAAAGACTTATATCCACAATGTGTATTTTGTTTTTCTAAAAAACCTTAAAACTCAGTTTTTAAAGTTTTTCAGTATTTAAAGTTTTAAATAGCTGTTTCACCAAAGAAAACAGACAAATGGCAAGTAATCATATGAAACTATCCTCACTACAACTGATCATTAGGAACATTATGTAAGATGCCACTGTACCAGACAGAATGTCTAAGAGGAGAACAACTGACACTAGCAAGAGTTGGAAAGGTGTGGGGTAACTGAGACTCACACGTTTCTTGAGGAAATGCAGAATGGCATGGCCACATCAGGGAGGACAGTTTGGCAGTTTCCCCACAAACTAATCCTGACCACCCAGCCAAGTATTTCCTTAGATCTAGATTTTTATGTACTCTGGAGAAATGAAAATACATGTCCACACATAAATTTGCACATGAAGCTTCGTAATGGTCATGTTTCTACTAGCCAAATCTTGAAAAAATCTAAATTGCAGTAGGAGAGTGGAGGAACAGCACACAACATCATATACCAAGCAGCATTAAAAAGGCATCCCACAACCATGTGGCTGAGTCTCAAGAACATTAGGCCAGTGAAAGAATCAGGACATTAAAAAAGAGTACATAGTATATGATTTCATTTATTTAAAATTCTAGGAAACATCTGTAGGGAAAGCTGATACTGGTTGTCTGAGACCAAGGGTGGGGTGAAGGCCTTGATTGCAAATCCTAGGGGGTCCTGTGGGGGGTGTTAAGAATGCTTAATATTTCAAGTATGGTGGTAATCACATAACTGTATGTATTTTCCCAAAGTTATCAAACTTGACACTTAAAATGGGAGAATTTCACTGAATAGAGCTACCCTACAACCCAGCAATTACAGTATTAGGTATTTAGCCAAAGGATACAAACGGGATCTGAAGGGGCACCAGAGTCCCAGTGTTTATAACAGCAATGTCCTCAATAGCCAAACCATGGAAAGAGACCAGATTTCCATCAACAGATGAATGGATAAAGAAGATGTGGTATATATACACAATGGAATATTATTCAGCCATCAGAAAGAATGGAATCTTACCATTTACATCGACATGGATGGAACAGGAGGGTATTATGCTGAATGAAATAAATCAATCAGAGAAAGATGGTTTCATTCATATGTGGAATTAAAGGAACAAAACAAAGGATCATAGGGGAAGGGAGGAAAAAATAAGATGAAATCAGAGAGGGAGACAAACCATGAGAGACTCTTAACTATAGGAAACAAACTGAAGGCTGTTGGGAGGGAGTAGAGGAAGGATGGGCATAATTGGGTGATGGGCATTAAGGAGGGCACATGATGTAATAAACACTGCGTGTTACATGCAACTGATGAATTATTGAGCCTTACATCTGAAGCTAAAGATACACTATAAGTTAACTAATTGAATTTAAATAAAATAAGTTTAAAAAAATAGTGAAAATTTTTAAATATTTGTAGAGAGGCATCAAAAATGTGGGAAAGCTTACTTGCCATGCATCTTAGTGTCTGCAATGATGAAGCCATAATCCCAGGAAAACTACCTCAGATTGTGACTGTATTTTGGGATAAGGTCTTTAAAGAAGTAACTAAGGTAAAAATGAGGTCATTAGTGTGGGCCCTAATCCAGTAGGACCTTATAAGAAGAGAAAATTTGGACAGAGACATATACAGAGGTAAGAGGGTAGGAAGACACAAGATAACAGCCATCAACAAGCCAAGGACAGAAGCCAGGAATGGACCCTTCCTTCACTGGTCCCAGAAGAAAACAAGCCTGCTGACAGCCTCCAGAACTTCCAGCCTCAAGAACTATGAGACTGTAACAGTTCTTTTTTTTTTTTTTTTTTTTTTTTTGACAGACAGAGATTACGGTAGACAGTGAGGCACGCAGAGAGAGGAAGGGAAGCAGTCTCCCTGCTGAGCAGAGAGCCCGATACGGGGCTCGATGCGGGGCTCAATCCCAGGACCCTAGGATCATTACCTGAGCCGAAGGCAGAGGCTTTAACCCATTTAGCCACCCAGGCGCCCCGAGACTGTAACATTTCTATTGCTTAAGCCCCTCCGTCTGTTGCACTCTGGGATAGCAGCCCTAGAAAATGAATTCAATCAGCAAGTGTAAAGTAGAATCACCAAGAAAGAGCCATATATGACAGTATATGATTAATAACCCAATAGAAGGTGGGGTGCCTGGGTTATGCCTCTGCCTTCAGCTAAGGTCATGATCCCAGGGTCCTGGATCGAGCTCCACAATGAGCTCTCTGCTCAGCAGGGGGCCTGCTTCCCCCTGCCCCCTGACACCTTTCCCTCTGTCTGCCTCTCTGCCAACTTGTGAACTCTCTCTGTCAAATTAATTAATTAATTAATTAATTAAAATTTTTGAATTAAAAATATATATGTAAAAGAACCAAACAGAAGGTGAAAATATTAAAGTCATAGGTGTTTAGGAGAGGATACATGGTCCCTGTGAAGCCCACAGGTAAGTTTTCATAAAGCAGATGGATTTTGAGGTAGAACTTAAAATAGACACATGTGAGCAGGTGCACATGAGGATTCTCAGGGCAGGTGAGACAGTTTACATTTAACTATTATTTATTCACCTACCACGAGCCAGGCTCTGTGCCTGGGTCCAGGAATCTAATAAACAAAGAGGCACACTCCCTGCCATGGGGCGCCCACAGTTGGAGACAATGGAAGTCAAAATGAAGAGGATTGTTGGGGACAGCCAGCACATGCACAAGAGCATGAGTACAGAGGACTAGGTTCAAGAGCTGTTGAGTCAAGTTCTGTCTCTCCTGAGCACTTGTTGTATTTGTAGTATGTGATAAGTCATTTGATTTTGCTCTGTGGAGTATTTCGTGAAGGTGATTTGTCATTAGACCTGTAGAGTTAGCAAGATTCCCTTCTGCATTCAGGAGATTACACAGAAAGCTGGGCTCTTGAAGACAGTACTATTTCCTCTCCTTTCTTATTTCCCCCATCCTAACAAAGCCAGAGTGAGTGACCCTGCTATACCTTATATTCCTGGCCCTTTCCTACCATCAGCTGTGTCTCGGTGACAATCAGCATATTGCAAGCAAGACTCATCCCTGTGGGTCTGCCTCTTCTGGCACTCTATCTGGTGATGACTTCTTTTTTGCTTTTACAGGTGACGACAATGCCAGAATATTTGAGGAAGAGGTTTGGTGGCTTTCAGATCCAGCTCCTCCTTGATATTCTACTTATTCCTCTATATCTTTAATAAGATCTCAGTGAGTTGTGTAAAAGTCAGCCCAAGAAAGAAAACAGAGGTGAACAAAAATTCAGTAGGCAGGAGATGCTAGATTGGTCTCAGCAGTTCACTCTGGGACCCCACAAATTGCTTACGGCCTCTGCTATCTAAGTCAGAGGAGAGAAAAAAATAACTGAATAATACTTACAAAAAATAAAATCAGAGGCATCTTCTTTGTGCCCCAAGCCTAGGTTATATGTCCCTCCTTTGTATTTTCAGAGAACATTGGGCTTACCTGTGTCATGTCATTAGGTGATGTCATTCCTCCGCTTAAAACAATTCAAGAGTTTTCTACCACCCCTACAAGAAAACCTAAGCCCCTTGTTATGATCTGTAAGGATGTCGGGTTCTTGTCCCTGCCTCTCAGCCTTGTCTCCTGGTCTCCTCCCTCGTCATCAGGCTCTGGCCACACTGCCTGCCTTATTGTTTCTCAAACCCACCAAGCTTATTCCCACTTGAAGCCTTCAACACTTGCCCTACATTGTGTCTGGAATGTTCTTCCCTCAGATTTTTCAAATATCACCTCCTTGGCGAGGTCTTCCGTGGGTTTCATGAGATTCCATGAATCATGAGATTCCAGCCAATCTCTACTCCATTATTGGATTTTTATTTTCTCTGTAGTACTTGTTACCATGTGAAAGTGAGTTGTTTCCTTGATCATTATCTGTCTCCTCCACTTCAGTGCGAGCTTCTGTAGGTCCAGGGCCTTTCCTGGCTTCTTCACTACATTACCCACTATGCTGAGAAAATGATTAGCACTTAAGACATTCGATTCATGTTTTGGGGTTTCTGTTTTGTTTTTGTTTTTGTCTTAGTAACCAAATGAGTGTCACTTACCACACTGCATAGAATTGCCTATTTAGTATCTGTCACTAAATATAGGGTCCCTGAGGACAGCAGCCGAGTCTTAGTAACTCTTGTGTCTTCTAAACCCTGTTGAGTATCTACTATATTGGCACTTAGTAAACATTTGATGAATAAATGGATAGATGAATGTTGGGTTCCTTGTATCGCTACTCTGGAGACCACAATAACAAAGTAAGAGAAGAGCCAGTTAAATGATATGCACATGCTTTAAAATCAGTGCCAGCTAAGCCAAGGGTCAACAAATCTGGCCTGCAGTCCAATCAGCCTTGTCTTCTCCTTTGTTTGATCTAAGAATTTTTTTTTGTACAGTTTTAAATGGTTATGAAAAACAGAGACAAGTATGTGGCCTGCAGAGCCTACAGTATTTACTATCTGGTCTTTTCGAGAAAAAGCTTGCCAGGGCCTGATGGATGAGCTGACCTCTTTACCTTTTCCCAATGGCAGAACTGTAGGAATGGCTCTCTTTGCACACACTCCCTGCTACAACTCCAGGGAGGAAGAGGCTTAGTTTTGTCTGAACTGAATTAACTGGATTAACCCAAGCCCTAAAGGGGCTGACGTTGCTGAACTCATGGGGCACAAGTCTTTCTGCCCAACAGAACTTGGGTAGATTTAGTCTCTATCCATTAGCAATAAAGTAGGTGTGCTAATCATAGACCACTTCCTGCAAATGGCTTCTAGGGTCTTTATGATACTGCTGTTGAATGAGCTGGAAATGAAAATGCAGCTTGTTGCCTGTGCACTTATTTCAGGTAGAGATCTGTACTGGTGCCATGTTCATGAGACTGGTTTGGGGGTTAGATGTCTATCTGGCCACCATAGTCTTGCTGACAGTTACTGGCGTTTATACCATCACAGATGAGGTTACTATAACCATGCACATATTTATATTGACACAAAAGCTCTCCTCTTATAGTGGAGTGGTAGTAGGCATTGAAGCAGGGAGTCTCCAGCTTTTGCATTTTTGCTAAGTCTATAGATCACATTGCTAGACCCAAGGGGGTGGAACAGTGAAAATAATTGTGGTGGGGTACCTAATTGGTTTCCTACCTCTAGAAATCAGATCAGGCCTGTGGGAGCTTTCCGAGGGCACTGGCAAGGAGGGCAGTGATCATGTGTGAGGTGGGCCACGGCCTGACACTTCAGACTGCCAGGTAATGGAGTAGAAGCAGAGAGGGGATGAGGCAGATGCAGCAGCTCTCGGCATCCCGGTCACCTGGTAAGCTGGTTGGGCCGTCAGATGGGATCTTTTATGTAGACGGTTCTGTCCCAGAGTATCGCCCTACGTTTTGAGAATGGAAGATCTCATCACTTGTTTTTTCCAGCCACAATGCAAATCTGAGATGCTGGTGAGTATCCCTGGCAGTCCACCACTATCTGAATGGGGAGGAGCAGGCTGGGAATGGAATGTATTCAGTCAATGGCTGTCAATGCACAAGGGAATGGAAGTTGGGGGCTTTTTCTCAGGGGACATTTGGTAATGTCTGGAGACATTTTCAGCATTCACAACTGGGAAGAGGGGTGGTTTCTATTGGTTTCTAGCAGAAAGAAGCCAGGGATGCTGCTAACTGTTGCTTCCAAACCGAGATTTTGTGAGTGAAATGTACTTTTTTTCCTTAGGAGAACTACCAGCTTTTCATTAATCCAAAAAGGGGAATGTAAAGGGAAACTGGAACATAGAAGGGCAAGATAAGAATCCAGCAAAAGGGGGCACCTGGGTGGCTCAGTGGGTTAAAGCCTCTGCCTTCGGCTCAGGTCATGATCCCAGGGTCCTGGGATCGAGCCCCGCATGGGGCTCTCTGCTCTGTGGGGAGCCTGCTAACTCCTCTCACTCTCTCTGCCTGCCTCTCTGCCTACTTGTGATCTCTGTCTGTAAAATAAATAAATAAAATCTTAAAAAAAAAAAAAGAATCCAGCAAAAGATCATGAGAGGTATTAAAGAGAGAAAACAGGATGTACAAAGACTGAACATTGTATTATAAGACCTACTGAGTTAAAGGTACAGAAGGTATAAATGGAGCAATCTGGGAGGAAGCAACACTGTAGAATAGAGACACAGAAATGACTTTCAGCAGGGAGTCTCAAATGTGGATTTTGTTTCTCTTTCTTCTACCTATTCAGGTTGTTTTGCAGCTGTGGTTTACTGATACCTTACATGCTGTTATTATGGTCCTGGAATCAATCATATTAATGGGTTTTAGTAAGTTAATCTTGGAAAACTGGGCCCCATAAGCGGAATCTTTGAATCTGATTGTCACCTAGGGCCACTTCAGCACCTTCTTCTCACAGACAAGGAGACTGAAGCCCTCAGAACCCAAGAGCATTGTCTCAGATCACCCAAGAAGTTGGGGGCGGGAAGTGGGCAGGAACTTCTGCTCACTTCAGAAGACCAAAGAGTCAAAGAGTCAAGAAACAGGAGTGGCAATGATAAACTCTAGTGCTTTGGGACAGTGTCAAGTGACCCAACACACTCACCCCCACCTCTATGCCTCTGTCCATGTTCTTTCCCTCTAAGTAGAACACCCTCACTATTTCATCCATGTGGTTAAATCCACCCATCAATGTCAACAGAAGATCCACCCAACCTCCCCCGAGAAGCTGTGATTCTATGATTATTCCATCCACATGTCTTTTTTCCTGTGGACTCACATCACTACCACATACCACTTAATATTCTGTGATACATATCCTGATTCTTCATTGATTGTGTCACATAACAAATCATACCTCCCAGCTCTCAAACTTCTTAAGAACAAAAACCACTGTATCCTGCACATAATGTGCAGTCTGAGACACATGATTGGTGCTTATTAAGTAGTAAGAATGAAAATGATGGCTAATATGAATCAAGTATCAGGTACTGCTAGGTATTGCCTTATTTAATCACCACAGCCACCATGACGCCTTACTGCTGTTGTTATCCCCATTTTACAGATGAGGAAAAGGAGTTACTCAGTTAAGTAACTTGCTCATGAGAACACCAAGAGCAGAACTCATAGCTGATCTCTAAGCACCAAAGTTCAACAGGTGATCTAATACAATATAGTATCTATAATGGCAGGTACACTTACCTTAATATGAAAGTTTCCTTCCACTAGGGTGAGATAATGACCTTAGTGAGGTTGGTGTTACGCACTGCTCCATGGGTCAGAGATTGATCTTACATAAATCTAGAAGGGAAAACTCTTGGCTTGGGTGTTGAAAAATTATTGAAATGATATGTGAATATGGTTGAAGGACTATGACTCCATAGAGCATATTGTTGAGCCCCACTGAATCAGAAATGATAGAATCAGAGTCACATAATCCTCAGTCTTACCATTTAGTAAGCATTTGTGTGCCATCAAGGATACTAAGTGCCTTATTGCTGGAACACAAAATACATGTCAGGCATGAGCCAAGGAATTTTTTAATGAACTGAGAAGCAGCAAATAATTTGAGTGACAAAACTGTCTAAACTATAAAACACACAAAGTCATTGTATTTAATTGCATACGAGTATTAAATATCAACATTTTTTAAAACAGCCAAGTTCACCCCAATAGTTGAAAATGACATCCAGTTAAACTTTAAGAGCAGGTGGAATATTTCATTTAATGTTAGCAATTATATCTCTAAATAACTATATGTTCTTCACTGTTACAGACTGAATATTTGTGTCCCCCCAACAAAAATTCATATGTTGAAATCCTAACTCCCAATTGTGATGGGAGGTGGTACCTTTGGGAAGTGATTCGGTCTTGAGGGCAGAGCACTCATGAATGGCTTTATTATTCTTATAAAAGAGACCCTAGAGAACCCCCTCACTTTTCTACCATTTGAGGACACATTAAGAAGATGGCTATCTGTGAGCCAAGAAGGAGATTCTCACTAGACACCCAATCAGCCAGCACTTGATCTCAGACTTCCTAGCCTCTGGAGTGGTGGGAAGCAAATATATAGTTTATAAATCACTCAATCTATGGTATTTTGTTATAGCAGCCCAAACAGACTGACATTTTCTGAGAAATGTAATGGGATTTTTAAAATTGGGGCATTCATATTAGTTCTTCTGGTAAGTAAACTATTTTAAAGTATTGGAATAATTGTTTTCTTTTAAAAATATGCAAGAATTTGGGGCGCCTGGGTGGCTCAGTGGGTTAAGCCGCTGCCTTCGGCTCAGGTCATGATCTCAGAGTCCTGGGATCGAGTCCCGCATCGGGCTCTCTGCTCAGCAGAGAGCCTGCTTCCCTCTCTCTCTCTCTGCCTGCCTCTCCATCTACTTGTGATTTCTCTCTGTCAAATAAATAAATAAAATCTTTTAAAAAAATATGCAAGAATTTATACACCCAAATGAGTGTTGTTCAAACTAGTCACCACGAGACCCCATGTATATATAATTATAATTTTTTATTTTTTATTATGTTCAGTTAGCCACTGTTTAGTACATCATCAGTTTTTCGATGTAGTGTTTAATGATTCATTAGTTATGTATAACACCCAATGCTCATCCCAGCATGTGCCCTCCTTAATACCTATCACCCTGTTACCCCCTCCCCCCACTCCTCTCCCCTCTGAAACCCTCAGTTTGTTTCCTGGGGTCCATAGGCTCTCATGGTTCATCTCCCTCTCTGATTTCTCTGCCTTCAAATTTCCCTCCTTATGGTCCTCCAAACTATTGCTTATGTTCCACATATGAATGAAACCATATGATAATTGTCTTTCTCTGCTTGACTTACTTCACTTAGCATAATCCTCTCCAGTTTGATCCATGTCAGTACAAATGGTGGGTATTCATCTTTTCTGATGGCTGAATAATATTCCGTTGTATATATGTACCACATCTTCTTTATCCATTGATCTGTTGAAGGGCATCTTGGCTCCTTCCACAGTTTAGTTATTGTGAACATTGCTGCTATGAACATTGGAGTACATGTGCCCATTCTTTTCACTACATCTGTATCTTTGGGATAAATACCTAGTAGCGCAATTGCTAGGTCATAGGGTACCTCTATTCTTCAGATCTTGAGGAACCTCCATACTGTTTTCCAGAGTGGTTGTACCAGCTTGCATTCCCACCAACAGCATAAGAGGGTTCCCCTTTTCCCACATCCTCGCCAACATTTGTTGTTTCCTGTTTTGTTAATTTTTGCCATTCTAACTGGTGTGAGGTTGTAGCTCATTGTGGTTTTGATTTGAATTTCTCTGATGGCTATTGATGCTGAGCATTTTTTCGTGTGTCTGTTACCCATCTGTATGTCTTCTTTGGAAAAGTGTCTGTTCATGTTTTCTGCTTATTTTCTGACTGGATCTGTTTTGGGGGTGGCGGGGGAGTAATGGCTATCCAGATTTTTTTAATTTAATTTAATTGTGTCTGTGTTTGAGAGTTGCATTTGAGAAGTTCTTTTTTTTTAAAAGATTTTATTTATTTATTTATTTATTTGACAGGCAGAGATCACAAGTAGGCAGTGAGGCAGGCAGAGATATGAGGGGGGAGCAGGCTCCCCACGGAGCAGAGAGCCCAATGTGGGGTTCGATCCCAGGACTCTGGGATCATGACCTGAGCTGAAGGCAGAGGCTTTAACCCACTGGGCCACCCAGGCGCCTCGCATTTGAGAAGATCTTTATAGATCTTAGATATCAGCCCTTCATCTATAATGTCATTTGCAAATATCTTCTCCCATTCCATGGGCTTCCCCTTAGTTTTGTTGACTGTTTCCTTTGCTCTGCAGAAACTTTTTATCTTGATGAGGTTCAAGAAGTTCATTTTTGCTTTTCTTTTACTTGTCTTTGGAGGCATGTCTTGAAGGAAGTTACTGTGACTGATGTCTAAGAGGTTACTGCCTATGTTCTCCTCTAGGACTTTGATGGATTCCTGTCTCACATTGAGGTCTTGCATCCATTTGGAGTATATCTTTGTGTAGAATGTAAAGGAATGGTCTAGTTTCATTATTCTATATGTAGCTGCCCAATTTTCCCAGTACCACTTATTGAAGAGATTGTCTTTTCTCCATTGGATATTATTTTCCTGATCTATCAAAGATTAGTTGACCATAGAGTTGAGGGTCCATTTCTGGAGTCTCTATTCTGTTCCATTGATCTATGTGTCTGTTTTTATGCCAATACCATGCTGTCTTGGTGATGACAGCATTGTAATATAGCTTCAAATCAGCAACATGATGCCCCCAGCTTTGCTTTTTTTTTTTTTTTTCATCATTCCCTTGGTGATCTGGGGTCTGTTCTGTTTCTGTACAAATTTTAGGATTGTTTGTTCTAGCTCTTTGAAAAATGCCAATGGTATTTTAATAGTGATGGCATTGAAAGTGTACATTGCTCATGGCAGGATAAACATTTTAACAAACTCACACAGGTAAACAAATAAAAATGTACATGGTGAGAGGGTTGGGAGTCAAGATGGCAGAGAAGTAGCAGGCTGAGACTACTTCAACTAGCAGGAGATTAGCTAGATAGGTTATCTAAAGAGTGCAAACACCTACAAATTCAATGGGAGATCAAAGAGAAGAAGAACAGCAATTCTAGAAACAGAAAAACAACCACTTTCTGAAAGGTAGGACTGGCGGAGAACTGAATCCAAAGCGACGGGAAGATAGACCGTGGGGGGAGGGGCCAGCTCCTGGCAAGCAGCAGAGCAGCGAGGCACAAAATTGGGGCTTTTAAAAGTCGGCTCCGCTGAGGGACATCGCTCCAGAGGCTAAACCTGGGTGAAGCCCACACGGGGTCATCAGGGGTGTCTGAGTGTCGCAGAGCTTGCAGGTTTTAGAACGGGGAAGCCGGCTACAGAGACAGAGCCAAGGAGTGAGCTCACAGCTCGGGGTTACCTTGAACCGGTCGCAGGCTCAGTGAGCTCGGAGCGTGGCGGGAGGCCAGGGAGACAGAAGTAAATGGGCACTGTTCTCTGAGGGCGCACTGAGGAGTGGGACCCAGGCTCTAGGCTCCTCCAGGCTGGGGACCAGGAGGCCGCCATTTTCATTCCCATTCCCCAGAACTCTACGGAAAGCACTCAGGGAACAAAAGCTCCCAAAAGGGAACCCTAGTGGATTACTCAGCCCAGCCCCTGGTAAAGGGTGGTGCAATTCTGCCTGGGGCAAAGACACTTTCGAATCACTACAACAGGCCCCTCCCCCAGAAGATCAACAACAAATCCAGCCAGGACCAAGTTCACCTACCAAGGAGTGCAGGTTCAATACCAAGGAGAGCAGCAGAATTCCAGAGGAGAAAGCAAAGCACAGAACTCATGGCTTTCTCCCCATGATTCTTTAGTCTTGCAGTTAATTTAATTTTTTCTTCTTTTTCAATTTTTTTTCTCTTCCTCTGCTAAATTTTTTTTAACTTTTACCCTTTTCTTTTTTAACTTTTTTTAACTAGTTTATCTAATATATATATATTCTTTTTTATATTTTTTCTTTATCCGTTTTCTTTTTTTAATTGTTTCTTTTCTTTTTTTTTTTTTTTTCTTTCTGAACCTCTTTTTATCCCCTTTATCCCCCCTCACGATTTGGGATCTCTTCTGATTTGGTTAAAGCATATTTTCCTGGGGTCGTTGCCACCCTTTTAGTATTTTACTTGCTCCTTCATATACTCTTATCTGGACAAAATGACAAGGCGGAAAATTTCACCACAAAAAAAAAAAAGAACAAGAGGCAGTACCGAAGGCTAGGGACCCAATCAATACAGACATTGGCAATATGTCAGATCTAGAGTTCAGAATGACAGTTCTCAAGGTTCTAGCCAAGCTTGAAAAAGGCATGGAAGATATTAGGGAAACCCTCTCGGGAGACATAAAAGCCCTTTCTGGAGAAATAAAAGAACTAAAATTAACCAAGTTGAAATCAAAAAAGCTATTAATGAGGTGCAATCAAAAATGGAAGCTCTCACTGCTAGGATAAATGAGGCAGAAGAAAGAATTAGCGATATAGAAGACCAAATGACAGAGAATAAAGAAGCTGAGCAAAAGAGGGACAAACAACTACTGGACCACGAGGGGAGAATGCGAGAGATAAGTGACACCATAAGACGAAACGACATTAGAATAATTGGGATCCCAGAAGAAGAAGAAAGAGAGAGGGGAGCAGAAGGTATATTGGAGAGAATTATTGGAGAGAATTTCCCCAATATGGCAAAGGGAACAAGCATCAAAATCCAGGAGGTGCAGAGAACCCCCCTCAAAATCAATAAGAATAGGTCCACACCCGTCACCTAATAGTAAAATTTACAGGTCTTAGTGACAAAGAGAAAATCCTGAAAGCAGCCCGGGAAAAGAAGTCCGTAACATGCAATGGTAAAAATATTAGATTGGCAGCAGACTTATCCACAGAGACCTGGCAGGCCAGAAAGAGCTGGCATGATATATTCAGAGCACTAAATGAGAAAAACATGCAGCCAAGAATACTATATCCAGCTAGGCTATCATTGAAAATAGAAGGAGAGATTACAAGCTTCCAGGACAAACAAAAACTGAAAGAATTTGCAAACATCAAGCCAGCTCTACAGGAAATATTGAAAGCGGTTCTCTAAGCAAAGAGAGAGCCTAAAAGTAGTAGATCAGAAAGGAACAGAGACAATATACAGTAACAGTCACCTTACAAACAATACAATGGCACTAAATTCATATCTCTCAATAGTTACCCTGAATGTTAATGGGCTAAATGCTCCAATCAAAAGACACAGGGTATCAGAATGGATAAAAAAAAAAAAAACCATCTATATGTTGCCTACAAGAAACTCATTTTAAACCCGAAGACAACTCCAGATTTAAAGTGAGGGGATGGAAAAGAATTTACCATGCTAATGGACATCAGAAGAAAGCAGGAGTGGCAATCCTTATATCAGATCAATTAGATTTTAAGCCAAAGACTATAATAAGAGATGAGGAAGGACACTATATCATACTCAAAGGGTCTGTCCAACAAGAAGATCTAACAATTTTAAATATCTATGCCCTCAACATGGGAGCAGCCAACTATATAAACCAATTAATAACAAAATCAAAGAAACACATTAACAATAATACAATAAGAGTAGGGGACTTTAACACTCCCCTCACTGAAATGGACAGATCACCTAAGCAAAAGATCAACAAGGAAATAAAGGCCTTAAATGACACACTGGACCAGATGGACATCACAGATATATTCAGAACATTTCATCCCAAAGCAACAGAATACACATTCTTCTCTAGTGCACATGGAACATTCTCCAGAATAGATCACATCCTCAGTCCTAAATCAGGCCTCAACTGGTATCAAAAGATTGGGATCATTCCCATATTTTCAGACCACAATGCTCTGAAGCTAGAACTAAATCACAAGAGGAAATTTGGAAAGAACCCAAATACATGGAGACTAAACAGCATCCTTCTAAATAATGAATGGGTCAACCAGGAAATTAAAGAAGAATTGAAAAAATTCATGGAAACAAATGATAATGAAAACACAATGGTTCAAAATCTGTAGGATACAACAAAGGCAGTCCTGAGAGGAAAATATATAGTGGTTCAAGCCTTTCTCAAGAAACAAGAAAGGTCTCAGGTACACAACCTAACCCTACACCTAAAGGAGCTGGAGAAAGAACAAGAAAGAAACCCTAAATCCAGCAGGAGAAGAGAAATCATAAAGATCAGAGCAGAAATCAATGAAATAGGAACAAAAAAAAAAAAAATAGAACAAGTCAACGAAACTAGGAGCTGGTTCTGTGAAAGAATTAATAAGATTGATAAACCCCTGGCCAGACTTCTCAAAAAGAAAAGAGAAAGGACCTAAATAAATAAAATCATGAATGAAAGAGGAGAGATCACAACTAACACCAAAGAAATACAGACAATTATAAGAACATACTATGAGCAACTCTACGCCAACAAATTTGACAATCTGGAAGAAATGGATGCATTCCTAGAGACATGTAAACTACCACAACTGAACCAGAAAGAAATAGAAAGCCTGAACAGACTCATAATGAGTAAGGAGATTGAAACAGTCATCAAAAATCTCCAAACAAACAAAAGCCCAGGGACAGACGGCTTCACGGGGGAATTCTACCAAACATTTAAAGAAGAACTAATTCCTATTTTCCTGAAACTGTTCCAAAAAACAGAAATGGAAGGAAAACTTCTAAACTCATTTTATGAGGCCAGCATCACCTTGATCCCCAAACCAGACAAGGATCCCATCAAAAAAAGAGAACTACAGACCAATATCCTTGATGAACAGAGATGCAAAAATAGTCACTAAAATACTAGCCAATAGGATTCAACAGTACATTAAAAGGATTATTCACTACGATCAAGTGGGATTTATTCCAGGGCTGCAAGGTTGGTTCAATGTCTGCAAATCAATCAATGTGATACAACACATTAATAAAAGAAAGAACAAGAACCATATGATACTCTCAATAGATGCTTAAAAAGCACTTGATAAAGTACAGCATCTCTTCCTGATCAAAACTCTTCAAAGTACAGTGATAGAAGGCACATACCTTAATATCATCAAAGCCATCTATGAAAAACCCACCGCAAATATCATTCTCAATGGAGAAAAACTGAAAGCTTTTCTGCTAAGGTCAGGAACAAGGCAGGGATGTCCATTATCACCACTGCTATTCAACATAGTACTAGAAGTCCTAGCCTCAGCAATCAGACAACAAAAGGAAATTAAAGGCATCCAAATTGGCAAAGAAGAAGTCAAACTATCACTCTTTGCAGATGACATGATACTATATATGGAAAACCCGAAAGACTCCACTCCAAAACTGCTAGAACTTGTACAGGAATTCAGTAAAGTGTTAGGATATAAAATCAATGCACAGAAATCAGTTGCATTTCTCTACACCAACAACAAGACAGAAGAAAGAGAAATTAAGAAGTTAATCCCATTTACAATTGCACCCAAAACTATAAGATACCTAGGAATAAACCTAACCAAAGAGGCTAAGAATATATACTCAGAAAACTATAAAGTACTCATAAAAGAAATTGAGGAAGACACAAAGAAATGGAAAAATGTTCCATGCTCCTGGATTGGAAGAATAAATATTGTGAAAATGTCTATGCTACCTAAAGCAATCTACACATTTAATGCAATTCCTATCAAAGTACCATCCATTTTCTTCAAAGAAATGGAACAAATAATCCTGAAATTTATATGGAACCAGAAAAGACCTCGAATAGCCAAAGGGATATTGAAAAAGAAAGCCAAAGTTGGTGGCATCACAATTCTGGACTTCAAGCTCTATTACAAAGCTGTCATCATCAAGACAGCATGGTACTGGCACAAAAACAGACACATAGATCAATGGAACAGAATAGAGATCCCAGAAATAGATCCTCAACTCTATGGTCAACTAATCTTCGACAAAGCAGGAAAGAATGTCCAATGGAAAAAGGACAGCTTCTTCAATAAATGGTGTTGGGAAAATTGAACAGCCACATGCAGAAAAATGAAATTGGACCATTTACTTATACCACACACAAAAATAGATTCAAAGTGGATGAAGGACTTCAATTTGAGAAAGGAATCCATCAAAATCCTTGAGAACACAGGCAGCAACCTCTTCGATCTCAGCCGCAGCAAAATCTTCCTAGGAACATCGCCAAAAGCAAGGGAAGCAAGGGCAAAAATGAACTATTGAGATTTTATCAAGATCAAAAGCTTTTGCACAGCAAAGGAAACAGTTAACAAAACCAAAAGACAACTGACAGAATGGGAGAAGATATTTGCAAACAACATATCAGATAAAGGGCTAGTGTCCCAAATTTATAAAGAACTTAGCAAACTCAACACCCAAAGAACAAATAATCCAATCAAGAAATGGGCAGAAGACATGAACAGACATTTCTGCAAAGAAGACATCCAGATGGCCAACAGACACATGAAAAAGTGCTCCATATAACTTGGCATCAGGGAAATACAAATCAAAACCACAATGCGATATCACCTCACACCAGTCAGAATGGCTAAAATTAATAAGTCGGGAAATGACAGATGCTGGCTAGGATGCAGAGAAAGGGGAACCCTCCTACACTGTTGGTGGGAATGCAAGCTGGTGCAACCACTCTGGAAAACAGCATGGAGGTTCCTCAAAATGTTGAAAATAGAACTACCCTATGATCCAGCAATTGCACTACTGGGTATTTACCCTAAAGATACAAACATAGTGATCCGAAGGGGCACGTGCACCCGAATGTTTATAGCAGCAATGTCCACAATAGCCAAACTATGGAAAGAACCTAGATGTCCATCAACAAATGAGTGGATAAAGAAGATGTGGTATATATACACAATGGAATACTATGCAGCCATCTAAAGAAATGAAATCTTGCCATTTGCGACTACTTGGATGGAACTAGAGGGTATCATGCTTAACGAAATAAGTCAAGCGGAGAAAGACAACTTTCATATGATCTCCCTGATATGAGGAAGTGGTGATGCAACATGGGGCTTAAGTGGGTAGGAGAAGAATAAATGAAACAAGATGGGATTGGGAGGGAGACAAATCATAAGTGACTCTTTATCTCACAAAACAAACTGAGGGTTGCTAGGGGCAGGGGGTTGGGAGAAGAGGGGTGGGTTATAGACATTGGGGAGGGTATGTGCTATGGTGAGTGTTGCGAAGTGTGTAAACCTGGCAATTCACAGACCTGTACCCCTGGGGATAAAAATATATTATATGTTTATAAAATAATCATCATCATCATCATCATCATCAAATAAGAAATGGCTAAGGGGAGGTGAACCATGAGAGACTATGGACTCTGAAAAACAATCTGAGGGTTTTGAAGGGGCGGGGGTAGGCGGTTGGGGGAACCAGGTGGTGAGTATTAGGGAGGGCACGGATTGCATGGAGCACTGGGTGTGGTGCAAAAACAATGAATACTGTTATGCTGAAAAGAAATAAAATTTTTTTTTAAATATACATGGTGAAATACTCGTTGCCCTCAGTTCCTCAGTTCCCCTCCCCAGAGGCAACCAGTGTTACAGTTTTGTGCATATCCTTCCAGAGATATTCTTCATATATACAATCATTTTTTAATCTATGAGATGGATAGATAGAATCAAAAAAAATTTTGCAGACTGTTTTCCACCACTGGTACTATATCTAGGGAAAATTTCTATGTCTGTGAATAGAGATCTACTACACCTTTTTGGTTTTGTATTTTTAATAAACTTTATTGAGAAGTACACAAGACAAAATATGTAGCTAGATGAAATATCGCAAATTGAACACACTCTGGTAACCAGCATCCAGGTCAAGATGTTATCTTTTTGTTTCCTTGCTTTCCAAACAGCTTTTGTTTCTTTTCCTTGTCTTATTATATTGGTCAGGGCCATTAGGGCAATGTTGAGTAAAAGACAGTGTAGGAGAAGAGACAACAGGCATCCTTGTCTTACTTCCAACTTAGAGGGAAAGCTTTGGATATTTTACCATTAAATAAATTATTTGCCGTCAGTGTTTTATAGATACTCTTTGCAAGACTAACAAATTCTCTTCTATTCCTAGTTTGCTACAATTGTTTATCATGAACAGGTTTTGAATTGTAGCAAGTGTTTTTTCCATTTCTACGGAAAAGATTATATTATTTTTCTCCTTTATTCTGTTAACACAGTGAATTGTTTTGAGTGTTAACTCAATCTTATATTCATGGAATAAACCCAGCTTATTGAGGGATATCCCAAATTCCTCTCCAAAGTGTCTGTATTAACTTGTATTCTCAGCAATATATGTCAGAATATGTGTTCCCTAACTTTTCAGCCAATAATTGATGTTTCAAGACTTTTTAAAAATCTGCCAAATAAGTGAAGAAGAAAGAGTATATCAATTCTTGTTTTACTTGGAAGTTCCCAGATACTGATGAGGTTGAACATCATTTCATATACTTAGTGACCATTTGTAGTTCCTCTTTTGTGAATTACCAATTCATATTCATTACCATATTTTTTCTGAATAATTTCCCTTGGCTGTCAGTGTATAGTTCTTTATACATGACACAAATTTCTTTTTTTAGCCTGACAAAATTTTAACTTGATTTCAGTCATATAAATTTTAAATTTTGAGATCAAATTTATCAACCTGCCTTTTCTTTTTTGTGTCTTGTCTATGAATATACTCCCTAACTCAAGATCATAAAGATATTCTGTTTTTATCTAATAACTTCATACTTTTTTATTTCACCTTTTTTTAATACACATGGAATTCATTTGTAGATGTGCCATGAAGTGTCTTATTGATTTTACAGTCAGTCACTATTCTTTTATTGACTAGTTTTGACTCCAAATGATTCTGAGCACATTTCAAAACTCAAGTCTGTATCAAAGGAACATGGCTTAATATGCCAAAATAAAAGGGTTGGGGTTTTTTGTTGTTGTTCGGTAAGTGGAATTAAGGGTGTTTTTGTG
The DNA here is from genome assembly GCF_030435805.1 of Mustela lutreola. Taxonomy (NCBI): domain Eukaryota; kingdom Metazoa; phylum Chordata; class Mammalia; order Carnivora; family Mustelidae; genus Mustela; species Mustela lutreola. The sequence continues at coordinate 65,623,490 of NC_081300.1, read as the reverse complement.
CCTTTTAAAAAATATTTTTCTTTAGGGGCACAGAGAGTTCTCAGTTGGTTGAGCAGTTAACTCTTGATTTCAGCTCAGGTCATGATCTCAGGGTCATGATATCTAGCCCTGTGGCAGGCTCCAGCACTCAGCAGGGAGTCTGCTTGAGGATTCTCTCTTCCCCTCTGACTACCCACCCCACTTTCTCTAAAACAAGTAAATCTTTTTAAAAAAAAATTTCTTTACTGTTAAGATTGTATAACACTTAGAAATTTTCAAGTTTGACATTTGATAAATATTTTGTTGGCATTGCAGGAAAGTTAATATTAGTTTTGGTCAAGATTCTTAAGAGAGCTTGTGATAGAACTTTAGTTCAAAACTGAATATAGATCAAAAGCTTCTGGACAGCAAAGGAAACAATCAACAAAACAAAGAGGCAACCCACGGAATGGGAGAATATATTTACAAATGACAGTACAGACAAAAGGTTGATATCCAGGATCTATAAAGAACTCAAACTCAACACACACAAAACAGATAATCATATCAAAAAAAATGGGCAGAAGATATGAACAGACACTTCTCCAATGAAGACATACAAATGGCTATCAGACACATGAAAAAATGTTCATCATCACTAGCCATCAGAGAGATTCAAATTAAAACCACATTGAGATACCACCTGACACCAGTTAGAATGGCCAAAATTAGCAAGACAGGAAACAACATGTGTTGGAGAGGATGCAGAGAAAGGGGAACCCTCTTACACTGTTGGTGGGAATGCAAGTTGGTGCAGCCACTTTGGAAAACAGTGTGGAGATTCCTCAAGAAATTAAAAATAGAGCTTCCCTATGACCCTGCAATTGCACTCCTGGGTATTTACCCCAAAGATACAGATGTAGTGAAAAGAAGGGCCATCTGTACCCCAATGTTTATAGCAGCAATGGCCACGGTCACCAAATTATGGAAAAAACCAAGATGCCCTTCAACGGATGAATGGATAAGGAAGATGCAGTCCATATACACTATGGAGTATTATGCCTCCATCAGAAAAGATGAATACCCAACTTTTGTAGCAACATGGACAGGACTGGAAGAGATTATGCTGAGTGAAATAAGTCAAGTAGAGAGAGTCAATTATCATATGGTTTCACTTATTTGTGGAGCATAATAAGGGGAGATGGAGAGAAGGGAGTTGAGGGAAATTGGAAAGGGAGGTGAACCATGAGATTATGGACTCTGAAAAACAACTTGAGGGTTTTGAAGGGGCAGGGGTGGGAGGTTGGGGGAACCAGGTGGTGGGTATTATGGAGGGCACAGATTGCATGGAGCACTGGGTGTGGTGCAAAAACAATGAATACTGTTACGCTGAAAAGAAAAAAAATTTTTTTAAACTGAATATAAGCAAATAAGTACCTTCTTAAGTAAGTAAAAATTCCAGGAGCACACAACCTTTAGTGATGGCTAGATCCAGGGTTCTGAATGAACCAGGTAGACAAGAGAGCTTCAAACTGTTAAAATGGCTTAGAACTGCAAAGAACGGAAGCAGGAACTTTTGGTTCCTTAAGCTGAAGACTCCTGGGACAGATTCCAGTTAGCCCAGTTTGGGTCTCATATCCATTCCTGACACATCAGTTGTTGTCCATGGCATAGAGAGTATTGGGCAGGCCCCAGGGCATGTGGACAGTTTGATGAGGCCCACCTAAGCCACACAGGATGGATTGCAACTGGGAAGAGGGGTTCTGCTACCAGAAGTAGGAGGTGGGGTGTGGGCATACAACCATGATTATCTACTCTACTTGTTTCTCCTTGGAAGAGGTGTTGTTTTTCTTAGATACATTTAGTCTTGACTATTTTTCAATCCACTGTGCTTTTTATACTAGGTACAGTCCATGAAACTGGGACTCACTTTGCAATCTTGGGTCTTCAAACATGTGTTACTGTATAGTTTTGGGTACTGATAAATTTTATGGTGTTTCAAGCTTTTCGGGAAGTGGGAGGATACCCAGACAGTAAGCCAGACCTAATCCATAAAGGAAATTGGACTGCCGAGGCAGAATGTTTTAGTCCTCACCTGGATTTTTTCCAGATCTTCCGAGATCCCATCACTGGAGACCTCCCATGGCCTGGAATCATCTTTAGTGTCTCTACTCTCTCCTTATACTACTGGTGCACTGATCAGGTAACTAGGCATGGTACAGTTGAAATGGCTGCTTTGGAGGCTGTGGTCCTCAGTGCATTCCAGGTTTTCCCAGTTTCTCCAACCAGAGGCAACAGTTGGTCTGTCTACACTCAGTGATCAGGGGTCCCTTCCAGTCCTGATTTATTGCCTAAAGAACTTGATAAGAAATTCTGCTTAAAAGGAATTTCAGGGCACCTGGATGGCTCAGTTGGTTGACTACCTTCAGCTCAGGTCATGATCCCATAGTCCTGGGATTGAGTCCTGCATCAGGTTCCCAGCTCCATGGGGAGTCTGCTTCTCCCTCTGACCTTCTCCTTTCTCATGCGCTCTCTCTCTCTCTCTCTCTCTGTCTCAAATAAATAAATAAATAATCTTTTTTTAAAAAATTAGAGGAATTTCACAGCCCCTTCTATAATATATCAACTTTTTAATTTTTTTCTTCTTTACTATCATTATCTTAAAAAAAATCTTTTTGGATATGAAATATGTCAGTTCTCCCCAACTGTGCCCATAAATTAATGCAACCAATCAGTTTTTCAGTTTGCTTTTTAAGGACTCAAAACTTATTCTAAAACTTATTTGGCTCACTGTCAATGGTAGATCATTAAATATATTATGAAATATTCATATGGTGCAAAGGCAATAAACAAATGAAAAGGAAGTACAGATACACACAATAAATTGGATGATCTTCAAGCTTGATGCCAAATAAAAGAAGCTAGATACAGATACCTAGGCATTGAATAAAAATGAATACATTTTTATAAAGTTTACCACAGGCAGTGCTAACTTATGTCATTTAGGAATACACAGTAAGTGGCAAACAAATAAGAAAGAAAATCATGAAAGTGATCATTTCTGGAGCAAGGGAAGGGGTTGCGATGAAAAGAATAAGTCACATGGCGGGGCACCTGGGTGGCTCAGTGGGTTAAGCCTCTGCCTTCGGCTCAGGTCATGATCCCAGGGTCCTGGGATCGAGCCCCACATCGGGCTCTCTGCTCTGCAGGGAGCCTGCTTCCTCCTCTCTCTCTGCCTGCCTCTCTGCCTACTTGTGATCTCTGTCAGATAAATAAAGAAAAAATCTTAAAAAAGAAAAAAAGAATAAGTCACATGGCAAGCATTATTTATAAGTACCACAAGGTGGAAACAACCCAGATGTTCACTCATGAATGAGTGAACAGAATGTGCTTCTGTTCATTGGAATATTATTCAGACATAAAAAGAAATTATGTACTGACACATGTTATAACTTAGATGGATCTCAAAAACATTATCCTAAGTGGAAGGAGTGAGATACAAGCAATCATCTAATGATATTTTATACAAAATATCCAGAGTAGGCACATCCACAGACAGAAATCCAATTAGTACTTGCCAGGGGTTGGGAGAGGAAAAATGGAGGGAACAGCTTAATGGACATGGGTGTACTTCCAAGGTGATGAAAAAGTTTTGAAACTAGAGAGAAGTGTGATTGCATAAGCTTGGGAATTCACTGGGGGCTACTGAATTGTTTAAAATGGTTTGTTATATATTACATTAAGTTCACCTCAATTAAAAAAAAAAAAAGGCCACAGAAAGGCTTCTGGGATACCTATAATGTTCCATCTGAATTTGGATGGTTGTTATAGTATATGCTCTTAATGTGCTACAGTGTGCTTTCATGTGTTACATAATGATTTTTTTTTAAAGATTTAAACATTTTATGGAAGAGTAAAATGCTACAAATTGCTAGCCTGAGTTTGAAACTGAAGAACAAAGGGGGAGAACTTGCCAAACCAGATTTTAAACATCTACAAAGTAGCAGCAATAAAAACAGTTTGAAACATCCAAGAATAGATACATAGACTAGTGGGAAAAAATAAAGAGGTCAGGCAGATTCTTGTACTTATAGAAATTCAATATGTATCCAACAGGCTTCAGAAATCAATGGGGGAGACACATACCCTTTGATGATGTTAGAAAACCAAGGAACTATTTGGAGTAACAATTCTTCACCCCCACCTAACACTTAGTACAAAGGTGGACTTTGGGTGGGTTAAAGACTTAAATGTGGAAAGAAAAGCTAGACATTTTTAAGGGAGGGTGACGGAATATTTTTGAGACAGAGTGGGGAGAATACAAATGATATTGATTTGATCACATTACATATAAGTACTTTTTTAAAAAGTACTGTGGAAAAAGTTGACAGATGACAGATTAGAGATTACTAGAAATGTTTATTATGAACAAGAGACTAATAGCAAAGCCACAAGAAAAAGGAATCCAGTAGAGATGTGGGTAAAAGATCATGATAGGCAATTTATAAAGAAAGGAAATTCAGGCAAGCATAAAACCAGCATATAACCAGAGTTATGAGGGAAGTGAAACTCAAAACCACAAGTAAACTGGCAAAAATTAGAAAGACTGGTAATTCCAAGTGTTGGAGAGACTATGAATGTTTAAGAACCCTTGTGAACTCCTGATGGAAGTATAGACTGGTGCAATCTATTCTGGAAGGTAATCCAGCAGTATTTGATAAGAGTAATTATACTGTACTCTGAGCTAGCAGTGGTGCTCCTCAGAAGCTACCTAAAATATCTTCATGCAAGTTCATGAGGGATTATATATGAGGCATTGATCACCATGTGATCATTGACTGTGCTGGTTACTCCAACGTGGGTAGATGAAATGGCAGGAGGGCATTAATACTGTGGAATACTATGCTGTCATAGGAGCTAGATGATACAAAACTGATAGGTCTTTAAAATGTAGTGAGTGGACAGACAAGAAAGAATATGAGATCCAGAGCACTATATGTGGGTATTCTCTATAATGTAGCTCTGGGTTTTTTTTAATTTGTATTCCTGTCCATTTATTATGTTTAATGGTGCTTCTTTACCTAGAAGATAAGAAAAATCTTTCTACATTTTACTTTTCAGTTTCTTCTACAACTTTAAAAGTTGCCTCTAACCTTCCTCATCTGACAGTGGGTAAACTAGATTTCCTAAACTACCTCCAAAAACAAAGTTTTCTGGTTTTATTGGGTAAAATATAACAAACATCTTTTTATAGTCATAGCAAAGCTCGTAAGAAGGAAGAAAATCCCTGGAGACTGAAAAACCAAGGAGAACTGAACTCAAGAGAGTTAAGCTGACAGATACACTGATGGTGCCCTGACAGTATTTACCAAGCCAGGATTTCCAAGGCTTAGATTTAACTGGCCAGGTGAGAACAGGAGAAAGGCCTTGAGTTCATGAGTAGTGTAGAGTGAAGGCTGTACCATCAGTGAAAAGGTAGACCAGGAAAATAGCTGCCCACCAGCAAAAAGAAACAAAATGCCCCAACCCGAGTCCCAGGAGAAGGAAAGAAGTCTCCCCTAAGGATTCACAAGGGCAGGCTGGCCTTCCTATACATTTCGGGTTTTCATTAAAATTTTAACTTAATTCCCTGTATTATCAGGAAAAGCCCATGGGAAGAAATGAACATAAACTCATCCAAAATTTGTTGCATACAAACCTGGCAAGAGTAATGGCAGATTTCCCCTGGAAGGATGCACCCTCCACCAAGGTCTTGCAGCATTCCCATAAATAAATGCCTGCACAACATGAGCCCCTAAAACAAAATTAGAAAATACAGAAGAATCAAACCACCTTGAGCAAGAAACAGCAGAATTAGTACCCCAAATTTCAGAAAACTGAGGTATTAGATACCATAACTTTTTTAAAAGTGTGTATAAAGAAATAAAAGGGATGTCTGGATGGCTCAGTCAGTTAAGCATGTGCCTTTGGTTCAGATCATGATCCTAAGGTCCTGGGATCAAGTCCCACATTGGGCTCCTTGCTCAGTGGGAAGCCTCCTTCTCCCTCTCCCTGCCATTCTCTCTTTCTCTACATCTCTGAAAAATAAAATCTTTTTAAAAGTAAAGAAATAAAAATGGAACTGAAAACCTTAACACCTTTCTACCAAAAACAGTCAGATATGAAAACTCAAACTTCTAAAAGTGAAAAATATGCTCATTGAAATGTGAAAATTTGTAACTATTAAAATAGCATATTAAAGGGACGCCTGACTGGCTTGGTGAGAGGAGCACATGAGTCTTGATCTCCATCATGTGCTTGAACCCCACGTTGGGTATGTAGAGACTACTTAAATAAATAAATAAACTTTTTTTAAAAATAGCAGATTAAGCACAGCTGAAGGGAAGAAATGGTTATCTGAAAGCAAGAACTGAAGAAACTATTGAAAGCACAAAACTGGAAAGTGTGAAAGAGAAACAAAATGACACGGAAGAGAGAATCAGGATTAAAATATATTTCACTGGAGTTCCAAAACAAAAGGAGAGAGAAGCGATATTTTAAGAGAAAGTGGATGAGAATTTTTACAATTGCTGAAAGAGCAGGAAGCATCAGACTCCAGAATCACAATGAATCAAGCATAGATAATTTACAAATCCACACAAAGAAATGTAATAAAACCATAATGAAAGTCCAGAACATGGAAGACAAGGAGAATTTGAAGGGCACCTGAAGGGAAAGATTACTGATAAAAAGAAGACAGTTATACCAACAACAAACTTCTCAGCTTCAACAATGTAACCCAAAGGTAGAGGTGTAAAATTTTCAAAGTCCTTAAGGAAAATGTCACTTCTAAAATATATGCCCGGCTAAGGTATTATTCATGACCAAGGGCAAAATCAAAACATAACCTTCCCTAAAGAAGGACTGAAAGATGTACATAAAGAAAAAGGAAATACTCATGAGCAAGAAGGAATAGTTAGCAAAGATATTAATAGGTACATGAGCAAATGGGCTGAAGAATAAGAATTACAAATACAAGAAGTGAAAAACAGGGCAAAACTGAAATATTGTACCACTATTTGGAGTTAAATCTGTCTGTGGACTCTAAATTGTTCAGAAGGGTGGAGATGTTGATTTACTTTGGACTTGAAATTGTATCTATATGAAAATTTTAAGGGTCATTATTAGTAGTCGGGTGCCTAGGTGGCTCAGTCGGTTAAGTGTCCAACTCTTGATTTTACCTCAGGTCATGATCTCAGGGTCATGAGATCTAGCCCCGCATTCAGCTCCAAGCTCAGCACGAGTCTGCTTGAGATTCTCTCTCTCCCTCCCCTTTTTCCCCTCCCCCACCTCAACTAAATAAATAAATCTTTTAAAAAACACGGAAGTTCAATATATACCTTCAAACTTGTAAAGAAAATTTGAAATTAAGAAAAATTGTTAATTAAAAGAGAGGCAAACAAACTGATGGAAGGAAAATTGTTAACTTTGGCCCACTATCATTTTTAAATGATAATCCTTTCCTTGCCCCACTTTGTAATATATGACACTAAACAAAAGTACTTAGGGCTTTCTACATGGAATTTCTGCATTGCCTTTATAATCACCCTTCCCTCAGAAGGAGAGTCGAATTTCTGCCCTTGCCCTACTCCTTCACCCCCTCCCTTGAGAGACCCATTCTTACGTGCATGGGACTAAGCAAAGACCAGGAAGTGCAGCCTGGCTGCCCACCCCCACCTGCTCCACAGAAGCCCACATACATTGAGATGTTAGCAACAGGATGCCAGTGGACCTCCCAAGAAGCAGTACCTATTGGTTGAAGAGGACCACTTTGGGGTTCTTCCTCCCAGTTTGAAATAATGCATTTGGAAAATAGACAACCTAAAGAGGAAAATGACAGTCCTGCTTGTTAATTTCACCATGCTAGCATGAATCACTATTACCATGTCAGTTAATTCCTGTGCACTTTTTTCTCGGTGTAGAGTCACAGTGTATATGCTGCTGCTGTATCCTGTATGCCTCTTAGTTACCATCACACTGTGAGCATTTTTTCCATTATCTAAATGTTCTGCAGAAACATACTTTCAGTACATATATAATACTGCATTGTTGTGATTCACTGGACCATGTCTTTATGCACTTTCTTAAATGCTTCTCCACCTGCCAGCTGTACCATTCTGTTCGGCCTGAGTGCACACTGCTTCTTATGGCAGGAGCACCATGAAATGGGTCGTGAAACATCTCCTAGGAGATTTTGCACTTACAAGGTCTACACTAGTTCTAGTTCATTTCAATTTAGATGAATAAAGTCGCCCCCAGTTCTGAGAACCCTTTTGATGCTGGGGACCCAATTTTGCTTTAATGTCATGAGGGGCCTCTTCCTTCTACCTGGCAGGGGCAGTCTGTGGCCTCTAGAAGGGAGTCTCATCCTTGCCAGGGGACAGCTTGTAAGCACTGTGCCTCCATAATTGGTGTGCAGTGCTGACAATGAGGCCAAGGTCACGCGCACACCATTCCTGTCCCCTCAGGCAACTGTGCACTGAGCAAAACATGTTCATTGGTCACATGAGCCTCCTCTGGCCCTGGATGCCCTGGAGATGCCTGGATGATTGGGGTGAGCAGCTCAGCAAAAACCCACCAGAGGGCACATCCTGCCGCTGCAGCAGGTCACAATTGTCCTCTCTGCTACAATGAGGTAGCCCAGGCTTGAAACGCTTTGCTAGAGCCATCATCCCCTCTCTCACCCCTCTGTGTTTCCTTGGCAGATTTTTTTTAAAGATTTTATTTATTTATTTGACAGACAGAGATCACAAGTAGGTAGAGAGGCAGGCAGAGGGAGAGAGAGGAAGGGAAGCAGGCTCCCTGCTGAGCGGAGAGCCTGACGCGGGGCTCAATCCCAGGACCCTGGGATCATGACCTGAGCCGAAAGCAGAGGCTTTAACCCACTGAGCCACCCAGGCTTCCCTCCTTGGCAGATTTTTGTCCAGCAATGCCTGGCAGGGAAGAACATGTCTCATGTGAAAGGCGGCTGAGTAAGCCGCTGCCCATGTTCAGCAAAGTGATGCCAGGAGTGATCAGCCGTGTCTTACTCCCAGGTAAATCCTTAATGCTGATGTGTTCAAGCTGATCACCTTCTTTTTCCTGAAGAGACCTAGAGAGTATTTGGGGTCATCAGGCCCCCCACAGTGTGGGGATTGAGATGCCCCAATTGCCTTTAAGGGAGCTAAAGTGTTCCAATTAAGAGTGCAGCTGAGCAAAAGTCTGGCAGAAACCATGGTTGGAGGCGGCAAGAGAGAAATTCCATGAGAAAAGTTTGGATAGGGAAGAACCAACCAAGGCTCCATGCAGCCAGAGCTCAGTCCTGGCCAGGGTTTGGAGGCACAATCTACAGGAAGGCTCACTTGCTCCTCCTGAATCATGTGTATCGCCATGACACACACGCCTGTGTGGCAGGCACTGTACTGGGAACGTGATAGATGCTGTCAATACTGGCTCAGATCGTGAGGCTTTTGTAGCCTCAGTGAACAGATGAGGAATGTCAGAGGGGGAGCTCAATGTAAACCCCCAAAGTGGGTCTGACTCAGGTCCATGTTCTTCCCCATAAATGCTATCAAAACATCTTTGTTTCTCTTAATGAGCTACCATAACTCTGTGGATGTCTCTCATTCCCATTTCAACCTAGCTTTACTATCTGTACTGTCTCTCAGAGTATCTAGTTTGTTTATTCATTAAACCTACATGGAGTGCTTTTTCTGATAGGTGCAGCCACTGGGACAAAGCAGGTAGCTTCCATGGGAGTCTTCTGTGGCTAAGCTTTGACAAGGCCAGACAGAATGCAAAACACTAATTATTGCTAAGTAACATGTGTAGGAGACTTCTCTAAGTCTAATTCATCCTTCAGTCTGCCCCAAGATATGCCTCTTCTTCTTTTTTTTTTTTTTTTTAAGATTTATTTATTTATTTGACAGCTCACAAGTAGGCAGAGAGGCAGGCAGAGAGAGGAAGGGAAGCAGGCTCCCTGCTGAGCAGGCTAAGCAGGCTCTCCACTGAGCAGAGAGCCTGATGTGGGGCTAGATCCCAGGACTCTGGGATCAGGACCTGAGCTGAAGGCAGAGGCTTTAACCCACTGAGCCAACCAGGCGCCCCCCCCCTTTTTTTTTTATTTAATCCTAATTCCCTTCCAGCTTTAACAGAGAGAAAGGTTTTGTTTCAACATTCCCAGATTTGATCTTTGGCTGCCAGGTGACATTTTGGGGTCTCATAGGTAGTGCTTCCTCATAGGTTAGGAAATACACTATTGTGCTCTCTAGGACACCTAGAGTGCCCTGGGCTTTGAAAACCTGCTTCCCCACCCCACCCTACCCCACTTCCCAGCACAGATTTCCCTACTCACTGAGGAAGAAGACTCACAGAATCACATTTATCTTGGACTCTAGATAGAAAGCTGCTAAGGGAAGTAGAAAAAAGATGAGGGAATGGCCTCTCTCTCTCTAGCTAGAGTGGGCTTCAAGAACGCAGACTCTCTCCAGCCTTCTGACCAAGGAGTGAACAGAGTTGATGGAACACATTGGTGGGGAGCCCTTAGGGTGAGAAGAACCTGGAGTCACTTGTCTTTAGCCGTCAGAAATGGCCAGACTCACATATCCATTAGCACATGCCAGGTGTATAAAACCAGGGAGCCATTTATCATGGAAGTTTGGCACCTGTCCATGTTCCTGGAAGAGTATGGTTTTCCAATAACCCAAATGATCTTGGCCCTAGATTCTGAGTCTCTCCCCTGGCCAGAGCTGGGGGCCAGACACTGCCAGCTGCCAAGGTGTGATTCTCAAAATCTGGTTTTCCGTGTAGGCCACTATATTATTTGGAGTTCTTGGTAGAACATAATATGTACATTTTTAGCTCCTCTCCCTTCTGAGCAAGTGTTACCCTCAGGCCATCTGGTAGCAAGGTGGTTGCCAACAGCACCAGACTTCTATCCCACCAACTCAACAACACCCACCAAGTGTTTCCTTCCCCAATTGTTTCAGCAAAAATCCCAAATGAGTCTCAGTGAACTCACTTGAGTGATAAGGACCAGTTATTGCAGCCAAGGAGAAGGGATTTCCAGAATAGTCAGGCCTGGTTCCTGGGCCCTTCTTATACTACGCTGAGTGTCACAGAGGTTCTGTTACAAGGAGCGTGGGCAGATGTAAATGCATGCAGCTGCCCCTGAGTTTTTAGTCTTCCTCAAGATGTTTGGTAACCAGTGCTTAAACTGGAAAGCCATCCCCAGTCAAACAGCTCTACCCATAAACCAAGACAATCCCCTGCTTCTTCATCATCTAAGTTGCTTTGTCGTTTGGGGTTTTTTCTCAGATGGTAACTTTATATCCCTAATTTAAGCTCCTGAAGGACATCACATTCATTCCCTTTATATACCTTTGTCCAGAATTTCTTCCAAACACGCTGAAATAACACTCCTATGAAGACCAATCATTAAGGTTTGGGGTGGTTCATGGATTAATAGGTGGATGAATAATACATCTGCCTTCCTGACACCTAGCGGCCATCCCTGAAAGTCTTGTCTAGGTTACATTAACGTTGGAGTCAAGCAGTCCATTAGTAGAAGTACTGTTTCATCTGGCTCCTAGGCACCTAATTCCCAGCCCCAAGATCCCAAGGAATGTAAGATCATGAACTGGAGCAATCATGAGTAGATCAAAAATTTGACATACACATACACATAGAATAAATAATCTAATATTTGCTTCCCTTTTGCTTCCCTCAGATTTTAGAGCTCTAAGGCTGACACATTGGTGTGACTGCGACCTCTCTTACAGATAAAGTGGCATGTGGTGTTGTACCTTCATTATGTGAGAAGTACTGTGGCATCAGAACTGGGTGCAGCTCCATCACCTACCCAGTGCTGGTGGTAAAGCTGCTGCCCGAAGGTAAGGGAAGGACCCCCATGATCTGTTTTCCTATTGGAGCCTATGTGCCCTTGGTCTTTAAGTGGATGGTTAGGAGAAAAGGAGCCGCAGATGGCTTATCTACCAGGCAGTCCATCTTTCTTGGTAGAAATGTTGACTGTGAAGTAAGAGGGATATCAGTGATGTAAAGGGAGTCTCGCCTGCCCTGAGGGAAGGAGCCAGGCCTCCTCCCTCTTCATTTCTCACACACTCACACAAGGTGCACACACTCTTAGAGGTACAGCCTATGCCCACGATTTACGTTGTTCACTTCACCAGCTTAGCTTGTGCCTTCGCTCTTTCATTCCGCAGGAGGGCTGCACTCTGTGCTAGGCATGGTCCTAAGCCATGAGAACACAGACATGACAAGACCTAGTCCTGCTCTCACAGAGCTCAGGTCCAGTGGGGGGAACTAAAGAGACAGGCAGCTCAATGGCTTTCACTGCAGTGAGCCCATGAATTCATCTCAGCTGTCTCCTCAAATCCCAGAGAAAAGGCCAAATAAATAGTACCTTTTTTTTTTTTTTTAATCACACAGTAGCTCTGAAGAGTGATAGGAGCTCTAGAGATCAAAATTGAGATGTTTCCATAAAATTCCAATAGAGAGGGGAATCTGACTGAGGGTAATACTGATCATCCCCACAGTTCAGACAGAAAGTTGTCCATGTTCTGCAGCTAAATCTGTCCTTGAGTACCCAGGACTGTGAGTGAGGGTAGGCAGTGGGGTACTTGAAAGGAAGTAGCTGTAAGGACACCAGGCTTTGCCTGGTCAAGTAGCCCACTGAATACAGTGGGGGCCTTGCTATGGTAGGCCTCCAGCTCAGGCCCCAGTTACCCTCCAGCCTCAATCATCAATACATAGAAATCTCTCTGTGGAGCAAAGTCCCTGCAGTATGGCAGCCTTTCAAAAGGTGAAAATACTGGATTATTATGTTATACTTCACACTTCATGAGTGCTTGATCTCTGTTAGGCATTATGTTAATCTGTCCACTTAATTTATCTTAATCTTAATAACAGCCCTGTGTGGTAGATACCTTTATGCCCACTTCACAGATGAGGACACTGAGGCACAAGAAGTCACATCCCTTGCCTCCATTCCAAACCTTCTCTGGGCCTCTGAATTCTCATCTGGACAAGTAGAACAGCAGAGGTGTCCATCCCACAGGGCTGTAGAGAGGATTTTACAGGATAACGCCCAAGAAAATAGTCTGGCACAAAGTAACCACTCAAGATTTAGCGGCTCTCCTCATTACATAAAGACCCAGCAGGACACTAGTAAGTCCCATCACAAAGCAAGGATAAATATAACGCTTTAATCTGTCTTAGATGGAATGCCACTCCAAATAAAATTTGAATGTTTTGTAGTGTGTAGAAAAGTGCCTTAGGAGGCCTGAGGCATCTCCTGGCATGGCCAGAAAGCTGGAGGTCCAGGAAACGTCTCTTCTCTTCCAGGCATACAAGGCTTGATGCTGTCTGCACTTTGGGCCTCTCTCATGTCCTCCCTGACTTCTATTTTCAACTGTGCCAGCGCCCTGTTCACAATGGGCATCTATAACCAGATTCGGCCTACAGCCACTGAAAAGGAGCTCATGGTAACAGGAAGGTGAAGGACTCCTCTAATCACACTAGTTACTGCCTGTTAATGAAAACAATGCCCACCAGAATTATGTGAAAAATGTAGGCTATCATACTGTATATAGATAGAATTATCTTGTTTAAATACAATATGGTTGTACTATCTTCCTGCAGTTCTGCAATGAAGATGTATTTTTTTTTAATCACAAAGAAACGTGTTTCCATTTGGGGAAAAAAAAAAAACAAGTAATAATCACAATGATTAAAAAAAATGCTAGCATAGTTTAATGTACCCCCCAAAATAGTCCTTGGAGGGAAATTTACATAATTATCTTCTTGTCTCATTTAGTCCTCCTGACAACCTTTAAAGGTAGGTTTCACTGTTTTTATTCTCACTGTACCAATGAGGGGGAAGTGGCTCAGAGAAGAACTGGTCTAACTATGTTAGAACTGGTCTAACATAGTATAAGGAGGAGAACATGTCCATGTCAAGGCCATGCTGTTAACCATGATACCACATGGCACCACGCTAGCATAAGGTGGTGAATGCATATGCATAAAACATGGTTCCTGTCTTTATTCCATAAGGTTTCACATTGGCTGCCCACAGATCACATCTGGCACGCACACATTTAACTTGGCCTACCTTGTGTCTGAAACACTTCTTTTATCTCGTATCAAGATGCATAGTGTTCATTTATTTAATCTGTCTAACCCCTGCATTTGAGCTTGTTTTTACATGTGATTAGCACTCCATAGTTTAAAATCACTTTTCTGAGAAATTTTAAGAAACAGAACCAGTTTTATTTAAATTGTTACAACATGGGGGAAAAAACGAAGACTTAAATTCATTTTATGAAACTCAAGAAATGGATGTGGCCAAACCTAACAGAGATGGCACCAAAAATTGCAACTAAAGACTAATGTCACTTTTATATATCAGTGCAAAAATTGTAAATAAGATATTAGACACACATCTAACAATATATTAGAAGAATGTTAAAAGAATGCTATCTCATTACCAACGGGGACTTTCTTCCAGAAACAGAAGATCATTCAATATTGGGAAATGGATAATATAATTCACCATATTAATAGATCAAAAGAGTAAAATCATGTGTATCTATTCCCAGATGATGAAAAAGTATTTGGTAAAATAGGTAACTTTCAACATGGTAAAACATGTCTAGATCACCCTAAAAGCCAGCATCATGCCTAATGAAGGTGCTAGAAAGGAAGAGGCAAGAATGCCCTCCCTTACCACTATGTTTATATTAATAATATATATAAGAAGATCAACAGATGAAGTTAGCTGACTAAGACTGTTTTTTAATTTTATTTATTTATTTGACAGACAGAGATCACAAGTAGGCAGAGAGGCAGGCAGAGAGTGGGGAAGCAGGCTCCCTGCTGAGCAGAGAGCCCGATACAGGGCTCAATCCCAGGACCTTGGGACCATGACCCGAGCCGAAGGCAGAGGCTTTAGCCCACTGGGCCACCCAGGTGCCCCCTGACTAGGATTTAAAATAAGCATGACTAACATATATAAGAAAACAGAGGGGGAAGTGTACAAAACAGATGAAAAACTTGAGAATTTTGCCAGATAACTAAAACTTACAAAAATGAAACAGTTTTTCTAGAATTGAAAAGTAAATAATCTGAAATTAAGAACTCAATGGATGGGTTAACAACTAGATTGGATATAGCAGATGACATGTTAATGGAGTGGCACTGATGGAATGACAATATCAAAACCAAAACACACACACAGAAAGAATATATATGTGGAATGCAATCAGAAAAATAATATATATGTATCACTGTGATCAAAGAAAGAGAGGAACAATTTGGGTAGAAGCAATTTTGAAAAGATAATGGCAAAGAATTTTCCAAAACTGTTGGATAGTTATTCAGAGATTCAAGAATTTTCACAAATTATGAGTAGGATAAATACAAAGGAAATGGACTACATTATGGTGAAACTGCTGAAAATTGAAGATAAAGAGAAAACCTGTAGAGCAGCCAGAGGAAAATAAATCACACTACCTTCAGGAGAGGACCAATGACACTAATAGCAGAATTTCCAACAGAAACTATAAAAGCCAAAAAACAATGGAATTACACTTTCAAGTGCTAGGGGGAATACTGCCAACATAGAATCCAATACCCATCAAAAAATATTCTCTAAAATGAAGATGGAGTAACATATTTTCAGATAAACACAAGTTGTGAGAATTTATTACATTAGATTTTCAGTATAAGAAATACCGAAGGGAGTTCTTTCAGCTGAAGGAAAATAATCCAGATAAAAGAATTGAACTTCAGAGAAGAATGAAGAGCACCAGAAAGAGCAAATATCTGGGAAATATAAACGGATATAAGCTGTTGAAAATATCAAAAAGGAAAAATGTCTGTGGGATTTATAACATGTGGAAGCAAAATATACTAACAAGAGTAGCAGAGAAAATAAGCAGAGGCAAAATGGAACTTTAATTTCAGATGTGGTAAAACACAAAACTTATACCAGACTATAATATAGCAAGGGTGCCTGTAATCTCATCTCTAGAATGAGCAAAAAAGAATTTCTCAAGAATTTTTAGCTGACAACTTGCTTAAAGAAAAATATGGAATAACTCATAAACTATTTGATTAGCCCCCAAGAAATTAAAAGGATAAAATATAAAAGAACATAAAAGATAAGTCAACTAAAATAATAATAATAATAGGATGGCACATATAAACCCAACTGTATCAGTAATTTCATGAATAGTAAGTAGACTAAACACCTGAGTTAAAATGTTGAGATTATCGGACTATCAAAAAAAAAAAAAAAACAACTATATCCTCCTTAGAAGAGACATCTTTTCTCCAGTTTTGTTGAGATATAATTGACATATAATATTAAGTTTAAGGTGTATAACATAATACTTTGATATATGTATACATTGTGTAATGATCACCACAAGTTTAGTTAATATGCATCACCACGCATAGTTACAGACTTTTTTCTTGTAATAAGAATTTTTTAAATTGACCATCTTAGCAACTTCCAAATAAACAATACAGTGTTGCTAACTATAATTACCATTCTGTACATTATATCCCCAGAAGTTATTTTTCTTAACATTGGAAGCTTGTACCTTTTAACCTCCTTTATTCATTTCTTCAATTCCCTCTTGGTAGCCTCCAATCTGCTGTCTGTTTCTAGGAGTTTGTTTGTTTAGATTCTACATGCAAGTGAGATCAGACAGTATTTGTCTTCCTCTGTCTAATTGATTTTACTTAGCATAACGCCCTCCATGGATAGCAAGGTCCATCCATGTTGTTACAAATGGCAGGGTTTCTTTCTTTTTTGTGCTTGAATAGTATTCCACGGTAAATACATATCACAGTTTATTTATCCAGACATCCATCAGTGGACACTTAAATTGTTTCCATGGCTTGGCTATTATAAATAATGCTGGAGTAAACCTGGGGCTACAGATATCTTTTCATAACAGTGATTTTGTTTCCTTTGCATATATACTCACAAGTAATTTTGCTATATTATATGGTAATTCTATTTTTAAATTTTGAGGAACTTCTATACCGTTTTGCATAATGACTGCAACAATTTACATTCCCATCAACAGTATATCCTGTTCCTCTACATCCTCCTTAGTACTCAATATTTGTTATCTCTTGCCTTTTGGGTAATAGCTATCAAATATGAGATGACAGCCCACTGTGGTTTTCATTTGCATTTCTCTGACAATTAGTAACATTGAGCACTATCTCATGTACCTAGGGGCCAACTGAATAACTTCTGCGGAAAAATGTCTATTCAGATCTTTGCCCAGTTTTTAATTGGATTATTTGGTATTTTGTTTTGTTTTGTTTTGCTCGTAAGTTGCATATGAGTTCCTTATATATTTTAGATATTAACCCCTCATCAGATATGTGGTTTGCAAATATTTTCTCCCATTCTGTGGTTGCCTTTTCATTTTGTTGTCTCTGTTGCACAGAAACTTTTTAGTTTGATGTAGTCCCACTTTTTTATTTTTGCTTTTGTTGCTTGGGATTTTTGAGTCATACCCAAAAACTCATTACCAAGACCCACGTCAAAGAGCTTATTCCCTACATTTTCTTCTAAGAGTTTTATAATTTCAGATTTCATATTTAAGTCTTCAATCCATTTTGAATTAATTTTTCTAAGTAGTGTAAAGTAAGAGTCTAGTTTCATTCTTTTTCTTGTGAATATCCTATTTTCCCAGAACCATTTATTAAAGAGACTGTTTTTTCTTCATTGGGTATTCTTGGCTCTCTTGTCTGATATTAGTTGACTATGTATGCATAGGTTTATTTCTGGGCTTTACAATTCTTTTCTATTGGTTTATGCATCTGTTTTTATGCCAGTGCCATACTGTTTTGATTACTATAGCTTTGTGATATAGTTTGAAATCTAGAAGTGTGATACCTCCAGCTTTGTTTTTCTTCCTCAGGATTTCTTTGGCTACTCGGAGTCTTTTGTCATTCCAAACAATTTTTAAGATTATTTTTTCTAAGT
Organism: Mustela lutreola; assembly: GCF_030435805.1. NCBI lineage: Eukaryota > Metazoa > Chordata > Mammalia > Carnivora > Mustelidae > Mustela > Mustela lutreola. The sequence continues at coordinate 65,605,483 of NC_081300.1, read as the reverse complement.
CTGTAAAAAATGCCATTGGAATCTTGATAAGGAGTGCATTGAATCCATAGATGGCTTTGGGTAATATAGACATTTTCATAATATTGATTTGTCTAGTCCATGAACACAAGATATCCTTCTGTCTATTTGTTTCTTTTTCAATTTCTTTCAACAATGTTACAGTTTTCAGTGTAGAAATCTTACACCTACTTCTTTAAATTTATTCCTAAGTATTTTATTGTTTTTGATGCTATTGTAAATGGAATTATTTTCTTTATTTCTTTTTCAGGTGACTCACTGTTAGTGTATAGAAATACTACTGATTTTGTACACTACTGTATGTTGATTTTGTATCCTGAAATTTCATTGAAAAGAGACATTTTTAAAATAAGATTGAGGAAAGCTTACAGAAAACATGGTAAAATACATACCATGCCAATAGAAACATAGAGGCAGAAATTTTAAACAATATATTAGCAGATCCAACAACATAGAAAAAGAAAAATACACCTTGACCATCTGGAGCTTATTCCAGAAGTGAAAGAATAGATTTATTTTTATTCAAAAATCAATCAATGTACTTGACCACATTAACTGAAAACAGAAGAAAATCATATAGTCACCACAACTGATGAATTTAGAATTTAGAAAGTCTAATACCTATTTATTTTTTTAAATCTTAGAAAATTTAAAAGATTTTCTTTACACTGGCTTTTAAATATATATATATATATATTTAAATATATATATAAATATATATATTTATTTATATATATTTAAAAGCTTAGATGTATCATACTTAATGCTTACATTTTCCCTGAGATTGGGAATTAGACACATATGTCCACTATAACCACTTTTATTCAACGTTGTGCTGGAGATGCTATTCTGCACTAAAGGTACGAAAAGGAGACAAATGTCATGAGGATAGAAATAAAATTATCATAAAAGACTTTGTAGACAAACTGTTAAAATTTAAAAGTGAATTTAACAAAACTGTTACAAGGTAGAAGTACAAGAATCAATCATATTTTACATATTATCATTTATAATGTCATTGAACTATATCAGATACTTAGGAATAAATCTCACAAAAATGAGAAAATTCCTGAAAATTACAAAGCATTGTTGAGAGAAATTAGTGAGACCTAAGGAATATACCATAAATATATAAAGGAATATATACCTAAGTATATAGGTAAGTATATACTTAGGAAAGTATATATCCTAAGTATATAAAGGAATATACTATATCGATCAGTTAGAAGTTTCAGTATTGACAAGATATTCTCTCTGTGTTATTCTATATATTCAGAGTAATCCCTGTCAGAATTGCAGTAGCTTTTTGTGTGTGTGTAAAAATTGACAAACCAGTTCTAAAATTAAGAGAGAAAATGCAAAGAGCAAAGAATAGTCAAGGTGGGGTGGGGGGAGAAGGAAAGGAAAGAAAAGAAAAGAAAAGCCAAAGCAATTTTTCAAGATGAACAAAGCTGGAGGATATGTTAAGCGATACCAATATCTATTGTGAAGTGATACTAATTAGATAGTATGGTTTTGGTACAAATATAGACAAATCAAAGAAACAAAGTACAGAATACAGAAGGCCCACAGGTATATAGTCACCTGATTTATGGTAAAGATTTCAGGATAATGTAGTAGGGAAAGTGATGGGGAGAAGGATTTTCAATAAATGGTCCTGGGTTATTTGGCTATTCATGGAAAAAAGAATGTTAACTCTTACCTCACAGCATACACAAAATCTGTATCTGTTGTATATCAGATTGTGAAAGATAAAATAATAAAGCCTTATTAAGGATTTATTTATTTATCTATTTATTTGAGAAAGAGAGAGCACATGTGAGTGGGGGAGGGGCAGAGGGAAAGAATCTCAAGGAGACTCCCCACCAAACAGGGAGCCAGATGTGGGTTTAGATCCCACAACCCTGAGATCATGACCTGAGCCAAAATCAAGAGTCAGCTACTTAAACTACTGAGCCAGCCAGATGCCCCAAACAATAAAGTCTTTATAATTTAAAAAAAGTGGTCAACATGACAGTGGATTGCCAATCACACATCATTTGCATCAGCTGCACCTTTCTTAATATGGCTTAAATAAATTTTTGATTCATCTAGAATTATAGTCACATATCAGAATTAAACTTAATATGGCTTAAATAAATTTTTATTAAATTTATTTTAATGTTTCTTTTTTAAATTAATTTATTTTTTAAATGTCCCTTTTTTAAATTAATTTATTTTTTAATTTAAATTTAATTAACATATGATGTATTATTGGTTTCAGAGGCAGAGGTCAGTGATTCAAAAGACTTATATAACACTCAGTGCCTATTGTATTATATTATATCATGTGCCCTCCTTAATGTCCATCACCCATTTCCCCATCTTCCCACCTCCCTCCCTTCAGCAGCCATCAACTTGTTTCCCATGATTAAGTCTCTTATGGTTTGTCTCCTTCTCTGGTTTTGTCTTGTTTTATTTTTTTCTCTCTTCCGCCATGATCCTCTCTTTTGCTTCTTAAATTCCACATATCGCTTTTCTGCCCATGGACGCCGCTGAGTAGGCATCGTTAAAGTCTCCCCTCCCACCGCCATCATGTCTAAGTCAGAGTCTCCCAAAGAGCCTGAACAGCTGCGGAAGCTTTTTATCGGAGGTCTGAGCTTTGAAACAACTGATGAGAGTCTGAGGAGCCATTTTGAGCAATGGGGAACACTTACAGACTGTGTGGTAATGAGAGATCCAAACACCAAGAGCTCCAGAGGCTTTGGGTTTGTCACATATGCCACTGTGGAGGAGGTGGATGCAGCCATGAATGCAAGGCCACACAAGGTGGATGGAAGAGTTGTGGAACCAAAGAGGGCTGTCCCAAGAGAAGATTCTCAAAGACCTGGTGCCCCCCTAACTGTGAAAAAGATTTTTGTTGGTGGCATTAAAGAAGACACTGAAGAACATCATCTAAGAGATTATTTCGAACAGTATGGGAAAATCGAAGTGATTGAGATCATGACTGACCGAGGCAGTGGCAAAAAGAGGGATTTTGCTTTTGTAACATTTGATGACCATAATTCTGTAGACAAGATTGTCATTCAAAAATACCATACTGTAAATGGCCACAACTGTGAAGTAAGGAAAGCGCTCTCTAAGCAAGAGATGGCTAGTGCTTCATCCAGCCAAAGAGGTCGAAGTGGTTCTGGAAACTTTGGTGGTGGTCGTGGAGGTGGTTTGGGTGGGAATGACAACTTTGGTCGTGGAGGAAACTTCAGTGGTCGAGGTGGCTTTGGTGGCAGTTGAGGTGGTGGTGGATATGGTGGCAGTGGGGATGGCTATAACAGATTTGGTAATAATGGAAGCAACTTTGGAGGTGGCAGAAGCTATAATGATTTTGGCAATTACAGCAATCAATCCTCAAATTTTGGACCCATGAAAGGAGGCAATTTGGGAGGCAGAAGCTCTGGCCCTTATGGTGGTGGAGGCCAATACTTCGCCAAACCATGAAACCAAGGTGGCTATGGTGGTTCCAGCAGCAGCAGCAGCTATGGCAGTGGCAGGAGGTTTTAATTACTGCCAGGAAACAAAGCTTAGGAGGAGAGGAGAGCCAGAGAAGTGACAGGGAAACTACAGGTTACAACAGATTTGTGAACTCAGCCAAGCACAGTGGTGGCAGGGCCTAGCTGCTACAAAGAAGACATGTTTTAGACAATACTCATGTGTATGGGCAAAAAACTTGAGGACTGTATTTGTGACTAATTGTATAACAGGTTATTTTAGTTTCTGTTCTGTGGAAAGTGTAAAGCATTCCAACAAAGGGTTTTAATGTAGATTTTTTTTTTGCACCCATGCTGTTAATTGCTTAATGTAATAGTCTGATCATGACGCTGAATAAATGTGTCTTTTTAAAAAAAATTCCACCTATTAATGAGATCATATGATAACTGTCATTCTCTGATTGACTTACTTAACATAATACCCTTTACCATCCATGTTGTTGCAAATGGCAAGATTTCATTTTTTGTGGCTGACTAATATTCCATTGTATATATACCATATGACTTATATATGTATATGTACATGTATATGTACCAAATCACCTTTATCCCTGAAATGTCCCTTTTTGTCTCTAATAATAGTACTTGTCTTGAGGCTTATTTTGTTAATAATATATCCCACCCTGGCTTTCCTATGTTTAGTGTTTGTAATATCTTTTACTTTTAACCTTTAAATATACTTAAAGTGAGTCCCTTGTAGACCACATCATAGTTGGATCTTGATTTTTTTTTCTCTGACCATCTCTGCCTTTTCATTTAAGAGTTAAATTCATCTGTATTAATATCATCAATGTGATTGGAAACGGTTTTTAATATTTGATTTTAATTTCTTTTGGTTGCTCTCGGCATCATAATAGGCATGATTAACTTATCTTTTTTCTATTTAGAGTTAATACTGTATTATTCTATGTAAAACATAAATGCCTTAGAATAGTATATTTTCTCCTTCCATCTTTTGTGTTATAGCTGTCACATATTTTATACCTATGTGCATATAAACCCCATAATACAGTGATAACAATATAATTTTTGCTGTAAGAAGATATGTAGCATTTTATATTTACCATATGTTTTATCTTTTTGGTGCTCATTATTGCAACTTTTAGGTTCAAGTTTCCAATATGTGTCATTTCTCTTCACTCTGAAGAATTTTCTTCAGCATGTCTTATAATTCAGGTCTGCTGGTAGGTTCTCTGTCTTTGGTTATTCAAAAATGTTTTTATTTTGTCTTTATTTTTTGAAGGATACTTTTTCTGGGTATAGAATTTGGGGTTGACACTATTTTCTCCTACCACCAGGGTCTTATTTTCCCCAAACATGCATAGTTCAGGGATCAGCCAAGGGCATAAGGAAAGTTTATGTATAGCTTGGATCTCCTTGCTCTGTGGCTCCCTCATTTCTAGAATTTTTCCCCCAATATTTCCAACCACTCTAAATTCCCAACCTCCATCTTCTAACACCTCTGCCTAGTAATAGTGAGGCTCTATGCCTAACTTCTAGCCACCCATGCCATGCAGACTAGGGAGGGCATTCAGAAGAAAAGCCGGGTAATGTAGATAGCACCCAATATGATTATATTCTTTTCAAGGATTAAATTCTCTTTCATCTCTGCCTGCTTTTGGCTCCCTTCAGTGTTGTTGTTTTATATTTGGCCCACAATTTGTCATTGTTATCTGTGGGAGGGTTAGTCCCAGGCAAATATCCCATCATTACTCAGGTGGGAATTCACATCCTGTGTCTTCTTTGACTATCAAAGAATTAGTCCTTTATAGCTTATCAATCACTCTAAATAATAATTTTTAAGCTCTTGTTGACATAGAACTAAGATTTATTCATCTTTGGGATGACATTTGGTCTAGTGTAATTTTATATATGAACACATAATTTTAAATCTTTTACTTAGCAAAAGCAATGAACATTTGGAGCTTGTACTCAGTTTTGTAAAAATTTTCAGTAAAATTTAAATAAGTTTCCGAACTTGTTGAAATCTCCAAAATCATGTGCTATACTAATCTGTCTGAAATTCCTTAAAACATGTTAACCTCAAGAAATTAATATTTTTCCATGGAATTTTAAGCATAACTGCCGAAACACAGCCTCCAAATGTGAAAATCTATCCAGGATCCAGGAACACACAAATGGACACTTCATTTTACTTGTTCAGAACTTAAAGGATTTTTATCTGAAGACTTATGTGGCTGTCTCCTCTGTCCCATACTTAGGAATGGGCATCTGAATTTAACCTAAGTATAATTGAGCTAATAGCATGGCTTATAGATATTTTATTGGCGGGGGAGGGAAGGAATCTTATCAAATTGCTATTGACTATTGATTTAGTTTAGAGGTTTTTTGTTATAATATTATTTACTATCACCATCATCTGGGTCTCTGTTATACAAACAGAATACAGTGAGCAACTTGTTTGAATACACACATGCCGTTATGAGTTACCTGACCCCACCCATTGCTGCCATCTTCCTGCTTGCTATATTTTTCAAGAGGGTCACTGAACAAGTAGGTGTTGGCAAGGCCACTGCATGACACAGTGTGAGGGTTTGCCTTCATATCATAGTTGTTGTTGCAAGAGCTGCCCTAGAAGGGTCTTTTATGCTTCAAGAGTTCACACCATTGTATCATTTGCTTTTCAAGAAATGATTTCCTCCTGGGCAGATTTGGTCTGAATTCCTTCATGAGTGCAGGGAAAAGGTAAACTCTGATTTGTTTTCCTCCCTTTGCAATATAATCCACTCAACTATGCCATAGATGATGCAGTGTGCATCCTCCTCCCTCACACACATCTGGGTGTAAGAAAATATTGTTCTGCTGCCTCTGTACATGGATGTGTCATACTCAGAAATTTCATACTCACAGGGAGATGTACAGTCATGAACTCCTTTTGCCTTTCCTGCAGTGAAGACCATCTCTTCTAAGCATACTTGAAACTAAAGATCCCAGGGTGCCTGAGTAGCTCTGTAGATTAAACGTCTGCCTTCAGCTTGGGTCATGATCTCAATTTCCCGGGATGGAGCCCCGCGTTGGGCTCCCTGCTCAGCAGGAAGTCTATTTGAGATTCTCTCTCTCCCTCTACCCCTCCCTCACTCATGCTTTCTCTCCGTGTGTCCAATAAATTAATGAATATAAATTTTTTTTAAAAAAATAAAAGATCCCAATTAATGATTCAATCATTTTATCCATAAGACTTTTTTTTTTTTTTTTTTTTTTAGAGAGAGAGAGGGGTTTGGGGAGGGGGCACAGAGAGAGGGAGAGAGAGAATCTTAAACAGGCTCCATATCAGCACAGCACCCTACACGGGGCTCAATCTCACAACCCTAAGATCATGACCTGAGCTGAAATCAAGAGTTGGACACTTAACAAACTGAGCCACCCAGGCATCCCATCCACAAGCCTTTGAAAGCATAATTTGTCAGAATATTTTCATTAGTTTTTTTAATCATAACCTGTTTCCCCTAAAAGCACTGAGTAACTGGGCCTTGTACAAGTTCCTGAGCACAGTGTATGAGGTGCTACATGATTTGGCCCCTAACTCTTGGCCTTTGCCCTCTCCATGCACAGCTCTCAGGCCCCAGCCATTCTTAACCATCTGTAGTGCTGATTACCTAACTGCCCTGTGCCTTCTCTGGCCTCCCTTCACTTGCATAGACTGTTCACTTTGCCAAGAATATCTTTTTCCTTTTCCACCAGGCTGGTGCTCCCTATAGATCCATCTCAGATATCCAATCCTCCAGACCAACCTGCTAGTGCTCCCTGCTCTGCTCAGTTCAAGACTCAATTTAGTACCACGAATGTGGGGGGAGGGTGGCTGGGCTCTGTAGATGTCCAAGCTGCTTCTCTCTGATCTGCTGGGAGGGACAGGGGCAAGAGAGGCAGGTTGTCATAAGAATCTGCCTTCCATCAATGACAACAACATTGAGTTATTGGAGCCTACTGCCAAGGAGAACTGGGGATCTGGTCAGCAATTCCCTGCTACTCCTGCTACTACATTGCTGGTACCGTCTTTGACCTAAAGAGTTTCTCCAGGCCCTTTCTCCCACTCTGCTTCAGATGGTGTGCTCATCTGGCTTTTGCTGCCCATCTGTTTCTAGATCTTCCCTTTCTGCACATCTCCTTCAATAAATGGTTCCTGTGGATTCCCCACCTGGCTTTTGGTTTTAGGTTTTTCTCCAAGATGCTTGACCATATACCATATACTATCTATACTTGCCCATATACCATATACTGTCTCCTCTGACATCTATCCCCATCTAAGTCAGGCTCCAAATACAGCTCCAGAGCCAAGGTGAAGTCCTTACTCTTAAAGAGTGGACAGTCTGATTGGAGGAGACAGATGATACCCAATAAGCAGAAAAGGATTTCTGATAGTGATGCAGTGTTGTTTAAAAGTTTAAAAAGGGTAGTGGAGGGTGACAAGGCAGGCTCTGGTGGCAGGAGCTATACAAAAACCTTAGCCAAGGTGGTAGGAGAAGACTTCTAAGAAAATGACCTTGAATCTGAACCGTGAAGGATGAGCCAGAAATACCAAGATCTAGGCAGAGACCCAGAGAGAAGGGCAAGCACAAAGTCCTGTGCCAAGAGCAAGATGGGCAGATTCAACATGCAGGAGGAAGGTTGCACACAGTGGCTGAAGTGGAATGGCCAAGGGTATAGTGGCAGAGCCAGGTGAGGTCAGCTGAGGGGCAGGATTGAGATTTGACTCTGACGGTGGGCCATGAGAAGCTTTGGGAGAGTTTAAGCAAAGCACTTACTAATACATACTTTGAAGAGATCCCTCTGGCTTCTGTGGGGACAGTGGGCAAGCAAGAGGCCAGATAGGAAAGCCAACTATGTAGGAGTAGATAGCAGTTCAGGATTAGGGTGGTAGCCATAGGGTAGTGGGATGCTGACACATTTTAAGAGGCAGAGCCAACAGGATTTGCTAAAGGGTTGGTGGCAGTGCCAAATGGAAAGAAATGGGGCAGGGATGACTCCTGGGGTTTCAACCTGAGCAACCAGGAAGATAGAGGTGTCACCCACAGCCATGGGGGAAGACTGGGGTCCTTTTGGACACATAATGTTTGAGATACCTATTCATTATCTTACATAGAAGTGTTTCCAAAGTTTTTTAAGTTTTCTGATTGACCTTAGAGAGACTGCAGGTGTCAGCACAGGAAGGTATGGCCTCCTCACTGGTGCTTACATTCTGCTTCCTTCCACAAGGTATTTAAAGCCTTTGCTGTGATGAGTTTAACTTCAGAACTTAACTAGTGGGCAAGTGGCTGAAGGTTATGTCTCACCACCCATCTCCCTCCACGTGACTCCCTTGGGGCTCCTCCTTTGACCGGACGCCTTCAGGGGGTTGACCAGAGGATTTCTGATTGGCTTCTCTCCAATGTTCTCTGAGTTTGCCTATGGACCCTGGATCCCCCCTACAGAACCCCTTGATCATCTGCGGTGTACACTACCTCTACTTTGCTGTAATTCTCTTCATAATTAGTCATTTCACATTCCAGGGGATCTCCTTATTCACAGACCTGATTCTGGATAAACATGTAAGTGCTGCCCTAAGGATGTTCTGGGGTCAACCTTCAGTCCCAGCGTCCCAAGGAGCAGTAATTTGGCTCCACTAGTTTTGGAGAGAGTGATTGAATTCCTGCATTCTTTTTGAAAGGGGAGGGCTGGGGGCTGGGAGTGGAGGATGGGTCAGAAATAGGCCCTGCCTCAAAAACAAAACTAAACTGAAAAGCTTTTCAACAATCCACCATTTAGGTATTCACTCAGAATGAGAAGTTTGGCTTTTAAAATGCAAATTTTCCTTAGAAGTGTTAAGTTCCCTAACCTAAGTATGATTTAATGTAATCAGGGTCATGGAATTAAGCCAGCAGGAGGGGGAGGAGACAGGAATACGGGCAGCGCCTGTGGCTGGCTCAGGGCTAGATGACTCTCAGCCTCCTTCTGCGTGGCCATTCCAACCTCCTAGGAGGCAGGGATCAGTCACCCCAGTTGGAAGTCTGGACTCAGAGAAATTAAGTCTCTTGTCCAAGGTATGAAAACTGGGTAAGTGGCAAGGCTGGGCCCCAATCTGGCTCCACTACATCACCTCCATAAGCATGACCAGCCGGCTTCTCACTACAGGGACTTGGCCAAGCCAGAAAGCCCCATAGCATCCAAAGTTTAGGGGGCAGCTCAGTAGGGGGGAGATGGGTCTGTGAGATCTACATGCCTGTCTTGCAGCTTTTCCTGGGATCTGGGTAAAAGCCATAAACTTGGAAGACTACCTCCTGGTACCCCCACCACCCCACCCCCAAACTTAAGCTCGCTCTCTGGCAACACTTCTTGCTCTGTAGTGTCTGTTTGATTCATTCCTCTCCTGTGCACAGAGCCAGTTGGGAAAGGGATGGACCACTGGGGAAGACAGCCAGGATTGTCTGGGATGTGCACGCCCACTGCCTCAGTGACAGCAGGGAGACTTCCCTGGTCCCAGCACCTTGAAAAACTGGCAGTGGGTGGTGAACTTGATTTCCTGTTGCCTGGGGTCTTAATTGTTTAGATGGTCTGCATTCTTTTCTCCTGTTCTCTTCCTCTCAACGTTTTTTTTTTTTTAATAAAGATTTTTATTTATTTATTTGACAGAGAGAGATCACAAGCAGGCAGAGAGGCAGGCAGAGAGAGAGGAGGAAGCAGGCTCCCTGCTGAGCAGAGAGCCCAATGCGGGGCTCGATCCCAGGACCCTGGGATCATGACCTGAGCCAAAGGCAGCGGCTTAACCCACTGAGCCACCTAGGCGCCCTTCAACTTTTTAGTTGTGCCCACTTCTCAAGCAACCAAGTACTTGTTGAGTGTTTCCTATCTGCCTCCCAGTATGCCAGGTGCTCTGGAGTACAGAAAGCAGCTGTCAGAGGGGAGGGAGAGATGAACAGGAAAATTGGGTCAGTGTCAGCGGGCCACGCCCTCTCCTCACCGCCTACCAGAGGAGGCAGGACAACAGGGATTGCACACGAAGCCAAGCTCTTCCAGCACACCCAGCAACCTCTTCCACAGGGACTGATAGTGTTGTTGGGAAGGCGAATGCATACATATGGCATCATCAGGAAGCAATTAAAGGCTAAACCCCGTCTCTGTCATTAGCACAACAGAATTTTAGTTCTGACGTTTTAGTCTGAGAGGTGGGGCTCCAAACAAGTCTTAAAATGGGCTGGCTGGGGAGGAGCCTGTCCAGCCCATTCATGTCCCTGGCATATGTTAGGTTTGGTGGTGCTGGGATTCAAAAACAACGAGCCTAATATAATGGATCAAAATCTATTCCAGGATAGGTTTGGTGGAATTGTTCACTTGTTGACACTTCAGAAACAAGCAACAACAATTGGCTAGATTTGTTACTTCCCCAAGTTTCCATGTGAGTTTTCCGAAAAGGAACAAAATCACAGAGCAGAAGGGAGGTGAGCTGCCCACTGCATATGCAAATGCCTTGTTGAATTTGAGCAACTCAGCTCAGGGCAGGCCAGGTAAACCAGGTAAAGCCTCTTCTTGACTGGGTTAGTGCTCAACTCTGACAGCTAGGAAGAGATTCTGGAAGGAAAGCAGCTCTCTGGTTTGCCCTGTCCACTCCTCTGGTCGGAGGGCCTCTTCCTCCACCCAAAGAAGCAGACCAGGGGGGATGGGCAGCTGCTCCCACCCTGAAGGGCAAGGTTCCTGGACTCTCTGAGGCCTGAGCACATTGCCTACCACTGCTTACTATACCACTGAAGGACACAGACCCAGGCGGGTTGTGTCACTCTGTGCCAAATCCACACAAGCACATGGTACCAGAGCCAGAACTGAAATCCAACTGAAATTCCTAAGTGCCACACTTTTCCCCAGTCCATGTTCCTTCAGTCTCTTGTTGAAGTTGAACCACCAGGTCTCCTCTCAGTCTTTGGAGACCCTAGTGCCCAGCTGCTGGCCATGGCTGGGTCCTGTCTGTGTGACAGGATCCAGGGCCCTGGGTGGTGACATGGCCCTGCTCTCCCCCCAGCTCCACCAGCTCTTTTGGAGCTTACGAGACATCCAAGAAGCAAGTGTAGATCTGGACGAAGAGATACAAGTGAAGAAACCTGCACCCCAAGCGCCCCAAGCATAGCCAGGTGAGAAGGAAGAGCCAAACCCTGCAGGGGGTCCTGTTTAAAGTGTCCTAGGTAGGTGTGGCCTAAGCTACCACTCTGGCACCCATGTCTCCCCTTCCAGAAATGTTCTTCCAGGCAGAGGTCCCCTCTGGGGTGTCTGTTGAGGCTGAGATATCTCTAGACATCTGTGTGGAGCCTTCTGGGCTGGGGAGAAGCAGCAGATGCAGTGAGCCACCCGTAGAGGGGCAGGTAGGGGGAGGAGACAAGGGGTCTGACTCCCCATCATATAGCCTGGGGGCTGTCATCAAATGATCAGTTGCCTTTTAGATACAGCAGCCTCTTTGGGGTTGGCACCTACATGATGATATGACATGGGTGTCCATGTTATATGGACTTCTCAGCACTGGCAGCAGAGATTATATCCTGGGGCTTGGGCACAAGCAGAAAGCAAAAGGCACTCCAGGAGATGAGGAGGAGCCAGCAGAGGGAAGACAAACACTGATGGGCAAAGAAAGATGAGGCCTTAGGACTGGCCACTGAATTAGCCACACAGAGATGGTGATGTACCTCAATAAGAGCATTCTGGGGGAGAAGAAGGAGGGGTGCTCCAGGGAAGAAATCTGAAGACAGTTCGAGTTCAGTCCCAGCAAGCAGAGATAGAATGTTGCAGGGAGGAGCTCCAGAAAGCCCAGAGGAAGGTTTTCAGCAGATGGGGTCAGAAAGGAAGTGTTGGGGCCACCGGGTAGGGTGACCTGAGCTTCTTGCAGCCCTGACGCAAACAGGGATAAAGGCTTAATGAGATTAGTCCTGAGTCTCAGGCGGAGAGTGCCTGGGGAGGCTGAGAGTTTAGAGGAGGAGGCAACAATCTGGGGCCCCCTTCACCCTTGCTAGGGAATTTTAGAGCCCAAAGAGGCCTTGGGCTCCCTCCTGCTCTCTGTAGAGGAGGCCTTGGACAGGTGCAGAGCAAGGGAGTAAACTCTCCTGAGCATGGCTGATCCACACAGCTGGTGGATACAGGGCTCCCTGGGAATTTCTCTTCTCTGAGTGGGAGAAACGAGCCTACCGGGGGCCCACAGTGTGCCAGGTACTTGTCCTTGGTACCCCTCCCAGTTCCTCTTCTCCCTCCACAGTCATGGGGGAATGATGATGATGATGATAATGACAGTGGCTAATATTTACTGCCCACTTGCGATGTGCCAGGCAGTGTCAAAATTATACCTCTGTGTGATAGGTACAATTAGTATCCCCATTTAGAGATGGAGAAACGGAGGCACTGAACAGTTAACTAACTTGCCCCAGGCTCCACAGATAACAAGGCAGTGGTGGAGCTGGGACTTGAACACAGCCAAGTCTGACTCTAAAATGTGTGCTCTTGGTCAATGGCCCTACCACTCCCCATCATATAGCCTGGGGGCTGGGGGCTGTCATCAAATGATCAGTTGCCTTTTAGATACAGCAGCCTCTTTGGGGTTGGCACCTACATGATGATATGACATGGGTGTCCATGTTATATGGACTTCTCAGCACTGGCAGCAGAGATTATATCCCTGACTTTGGGGTACCCTGGCTGCAGCCACCCTCCCCTTGTAACAGAAGGTCCTCTGTCCCCAGCTGATGGGTTCCATCATTGCTGGTGCCGCCTCAGCCTTGGGACACAGCTGGCATGGAGGATGCCCAACAGAATGAGACAGAGAACACAGCTGGATGCCTGCTCTCAGACAGAAATGTGCTCATCTTGTCATCAAGGAGGAAACTTTCCACGTGGCAGAGGCACCTACTGTGGTATGTGGGAGCTAGCCGTGGTGCTGACCTGCGCCTGAGCAGGCCCAACGAGCAGACCGCCAGATCTGAACCAACAGAATTGAGCAAGCCCCAGAAGGTGTTTTCACTAATCTAAATAGAAACTTTCCTATAATTCCTAGACTTCCCTCCTTTGCCTCCGGGAAAACATCAGTGACTTCCCATTCAAGTGCCCTGAGTGCCTTATTTTGGGCCAGACTGCAAGACTGATGCCTGCCTGAAGACATTACCTGAGAGCTTACCAAAGAGATCAGCGTCTGATTCCAGAAATCAGGGGATTTCTTCCATCCTCTGGAGAGTAGTGACTGGGGAGGCAGATTCAGAGGAGCAGTCACTTGCTCTAGTCCTATTCAGCTGTGTTCAGGCATGTGCCTAAGACAGAGAAGGGTGGTCACTCCAGGATCTGGACCCAGTGGAAGGCTCTACCAGTGGAAGGCGAGCATGACCCCAGGTAGTTCCCACCCCCACACATACCTTAGCCCCTTATCCCACCTCTCCCATGTCTCTGAGTATGGTGGTAGGTATTCTGTGGCGGGGGCTCAGGAGAGATCTTCATTTTGGAGTCTTTCGGTCTTTCTGTGGGACTGACCACTGAGATGCGACACCATAGAAAGTCCTTCTTGTGTCCTGATGTTTGCCTGTTCCCTCTGTTCCAGATGTATTCAAGGAGGACCAGGGCTGCCTCTGAAAGGCCTAGTATATGTTTTGTGGCTGGAGCCACAGCCAGGCCCCAAACTGGCCCCAAAAGAGGTAGCCAAAGAGAGTATGGGGTGTGCTGCCATATCTGAAAGGATAGAGCACATGTTGGAAGGGACAAAGTGCCATGATATGTCTGAAAGGACAGAACACGGTGCCACATTGGAAGAGACAGAGTGCTGTGACACATCTAAAGGGACAGAACACAATGACATGTGGGCAGGGATAAAGTACGTTGACATGTCAGAGATACCCTTCTGGAGACAAATTGCCAATGCCTGCGGGTTCCTCTCGATATCAGCTGAAGTCCTACTGCACATCTACTACTACTAAGGCAGCTGGGGCCCAGGGGTATCTGGGAAGAGCAGGCAAACCACAGCCTCTTCCAGACTCCCTCATCATCCAGTAGAGAAAGTCTTTCCTACCAGGAGACCAGTGGCTATGGGACCAAGGATTACACTAATGTAAACACTCTTTCAGTGTCACAAGTCAAGTGCCACCAGCTGCAGGGCATGTGTGCTGAGGGGACAGGGTGAAGTCCATTTGTGACTCCAGAGACTATGCAAATGAGAACATCTGTTCCTTTACAAAATGAGTCATTTTCTCCAAATGGCTCTACTGCATAAACACTGACTTTCACTTTAAATTTAATTTTGGCTTTTTATTTCTAGATATATTTGGGATTTTTTGCTTGTGTTTACTTCACTGTAACCATTTCCTTCCTATACCCAGCCTCCATTTGCTTTGTGCTCTCCTCCTTTTTAAAGGTATACCCTGCTGGCAAAGATCCCATGGAGTACAAGCCCCACCCCCACATGGGGTTCCCACCACAAGTGTTATGCCCACTGCCAATGACCTCCCATGCCAGCTGGAGCCAAGGCTGCCCATGGGTGGGACTTTAGCTCCTGCCTGGACCACTGATGGAGCTGAGGCAGTTTCTGCTCAGTGGAGCAGGCCTCCAACAATTCAGCACTGTCTGGCTACAGTCACACTGCACCCTTGAAAGGCAGGGGGAGGGGAAACCTTCCTCCTTCCAGAGCTCTTTCTAGTCCCTCCCAGTCTGCCTGCAATTGGCATGTTATTGGGCATTGGGGCCAGGAGCTAGACTCCCTTAGCTGTCAAGTATAGGCCACTCCCAGGCTGTGTTTCCGCAAGGACTCCCTAAGCTGCTCCTTCCTCTTCCTTCTTCTCAAAAATAAACTATCTGTGTCTTTAGAAAAAGTTCTAGGTGACTTGAAGTGATTTGGCAGAGGCCCATCCAGCATCGCAAAAATCACATTCTGAAGGCACATTCACATGTAGTCTCTCCCCCCTAGTTTATCCCTTCAGCTGAGATTTTTGAGTGCCTACTATGTGCCAGCCACTGCAAGAAAATAGCTGCTAACAGAGCATAGGCACCAAAGTGAAACACTAGCTGTGACAGCCAGCTTTTAGTGCAGCCTGTGGTTTTGCTGCCAGGGGTAACGGCATTATCACTTTCAAGACACAGAATCACCCTTTGTGGAAGTACTAGAAATTAACCACATTTTACAGGGAAGGGAACAGACTCGGCAAGGAAATTAAGTACACTGGGAATGGGCATAGGGCCTAGAACAGCCCTGCCTGACATTAAGGCCACACACTGGCCCACCACATGTCATGTATACTGCAGGGAGGCCCACCTAGTCTGAGTCAGAGAAGGCCTCTTATGACCAAAGAAGGAGCTCAATTAGCTGGACAACATGCAGAAAGACATGAGGTAAGAGTACAAAGCATGTTTGAGGATGCCAAGACATGACTTATGCATAGAAGAACCATGGGAGATGGGGAGGGCAAGGTGGACAGGAGCCTGACTTGCCTTATATAATTTGGGATCCTAAGTCCCTGGGAGCTTCAGTGGGGAAGTGACAGGATCAGATTTGCTCTACTACTGCTGAAATGATGAAAAGGAGGCAGGAACACCCACCAGGAGACTGTTTAGAACAATCCAAGCAAGTTAGTGGCAGAGAGAAAATGGCATCAAGAGAAGCCAGCAATTAGAAGTAATATAACTTAACTGATTAAGGGAGAGGCCAGCAATTAGAAGTAATAGAACTTGATTTGTAGAGGGAGAGGCCAGAATGACTCTCTGAGTTAAGCATGTGGGCAAAGGGCACACCAATTCTAAAGACAGGCCACACTGGAAAAGGAACAGATGTGGGAGAAAAGTTGAGCACCACTTGGAACATGTTGAGTTTGAGATGCAAGAAGATACTTACTGTCATCTTGACAATTTTACATCTTCTGATCTGTGAACATGTTATGTCTTTTCATTTATTTATATCTTTCTTTCAACAATGTTTTGTTTTCAGTGTCCAAATTTTGCACTTCTCTTGTTAAATTTATTCCTAGGTATTTTATTCTTTTCAATGCTATTGTAAATGGAGTTGTTTTCTTTGTCAACTTCGCTAAGGTTGTTTACTAGTTCTAACAGCTTTTAAGTGTATACCTTGGAATTTTCCATATATAAGTTCCCATCATCTGCAAAAAGAGATGGTTTACTTTTTTCCTTCCAATCTGGATGCCTTTGACTTCATTTTCTTGCCTAATTGCTTTGGCTAGAACCCTCAGTACAATGTTTAATTGAAGTAGTGAGAGCAGACATTTTTGTCTTGTTTCTGAACTTCAAGGGACTGCACCCAGTCTCTCACCATTGGGAATGATGGTAGCTAAGACTTTTTGCAAAAGTTACCCCATATTGGATTTTTTGGATTTTCTCTTTTTTTTTTTTTTTTTTAAGAAATGGATATCAGATTTCATCAAATGCTTTTTCTGTATCTATTAAGATGATCATGTGATTTCTATCCTTTATTGTATGTGTATATATATTACATTGATTCAGTTTCAAATGTTAAACCAACCTTGCATTCCTGGGATAAATTCCATTGGTCATGGAATATAATGCTCATTTTTTTAAAGATTTTATTTATTTGACAGAGAGAGACAGCAAGAGAGGGAATACAAGCAGGGGGAGAGGGAGAAGGAAAAGCAGGCTTCCCACCGAGCAAGGATCCCGATGCAGGGCTTGATCCCAGGACCCTGATATCACAACCTGAGCCAAAAGCAGATGCTTAATGACTGAGCCACCTAGGGGTCCCAGTATAATGCTTTTTAAATGTGGCTGGATTTGGTTTGATCATATTTGATTAAGATTTCATGTCTCTATTCATAAAGGATATTGGTCTATAGTTCTTTTTGTCTGGCTTGGGTATCAACTAATTTTGGTAAAATTCACCCCAGAATAAGTTGGAAAGTGTCCCATCCCCTTCTATTTTTTAGAAGAGTTTGTGAAGGATTCTTAATCATTGCCTAGAAAAATTTAAGGGTAGACATTAAGTTGGATAGAAGGATCCAGAACTCAGGAGAGAGGCTGGGGCTACAGACCCAGATTTGGGGGAGACAAAGCAGTGGGCAGGCCTAGTTGAGAAGGGAACCTGGTAGAGGGAGCCCACAGCCAGGCAGGTGAGATTGTATGGGAGAACAGGAGGAGAGAGGGCCTAGACAGAGCTGTGAGAAACATGAACACTACTGGTCATGTGGAGAGAGAGGATTTTACAAAGGAGACCTAAGAGAGCACAGCAAGAGCCTTGGAAGGAGGCCCAAAACAGCTACTAAAGAAAGGGAACATCCATACCTGGGCCACAGCATGGGTCAAGCACAAAGAGTACAGGATCTTGGTAGCAAGATGGTCAGTAACCTTGGCCAGTGGCCTTGGCCAGAGCCCTTCCGTGAAGCAGTAGAGGTGGAACCAGCATGCTATGTGTTGAAGTGAAATGGGGCCCTGAGGAAGTAAAGGTCTTCAACCACCTGTTTTACTGAAGGAGAAAAGGTTTCCTCTTTGGGAGCCTATTTTGAGAATATTCCCTTGAAATACCAGCTGGGCTCAGCAGCCAGTCCCCTTGGGCTAATTCTCTAATTCCAGCGACACAAACTTCTCTGTTTCTTCTAGGAAAGTGAAGGCCCCAGTCAATAAAAGAACTATAAGAAGGTGCTCGCTTGAGGGTTCTGGTTCTCCTGATGTTTATTCTGGAAGGATGGGAATCCCATAAGCCTGGGATGCTCTGTCCCATAGGAAATATGGCTGCCAGTTGGTGCTATAATGAGAAAAACCTTGTTTGAGGCAGGGAGCCTCAAAAAGTTCCCTTGAAGCTGAGCTCCCCTCCTGCAGTTTCTCCAATAGGAGTCAGAACTGGTTTAAGAACCATCATCCTGCCAGACCAGGCAGGGAAGTCTGAGGGTGGTTAAATGTTACCCAGGCCTCCTACCCTCTGCAGCCTGGCTTCTCCTCCAGTGCCTTCAAGCTCTCCAGCCTCCTTTGCTAGTTTCATCTGGGGAACAAGAGAGGCAGGTGGAGGCTCAGGTAGAAGGCTGGCAAGAGGGCTGCCCTGGGGCTAGGGAGTGGTTGGCTTCGGCCAGCTGGGAGCTTGTCCTTAGGACATCTTTGTGCTGCTGGGAAGATCCCTGTCCTGGGCACGCAAGCCTAGGGGGCCTCATACAACTCACACTCCTCCTGAAAGAGCCCACACGAGCTGCACTTCAACCTTCCCTCCTGAGAGAGGGGGGAAGAACTGGCTAAGCAGTGCAGTGCCCAACCACACCCAAGGGCCTGGTCGCTCAAGTATCTAAAGCCTGGGTGGGCCAGATCCAGCTGTGTTCCTTCCCCCAATATAACTCCTAGCTCCTCCTTGTACCTGGAAAGCCCAGCCCTGCTCTCTACATTCTGAAGGGACCCTTAGATGCAACAGAGAGCTGGTATGCCATCCTTCCATCCCTGGGCCTTGGACTTAGCCCATGCCTTCTCGCCTGGCCACCATGACCCAGTCCTTCAGGGCCGGGTATTTCCACTTTGTAGGAGAGAGGGAAGATGTGGCCACACTCTAGGACCATAAAATGCCATTCAGACCCAATATAAAGAGATTCAGCCCATTTATTCAGGCAAGCAGCTTATCAGGTCTGGCCCAGCAAGTGGCTCAGGGTTTCCACTCAATGACTTTGATGGCGATCTGGGCTGCCCGCCGCACTGCCTCACTGGGGTCCTCCTCGAGGGTGCGGAAGATGGGCACACGAGACTGCAGGAACTTGCGGCCCTCAGGAGCTTCAGCCAGCATGGTGAGGGCCTTGGTGGCATTCAAACGTGCCTTGCTCAAGGGTGAGGACAGCAGGTTCAGGAGCGGGTGGATGGCTTCTGTGTCCAAGGCGGCATACTTTCCTGTGGGCCACCAACACCAGGCATTCCTCAGGGAACCATCCTGTTCCACCTCCGCCCACCCCAGCCCAACTCTGGCCTCTGGCCTGTGCAGCCTCGGGGGAGGTACCTTCCCTAACTCCAGTGCGGGCGGTGGCACCTTCCTCTGCCTCCAGTCTTGGCCTCCTCATTCCTGCCCCTCAACTGGCTTCTCCCCACCCACCCTGATGCCTGTCCTGCAATCCAGTTCTCTAAGGCAACACAAAAATTAAAATCCAATTGTTTGTTTATGCGGCAAGTATTTCCTGAGCACCTACTCTGCTCCAGGCACAAAAACTCACAGAGTTCTTTCCCTCCTGGTACTTACAGTCTAGTGGAGGATGCAGACATTAATCAGTAAAGGAGACACCCCTCCTGAACCTTCGACATCTTTCTGCGGTCTTGGCCTGCTAAAAGGCCAGGTAGTTGCCCCCTACTCTCCGGTTTCCTGCCGTGCTCAGTGTACTATTCTCTGTGTGCTAGAACCTGCACAGCCACCCTCGGCCCTGCTGATTTCCACTGTCCCTTAAGTCAATACCCACGCCCCTCCCAGAGGAGGCTTGGCCCCTGCCCTGTGCCTGCTGCATGCTATGCTTCTCCTCTAGATCATCAACCCTCTGCCACTCCCCCCAAACTATTTGCAGGAGGCTGAGATACAGGGTCTAGGTCCCTACCACCCAGCACAGGGCCTGGCACCTGGCAGGGGATAGGGGCCCTTGGCTGGAGGGCCAGCTCAGTGAAAAGTGGCTTCACATCCCCAATTTCCAGGTGTTGCCTGGGCCCACAGGGAGCTCTGGTCCACCAAGAGCTCCAGCAGAAAGCCCAAGCAAGACACTGCACTGAAGACTCCCCACCAGAGGGATATACACAAAAGGGGAGCCCCTGCCTTGGTAGTCAGTGTCTTCACTGCACAGTTGAAAGGGGGGTGTGGCTGTGGGGAAGTCCCCAATCTCTCCTCTTCTGGTACGTTTCAAATTCCACCATTAGCATCAAGTGGGGAATGGATGAGAGCCCCAGTTCTGGGGGAGCTTTGCTGTATGCTGTATGCTGATTGAGAGTCAGAGACCCAGTCAGTCCTCCATGGAACATCAAGAAAGCACAGGGCACAGGGCACAGGGCTGGTGTGGGCAATTGTATGCATGGGGAAAGACCGAGAGCTTTCAGCAGTCACATGGGATGACCCACCCTGGCCTCCAAGTGGGGAAAACAACCCCAGCTGCTCCTGTGGCCAGGATTGGATGACTTAGCATGGAAGCCTGACTGGTTGGGGGCAGGGGGGTCCCCAGGTGGGAGAGGTAAGTTCATACTCTTATTTGCTCCCCACCCCTACCCATTGAAAATAAAGTAATTTTGATCAAAACACAACATGGAAGCAAGGGTTCCAGTGTTTGTTTAGGCCTCAGGATAACCAAATCAAGGATGGCAAACTACATAATTCATCCTAGAATTGAGGCATACAAGGGGCCTGGGTTGGAGGCAGGAATTCCAGGCCCAGGGAATAGCCTGGTAGGAGGGGACAGAGGTCCCCTCCCTGGAGTGACCAGGGAGGGCCACAGGTAGGTGACCTACTGAGGCCAGGAAGAAGAGGGAGGGTGGAGCCTTGGCCCAAAAGTGAAAGACTTCAACAACAGACCAGGGGAAGTATTTTGGTAGGGCGGGGAGAGGGCATTACCGGGATGCTGAGCACAAAACGAGAGTTCTGGAAAACTCGCAGGGGCAGCCAGCATGCTGGAGGCTGCAGTGACACCCCCCCCCCCGCCTTGCACAGGGGATGCAGCTGGCCACCTCACCTTGGGTGGTGACCATGGCATACATGAGGGCCCCAGCAGCATTGGCCTGCACCTCCTCCACATTGTCCCTCAGCAGGTGCACCAGAATGGGGATGACGTCATGCTGCCACACCTGGTTCTTGCCATCCAGAGGAATGCTGGGCCAGAGAGGGGACAGCTGTGTGATTTCACTTGACAAAGAGGAGGGGGCTGGGGAGCCTAGGACCACCCCAGGGGACAGCAGGAGAACTTGTGTTGGGACCACCCCTGGGGGTCTGGGCCTGGCCGGGGGTACCAGGGCGCAAGTGCTGGTGTGAGGTTTGGGTCTTCCCCCCATGCTGGGACAACCTGGGAGCACAGCACGCAGCCACCGAAGGCCAAACTGCATAGGAGCCAGGGGGTGATGGAGACTGGCCCTAAGGTATCCCATGAAGAAGAAACCAGACGTGTTTCTCCCGGCCCTAAGATGGGGAGCAGCAGGACCCAGGGACACTCATTTTGACTCCATGCAGGAGCCAGAGCTGCCAGAGATGGGCTAAGGCACGGAAGTGGCGAGCTGCCAGGGAGACACCCGTGCAGAGCCACCCTCAGGGGAGAGGACGCTGTAAGTCACTTCTAATCCTGGCACTGTAAGAAGCTGTGAAAATGAATGTGCTGGGCTCCCCACGGGCTCCCTTTGGGAACTTGATCAAAGATGTAGAGTCTTGGGCCGCGCCAGCAGGGATTCTGTGTGTTCGTTCATTCCCACGGCCAGGGCTGACGAGCACCTTGGCGGGACCTGGTCCGGGATGCGGAGACAAGAGCACAACTGACCGTGGGGCTGGATGATTCTTTGTGGTGGTGGCAGTCCCATGTGTTGTGGGATGCTGACCAGCATCCCCGGCTTCCCCCAACTCGATGCCAGGAGGGCCCTTCTCCCTCAATTTAGAACAACCAGAAATGTCTCCAGACAGTGCTGTCTGTCTCCCAGGGGACCAAAGCTCCTCTGTTTCAAAGCCCTGCTCTCCACCAGCAACCAGAGCAAAGCCCTGTCTTCAGGAGCTCCCCTGAGGGGTGACATATGAAAAGGAGGGCATGGTGAAAGACACAGGCAGGACTGGTGGAGGTCACCACTTTCTAGAGCAGGTAGGGTCCTCAGAGGCTTCACTGCAAGACCTCTGAGCAAAGTCCAGATGGTGATCGATCTGGGATGGGGCTCCGGAATCTCCACGTTCACAAGCTCCCCAGGGTCTGGATCGGGGGCCAGACCTGTCAAAATGCTGGCCCAGGTCTCTAGAAAGAATGCCAGCTGGAGGGACAGTCAGGGCTAGGGGAGGCACAAGGCGCCAGGATGTAGGCAGTGGCCATATCTAAGATATAGACTTGGAGGGATGAGGGACCTCTGCCCTCAGAAAACTTCTCTGTTTGGGATCACATATGTCCTCCCTGCCCCCCATCCCTCCCTTCTCTGAGGCATTGTGCTCCCTCAGTTTCCAGGCCAGGATTTAGACTCTGATCCCGTGTGACCCTGGGTCACCAACGACTGGACACATATGCCCTCCGTGTCCTTACCTATAAAAGGTAATCACCCCCCTTGCAAGAGAACCGCTTGTAGATAATGACTGGCGTCTATAGACAACTTAGTAACTTCGAACATCACCACACTTCTGTGCTTGCCTTCCTCACAAGGAGGGGGGACAAACCATCTTGCTTTGCCCAGGACTGGGGCCTTCTTCTGGGGATATGGAACCGTGAGTGGTAAGCTCACAGGCCAATAGGACAGTGCTCCTACCCCAGGGGACAGGGAGCTCTGGGGCAGGCTGGCTCCCTGGGGGGCCGGAAGGCAGCTCAGGTGCCTTCTCTGAGCCTAAGCAAAAGGCTCCAGGCTGGCCGCCCCCGCCCTCCCCACTCCATCCGCGCGGACCCAGGCTCACCTGACTGCAATGAGCGTGTGGGCAGCTTTGCTGCGAATGTCATTGTTGGCACTGAGGAGCTTCTGCTTCAAGAAGGGCACCACACCGCTACTCAGCGCCTCGGTGGCATCCACCATCAGGCAGGCGGCCAGTGTGTCCAGGAGAAGCCCTTGGATCTCTTCCTCCTCCCTCTGAAGCTTCCACACCAGGGAGGGGATCAGGCCACTGTTGACAATGCCCTGGGCTCCTACACGATGGGAAAGGGCACTGAGGCTGGGCCAGTCACCCCGACCCATTCTGGGCAGCAAGAGCGGGGAGGCAAGGCCTGCAGAGCTGGTAGGGGAGAGGAGATTCGCAAATGCCCCTGGCTGCCAGACCCCTGAGCAGCTAGCAGGAGTCTGGGGATGACAAGCTAGGGTGGATACCACACAGCCCTGGAGGACCCCCCAAAGTGCCATTGGTCACCTGTAACTAGGGGGCGCGGGGGTGGGGGGAGAGCATCAGCCTTCAACAGGTGCTCAGGAGCCTGAGAAGCAGCAGCCATCCCTGCAGGGCCCAGGCATAGGAGGAACTACCTTGCACAAGAAGGAAGGTGGGGGGAACAGCCAACCTCCTCCTTCCTACCTACATCTCTAAGCCACTAGAAACCCCAGATCAATCTTGCCAGCCCTTGGGGAAAGGAAAAAGCTTGGAATCAAATCTGAGGCACAAATGAACAGGCCACCATCTTATATACAAAAAAGAGCTGTGCCTCCAACCAGAGGTAGCAGGAAATCTGGCCAAGGGGGTCTAAAAAACCCACAGGAGGGGCACCTGGGTGGCTCAGTGGGTTAAAGCCTCTGCCTTTGGCTCAAGTCATGATCCCAGGGTCCTGGGATGGAGCCCTGCATCAGGCTCTCTGCTTAGCAGGGAGTCTGTTTCCCCCTCTCCCTCTGCCTGCCTCTCTGACTACTTGTGACCTCTCTCTTTCTCTGTCAAATAAATTAAAAATATCTAAAAGAAAAAAAAAAAAACCGCAGGAAGGGGGGCTCTACATAGCAGCATGGCTGGAACACCAGGACTAGGAGAAGGTGGGGAGGCGAGGCTCCTCAAGAATGGGTTCCACTTCCCTCCATTCAGTTCCTTCTCCCTCCTGAGGGATGTCCGAGGGGAACCCAGAACCAGGTCCAGGCAGCACTCCTGAGGGTCTCAGCTCCCCTGTATTCAGAACTGCTCCCTGGGGAGTGAGCAGGGCAATGCTGGGGAGGGCACACTCCCTCTTCCCAGCGCTGCTCCCCCCATCCCGCCCTCTTCCTGGACTCCCCAGTGGCCCACACCACCCACTGAGAGGCCGAGTATATATAGCCCCCATGGAGGTGGCCATCAGCAACATCTCTCTCTTCCGCCTCCCCAGCTAAACCCTCTAATTTACTCTAGAGAGACAAATCAACAGGTTAATTAGCCTAAAGGTCTCTAAGTGCCAATTAGCACCAGGGATTTCCTCTTTGAAGACATCACTCCACCTTCCTCCCTCACTTCCTGAGGACATCAAATGGCAGGTGCCCCAGGGTGAGGGAGGTGGAGGGGCATAGATGCATGTCCAGTGGCTCCCTCTGCCCCTGACCAGCTTCTCATTGGGGTGTCCCAGTACAGCAACCAGCTCTGCCACATTTGTTCTCAGGGCATTCGCAACACAGGAAGAGCAGCTACCCGTTGCTTTAAGAGCACTGCACTTTTTAAAATTCAATACACGCAGATTTCAAAAAATGCCAGGCTTGGTCTCCTTAATGTATCCTGCTGTGTGATCTTAGACAAGTTACCTAACCTCCCGGAGCCTGTTTTCCTCGATATGCAAACCAGCCTAGCCGGCAAGGAGTTGGGCAATGCCAAGGGGTAATGATTGGTGGGAGCATGCTCCCTGGAAGGGACTATCACATAAGCCCAGAACATCTGGACCTAGCATCATAAGGAATTCCACCACCACTGAGACCCAGTTACAGGCAAAGGCATGTGAGGAGTGGGATGCAAAGACAAAAGCTGAACCACCCTTGCCCTGCGGGAACACAGCCCCTCTCTCCCCTTCAGCCTCACCCTCCCCATCAGGCCCCAGCCAGACCACACACCTGGCCTTCTGCTCTAACTCCACTGCCCACTGGGGCACCTGCCCCACAGGCTCCCTACCTCCCCCAGCCACTGGTCTGACTCTACCACAACTTGACCCAGACAGCTCCTCCCCAACTCACTGCAGGCAGATGACAGCTGGACTTGCCAAGGATTTTGCTGCCTGGAAGGATTTTGCATAGAGGAAGAAATTTCCTAGCTGGGGGACACCTGAGCAAAGGCCTGGGGATGAGGAATTTGTGCATCATCAAACAGGAGCTTGATTGTGGCTTCACTTGCACCTGGATCTGGGCTTTCCAGAGACTCCCTCCTCCCATAGGTGTTGCTGGGCACAGGCTCAGAGGAGAAGCGTGAGGAAGAGTTGAAGTCAAACTGCTGGAGGCCATCACCTCCACTGCTCCCTCCCTAGGTGAGGAAACCAAGGCCCAGAGAAGCAATTCAAGTGCCTGAGGTCACACAGCAGACCGGGGTAAAGCTAGGGCCCTGGGCTACTTTGGGGTTTTTTTCCCCCGCAGGCATTTGTCTTGGGCTTCCACTCCTAGAAATGCTGAGCACCAGGACCCAAGTTCATTCTGAGACAGAGGGAGAAGATTAAAAATAAAACGCGTGCCGGGTGTGCCTCTCTACTCGTTCACTTTGCTTTTCAGCTAAAAGGAGAGTTGCAGGCCTGGCTATTTATAACTAACCCAGATCTGCAATGGCTTGTTCAAATTGGGGTTGGGGGGCTGCACAGACCCCAAGGAAACAAAGTGGAGAAACCCACTCAGTCCTGCCACAGCCTGAGAATTGGTCAGCGGGGCTTAGGAGAGCAGATCAAGCTGGGAGAAGAGCCAGAAAGGATGGTGCTATGGGCATCGAGAGATGAGCAAGAAGCCACCACCCCCATCCTTGGGTAGTGGGGAGACAAATGGCAGTCGGCCAGGACCCATCATGACAACACAGGTTCGTACTCAAGTAGATGAGGAATTCCAGGGTCCTAGGGATTCTGAACATGCAGGAAAAGAGGCCCAGGCAGGCTGGAATCCATGGGGCAGCAGGGCAAAGGTATGAGGTATATGTACTTGGGGAAGGCCCTGGGTCTGGCATGGCTGGTGCATCAGGATGGATTCATTGGCTGATGGCCAAGAAAGCTCCACCAATCCCTCTGGAATTGAAGGGACATGATGCCCAGGGCACAAAATGCCCTGTGGTTGAGGTTTGGTCATTTCCTGGAGGATAGCCTGATAGCACCTAGAGAGGCCGCTCGGCCATCTGTCCCTGCTGGATTGGTGAAGTATGAGGCTCAATGAACAGGGCCTTCCTCTTTCCATCAAAAGGGTCCCAACTGTTGTCTCCTGGTCCTGTTTTCCTGGCTAATAAGGACTGAGGACAGAGTGCCAGCCCCTGCCTCAGAGCATCCAGACCTCACTGCAACCCACCCACCAAAGGTTAGAATCATGTGGCCCCCATTCCCTGAATTGGTGGCATGCCAACACACCCCCTTCCTGTGCCTATCTCTGCTCCTGGGGACACATCCCTGTCCTTAGCTTATGTGGCCTCTCATAGCATATGATGTGGCTGACCCCATCTCACCTCTCAAGACACTCTATTCCCAAGGTACCAGGACCCTGTACTCGCTGGTTCCCAGCCACCTCTCCCACTGGTCCACCATCTGCTTAGCAAGCACCATCCTTCCTCCAGCATCTCCTATCATCTGGGCCTCCTGTATGGCCCCCGCCCTCCCCACTCTGCCCCCCACTCCATCCCTCTATCTTGGCTGCAGCCATACACCTGCTGTCGCTCAGTGATTCTACAACTCTAAACTGAACTTGGCTTCATGGAGAATCTCTGCTTTCTTATTTTCTGAGGGCTGACTAGTTGACATTTTGTTACTTGATTCTGTATATTAGGACAATGTACATTAATGGGACCACACATACAGCAAACAAATATGAAGCAAAACTTGTCATCCTCCTTCCCAAATTTAAAAAAACTAATCCTAAAACTCTCCAGTGGTTCTTAGGCTGACATCCCCAATCTCACAGAAGGGCCACTAGCCTGGTGTGACTGTCCCCACTCCAGCCCTGTATTCTGGCACCCACACCTGCTTACTGGCTCCAACCCACTCCAGCTGAGCTTCCATGGGTTCCTGCAGGCATCATGGCTCCATCACACCCAGTGCATTTCCCACCTTGAAACATGCTTCTCCGCTGCCCCAGGTCATAGGCCACCTCCATCCTGGTGTCTCCCAGTGCCCAGTTCTCCCCCTGCCACATGTCTCCAGGGCCCTAGTGGGTCTCCTCCATGAGGCTGCACACAACTATAATGGTGGATTATTGCCCCACAGACAGGAAGGTCTACCAGGCAGGGGTCTAAATCCCAGAACTGTGCCTGTGCAGAGGAGGTCAAAGTAAATGATTGTTGTATGAAGAATTGCGATCGTTGGTGGCCACCAGACTCAGGTGAGGGAAGCAGCAGCAAGCCCTTTTAGGCTATTTCATGGGCTAGCTGCTGAT
Source organism: Mustela lutreola (assembly GCF_030435805.1). Lineage (NCBI taxonomy): Eukaryota > Metazoa > Chordata > Mammalia > Carnivora > Mustelidae > Mustela > Mustela lutreola. The sequence goes on along the minus strand of NC_081300.1, from coordinate 65,577,851 downwards.
CTCACCCTGGACTGCAGTAGAGGGTCACCCTACACTGACCTCTAGGCTTGCCCGCAAACAGCTCCATTCGGACCTTGATCCTACAACAGAAACTGCCCTTACCCCTCTCTAATCCTGTGCCCACATGTATTTCCCCTCAGAATCACTCTCCAAGGACCCTTTACTAGAGTCCCCCTTAACAGGGAAGGAAACTGAGGCTCATCCAGGTGAAATAACCCCACCCCAAGGGTGTACAGGCAACAGAGCCCAGTCCATGCTTCCCTCCTACCCCCTCTCACCTCTGATCCACACCAGGGCCGGGCCTGTGCCTGCCATCTAACTGGTATCACAGCCATTGGCCTCTGAGTGGTCCTGTGAGCAGAGGCCCAGTCTGACCCAACCAGGGGGGTTGAAGGCACACACCCAGAGAAGCCCCCCTCCATTTTTGGCCACCTCCCTTTGGTTCTCACTGGCCCCCCCAGCAAGCACTGTGCCAGGTCTAGGTTCGCCTCACGATGCCCATCACTAGCATCTGTCCTGTCCCTGACAGTTTAGGTAACTTATTCACAGGTGGGTATGTCAGTCATGGGGTGAGGGTGGGGGGCAAGTAGTGCAACAGTCTCTCATCTCATCCTCAGCAGAGGAAACATTCCCAGAGCAGTAATGGAATAATCTTGCAATGCCGAACCAGACCCCTAGCCCTGCCTTCTGACCACAAACCTGGACTAGGATGACCACCCAATCTGCCCCTGTCAATGGTCAATTCCAGTGCTCCTGCTCAGTGTGGGGTGATCCTTATAATGTGCCCATGAGGATGTAAAGTGATAAGGAAGGTGTTAACTGGGGGAATCTGACATTTTTACCAGGGATGCTCTAGAATACAGAAAGATTCAGGTTATAATGATGGAAAAGACAGAGGCATTAATATCTTGGCTCTCTGGCCAAAGTCTTTTAAGCACAGGAGTGAAGGGCCCTCCTGGCTCTGAGGCCCACAGATGGGCTCCCGCTGAAATTGAAAGCAAAACTTGGCAGACTGGCTCAGGTGCATTTTGCTGGCCATGGGATGACTTCTACCTTCTACCAGCTTCTCCAAGGCGGCAATGGGGGATCCTGGTCTTACCGGAGCCGGCTGCCTCCCACCTCTCTGATCTGGGGGACATATCCTGGGCCCTTCTCCCACTCCTCCTTTTCAAGGCAACCTTCCGTAGCCAGGATTGCCAGGGACCCTGAAGAGCCCCTACACGCTGGGGGAATGTGCAGCAAAGATGACTAATGTCCCTCCCATCGCTGCACCAGCCTCACCGGTGTATACCTTAAGGGTTTGCATAGCCTTTTACGCGTTCTAGTGGACTGTCGAGACAATTCAAAGAAGCCGGTGCCACTAGCCCCACTTTGCAAAACAGGCTCAGAGAGGTCAGTTGGTTGCCCAAGGTCGCGGAGCTCATAAAGTGCCGAACTGCGTTCGAATTCAAACCCAGGGAGACGAGCGGCTGGAGGAGGGTGCCTGGGCCATCCGACACTCTTAGGCTCAGTCTCCGGCTCTGCGAGAAGCGGTCCCGCTGGGTCAGCTCCGCGGCTTCAGCGCAGCAGACTCCCAAAGACGCCGGTGCGGGCAGCGCGTGCCGGACTGCGGCGCGCCGGAGCCACGGCCCCGCCCCTACCCGTTGCCATTGGACCTCACATGCATCCGTCAGCCACTCCTGCCCAATGAGAAGAGAGCCGGCGCTTGTGGCGGGGCGGTGGCGCCCAGCGCGTGGTCACCGACAGGCGCGCGGCACCCCCGCCCGCGGTTGGCCCGGCAACGCGCTGCACTCGCGGCTCCGCCCCCTGCCGGCGGCAGCGCGGCGCGGGGCGGGTGGACCCGCGGGCGGGCGGCGGGCGGCGGGCGGCGCGGGAGAGCGGGCGGAGGGAGCCAAGCCGGCCGGAGGGTGTGCGCCGCCCGTGGTCCGGTCACGTCCCCGCGCGGGTGCCGCCGCCCGCGTAGTGCGGAACGAGGGCGCCGCGGCCCGCGCTCGCCGCCCCGTCCCGCCCCACCCGGAGCAGCTCGGCCGATGCACCGTGCGGCGGCCCGGAGGTAAGTGAGCGGACCCGCGGCCGTGGCGCGCGGCAGAACCTTGGGGTGCTGGGGGAGCGGCTGGGGCCTCCACCCCACCCCCATCCGGGGCCCCGCCCGGGCCTTTGTGCTAGGGATCCGCCCGGGCTGGGGGCGCCGGGGAGCAGCGAAAGGGATGCCTGACCGGGGTGTGAGCGACCGGGACGGAGATGTCCGCGAGGTGGGCAGGGGGCGACCGCAGGCCCGGCAGGTGCTGGGAAGGGGCACCACTCGGCCGAGGAGCCGGAGGGATGGGGCGGCTGCGGGCCCGGGAGGTGGGCAGGGGCTGCCAGGGATGCCGTGTCGCCCCCCCCTCCCCCCCCCCCCCCCCCCGCCCAGAACAGCCGCGGTTGCGGAGACGGGGCCAGACGACCTGCAGGAGAGGCTCTGAGGCGGGGTCTCTCTCCCAGGGGAGCGGGGAGGAGGCGACCCTGGGCGGCTGGAGCGCCGACGCGTGGCCTTGGCTGAAACGGAGGAGAGGGCCCCGGAGGCCTGGGCCCGGGGCCGAGTGGCTCGCAGTTTTCCGTCATCGGTCTTGTAGAGAACAGGTTCCTTGGAGGCATTTAGAGCAAGAGATGAGTATCGACCTGCTGCGATTGTGATATGTTCCTGGCTCAATATTTTTTTCCCTTAAAAGGCGGTGGGGGTGTTAGGGGGTGTTGGGGGGAGAGATGTAAGGGCCTCTGAGCTGGGGCTCCATATCCTGCGGGAGATCCAAGGGGGCTCTGTCTGCAGGGCGGTGCTGAGCCTGCCTAGGTGATGATGGCAGGAATCCGCCTAGGCCAAGAATTGGGGTTCTCTGTCACAAGAGAGAAGAGGATGGGAAGGCAGTGCTGCGACCAGGGTTCCCTGGAGTCCCTGTCTCAGGATTTAAGGACCCGCCTGGTAGGCGAGGTCTGCCTGTTTTGGTGAGGCAGCCCAGCCCCTGATGGGCTCCCTCCTGCCCAAGTGATTTCCCTGCCCTGGGGACTCACTCCTGCTGCCTTGGGTTCTGTCTGGAGGAGGCTTCTTGGCCAAATTCAATTAAACAAATATTTACTGAGCATTTGCTCCCCCAGAGCCTGGCGCTGAGGTGGGAGTGGACTGGGCCTGCCCTCCCAGGACTGACTCACCACCCCACAGAGGAGAAACATCTCTGCTCAGATAACCCAAACCTGAGCGTGGATGCTGGTGGCCTCTGGAGGGACCTCAGAGATGACCTGGGCTGGAGTTAGACAGGCTTATGGGCAAAGTGACATTTGAACTAGAGCTTGAAGGATGTGAGCACAGCTGGGGTGGGCACTATGGACAGAGAGGAGAAAATGGACCAAAGCGCAAAGAGGGCACTCAGGCAGTTAGGTCTGGCAGGAGCATAAGATGTGCTTGGGAAAGCACAGATGGTATGGCGGGAAGGGTTGGTGGGAGATGCCCAGGGGCTGACGGAGCTGGGGAAATGGAACATCCCATTTCTTGTTAGCAGTGGCTATTTGATGGAGGCCACAGTTTCTTCACCTGTAAAGAGGAGCAGCTCTGTGACCTAGGGGCTGGTGTGGGCCTGGGAAGAGCTTGAAAGACTCCAGTTCTAGGCTCCTTGCAGCCTAGGACTCCCCTTCCAGGCACCTTGCCTCATGGAGAGGGTCAGGGTACTGGATTAACCAGCCTGGCCCACTTCCTAGCCAGGATGGAGAATGAGATTTAGCTGGTGACTCTGCCCCTTTGGGGCGTGGATGTTTGTGAATAGTAATCAAAGAGGCTTGAGAACCTCCAGTTAGGGGCTGATCTCATGGGATGAAGTGGTGTGGCTTCAGCATTCCTCATGCTCCGGGGATAAGACTCTGACATTTGATTTAAAACTCTGGTGTGTTCCTCTAACAGACGTCGATCTTCTGCAACAGGAGGTGAATAAGACATAGTCTCTCTCCCTTGGAAGGCCAGTATCACTTCCCACCCTAGATCTGCTTGCTTGCTTGCTCCCAGGGATGTTTTCACTCTCCCTCTGAAAGGGCTGTTTATTACTTATCTGTGTAGCCAATCCCCCAGCCCCCAAACACACACCTACTTTAGTCTTTTCACCAAGGCTCCTGTTGCTGTGGTGAAAGCAGGGCCTGCCTGTCCCCGTAGGGGCACGGACCAGGCCAAGAGGGACAGAGCCGCTTCACTCTTGTCCCTGTTGCCAGGCCACATTCTGGGCACCTGCTTTGGGATTCTAGATTTGGGACACAGAGTGAATCCCTCCCTTTGACCCCAACTTCTCAGCTCTTCTGTTTCCTGGAATCTCAGGAATTCCTTGGTCCAGATCTCAGGAGCTTCTAGGGTGGTTCCAGGAACTTCTGGGTAACCAGGTGGACTTGGCAAGGCTACCCAGACCCCCTGTAGGACTCTAATGGGATAGAGAACAGCATGGTGGGAAGGCTGGCCTGACACTCAGGGTGTGGCCTCAGCAGCCTCAACCTAGCTGTGTGGTTTTCTCATGGGTACACACATGTGATGACAGTGTGTACTGTGCCTTCCTTCCCTGGATGCGAGGATGAGGTAGCCCTGTACTGTCCCCTTGCCAGCCCTCAGAAGACCTAAAATGACATGTGGCCCTAGGGCATTCTCATTGCTGCTGACTATAGCAGGGCTTGCAGGAACTCTGGAAGAGGTAGATTAGCACACTGCTCTCCCACAACCCCAGGAAGGAAACCTGGGGTAACTGAGCCTCCAGGCGCAGGCCAGCAGGCACTGTGGTTGGCAGGAAAGAGGGCAAAAGGAAATGGATAGAGGCATCAGGGCAGATGCTGAGGACAAGCCCCACAGTGGTGGCCTGATACAGCTTAGGCAGACCGGGGAATGACATGGGAAGGCCCAGACTCCCCTGGGGGAGGGGAGAGCCTCCAGTCAAGGCCTCCAAAGACATGGGTCAGGCCCTGGCCCTGTCACCCCTATCCTGACTAAGTTCCTTTGTCTTCATTCATCAACAGAGCCGAGAGTTCCCTGCCTGGTCCCTGTACCAGTCCCTACGTAGGTCCTCCCTGTGGATTTCGCCCCTTTACACAGGTCCACACTGGCAGGGGAGATGCTTCACAGGAGTAAACTCACAGGAACTAACCACAGGGACTGTCTGACCACTCCTGGAACACACAGGAGATGTCAGCCCTCTGTCCAGAGCCCGAGGTGACGGAAATGGTTCGTGCATACATTCATTCCTTTGGGTAATATTTACCAGAACCTGCCGGGTGCTAGGTGCTGTGCCAGGCACGGGGTAAGGTAAGGAGCAGGACAGACACAGTGTCTGCCCTCATGGAAACTCAGGGAGGCTTGCACAACACCTGTGTGACTGACTGCCAGGTAAGGTAGGTGTCATGAAGAGAACTAAAGAAGAGAGTACAGGGAGGGAGGGTCAGGGGGCCGCTGTGTGGAGGGGCCATTGGCATAGTACCATGGAGAGCAGCAGGTGAGCTGTGACTGATGGGGGGGAGCATCCGGAGGGAGAGGGCAGGTGCCAAGGCACTGGAGCTGCTGGGGGCCCCACCAGAAAGCCAGGTAGCCAGAGCCCCATAGGGTGGGGTGGTTTATGGAGTGGCTCAGGTAGGACTCTGCAGGCCCTGGTGAGGCAGGAAGCCCTGGGGTGGTTTGGAGCAGAGAAGAGATTCAAACTACTTCCACTGTTAAAAGACCTGTGTGGCTGATGGGCATGGGGGCAAGACCAGAGGGCCATGAGGGGCCGTTACAGCAATTGAGGGGAGGAGGCTGCTGACACAGGGCAGTGGAAACAGTAGGGGTCATGAAGAGTGTTGGTTGAGGATTTATTTTAAGGAGGACTTGCTGATGGAGAAGAGGCAAGGACAGCTCTGGAGGGATGGCAGTGGCATTGGCAGAGAAGGAAGACGCGGGAAGTTGGCAGTTGGCTTAGACCCTGGTAGACATGGCTGTTATGTGGTGGTCAAAGGGGAGAGAGCGAGGCTGGAGGTAGAAACCTGGAGTCCTTGGCACCAGGTGTGTGGGACTGGCCAAGGGTACTTGGAGATCAAGGGTAAGTTGGTCTAGAGGGACTGAGTCAGGCCTCGAGGCCCTAACCACTGAGAAGATGCGCTGAGAAGGAGCTTCCAGAAAGTAGAGATTTAGAAAGATGGATGAGCAAGTAAGGTAGAAGCACTATCATGGTGGCAACATGATGGGGGACAGGTTGCTGCCAAGGGGGGTGGGGGCAGTGCGGAAGAGGATGTTCCCAAGGGGGCGGGTCTCTAGAGGCAAACACTGAGGTATGTGTGGGGTGCGTGTGGACTAAGCAACATGGTGGGTAGGTCCAGCTACATAATTTGTGGGGCCCTTGTTAAGTTTTAAATCTTTCAAGACAACAGAGCATTGGCACTGGGAGGGCAGTGCCATGGGGGCATGTGGGCTGTGTTTAGCACTTGGGGCCACTAGGGTCAGTCGGAGCCAGCCTGCGAACCTCACCCTGGCCTCCTGTGAGTGTTGCTTCCGCCCTCTCTGTCCCTTGACCCCCTGTGGCCTTGGGCAGGGGGCGCAACTTGAGGGCTGAGGGCTGGGCAGTCCGTTGGAAGGACCCAGGTGAGCATGGCGGGTGGCTTCACACAACAGTGGCTTCCTTGAGTTCATCTCTTTTCCAAAGGAATCTGCTACATCACAGAGTTTTAAGTTATTTGCTTCTAAATTAAGGTATAACTCTCTCTTAGAGACATCCCTGGAGAATCCATCAAAAAGTGCTAAGAAGCAAGACTGTTAAAAACCACGGTGCAGGGAGAGGCCTCACAGTGTCAAGCCCCACATTCCTTCCAGCAGCCTCTAACCAGAAACACACTCATCCCTGAGGGCTCGTCCAGGCTGACCGTGGCTCTCCCGGCAGAACGGACAGTGGTTTGAGCAAACCTTTCCGAAAGAGACCCTGCCTCCACTGACAGCCTTCCCCAACCCCTGGGATGCAGAATGCTGCAGACCAGCTTCTGGGACCTGAGCCCTAACACCCTCAGCAAGGCCCCATGCCACTCTGGGTCATGGAGGTCAAGGCTGTGGTGTTGGAGCAGAGGACAGTGGGCTCTGCTCATTGTGCACATTTCCCCCAGAGCCCAGACATAAGCATTCACTGGGACAGCAGCAGGATCTGCTGTGGAGTACAGCGGGCAGGTGCCTTCGGCTCACTTCTACTACCAGTTTCTCCAAGAGGGGGCTGAATTCTACCTCAGTTTTGTCCTCACAGTTGAGATGGAGACATGGGGAGAAGATAGGGTGGCTTTCCCCGGTGGGTGGTTGCGTCTATTTGCCCCCTTAGCATTCATCATGACGTCACCTACTACCTGTCTTATTTGTGTTTACCATCTCTCCTGAATCTGAATGTAAGCTCCAGGAGGTCAAGACCTCTGTCTGCTGTTTGCCACTGTCAATCGAGCCCCCAGAGCCTGGCCTTGCCACAGTAGGGTCTCAGCAAATCACCCTTGGAGGGGGAAGTAAATACTGGTGAAGAGACAGGGCGAACAGGAGCTTTTGTGCCACATTCATGCAGAGGCTGGGCACCCCCAGATGGCTGGAGCCCTCACACTGGAGAACCACTGCTCTAGCTTAGTCCTCCACTCCCCAGTTATGCTTTTGGGTCCCCAATGTGTGATCGGGCTTTAGGTTTGACGGACAAACACAAACCACCTACAGAAGGACACCACTGGCTGGGCGCCAGTGAGGCCCGACTGTGGTTGACTCCCAAGCCAAGACAGGTGGCTGTCCAGCTTCTCAAACTGCCATCACAGACACAGGTCCCTGCCACTGGAAATCAGAGGCCTCTGGCTGACACCTGGCCCTGTAGTGTTGGGGTGTGCCTGGATGAGGCCTTGGTCAGACATGGGCATTTCAAATGGTCGTGACATGTGGCATGTCCATGGGAAGCTGTCCTAAGAGAGCAAGTCAAGATCCTGGCAGTAGGACAGGCAGTAGGCTGCCTGGAATTAGGACCCCAGGTGACCACAAAAATGGTGTTGTAGCAGTGAGGACAGTGCAGGCATAAGGAGGGAGTGACAAAGGAGGGTCAGGGGACCATCCCGTGGGGTCAGGTGGTTGTGTCAAACCTTAGCCATGGGGCGGCTCACGCAGCTTCACCAGGGCGAACATGGGAAGTTGCTCCAGTTGCCCAGAGGGACTTCTGAAGACCCTCCTTGACCAAGGGTTAGAGGACTTGACACCTACAGCCTTCACCCTGGCTCCATCAAGTCCTGATGACCTGAGCTAGTAATACCCTACCTCTACACCCCCTGGCCTCCATGGCAGCAGGCACCCCTACCCACCCTATCTTCTGCAACCAGGCTGTCCCAGCTGTGTGCAGCCTCTGGCCTGTACCTCATGTCCCCTCTTGCTTCCTGTGGCCCCGTGAAGTAACCACCAGGACCCCAGCCATCCAGACCACCAGCCTGCCCCATCAGCACATATGAGGTGCAGTGGCCCTGTCTCCAAGCTGATCTTCCTCCAGCGTGGTCACCCTCCCTCACCCACTCCGTTACCTCTGATATGCTGTGCAAACATATTTCTCGATAAAATGCTGGGAAGAAAAATAATTAGAGTGTTGCTTCCATTATCCAATTTTTGATTAATCAAACTCTCTTTGTCCTCGGCCAAAATCTATTCATTTCCCTTAAACACTGGGCCAGTGCCAGGCATCGATTTCCTCTATGATAACACCACGCACGTATGCATGCACATCTCCAGCCCTGCCCCACGCCATGGCAGGGAGGAGGGCGTGGAAGCACTGACGGGGCTGTCTGTGCCCCAACACCACCCGCCCCCTCCAGGAAGCCCCACAGCCATGCCACACCCATCATCCCTGCCCCAGCCCCTCGAGCTCCTCAACTGGGCTCAGCTCCTCTGTGGCCTACATCCTTGTGTGTGGTAGTCCTGTCTCGCTGGCTGTTCTGGGGCTCTCCTGTGGCAGGTGAAGAATGGAGGACCAGTGTTGGTAGGGGGAGTGTGGAGGGAATGGCCGCTGTAGCTGCTGAGGCCTGGGGCAGAGGGTGAGCGGCAGCCCCAGGCTCTGGCTTGTCACTGGCACAGCAAGGCTGGGGCTGGATGAGGAGGCCAAGAGCGGGGACCAGGGCTTGTGAGGGAATCTCAGGGTCTTGAGGTTGGGGTAGAGTCGGGATGGGGGCAAGCTTTCAATGGCAGCAATGGGAGCCCAGTCCTGATAGGTTTAGTAGATGAAGGGACATCCTGAGCCAGTGGCTCAGAGGCAGAGCAGTATCAGAGTTGGCCAAGGCTAGATGGGAGGGGGCCACACATCTGTGGTGTCCATCTGGGGGAAGGCCAAGGGCCTTTCTGGAAAACTTCCCAGAAGTCCCTGCTGTCCCCTCCCAGTGATGAGTTGGCCCTTCCCTCACTCAGTACAAAGGGCTGAGGTGGATTTTTCAGCACCTGCTCCCTGTCAGGTACCTGTGGGCGTGTGGGACACATCAGTGACAGACCAACAGCCCCTGCCCTGTGAAGCTGGCATTCTGTAAATGTGAGTAGGGGAGGGCAGTAAATATGATAAGGGAGTTATGCAGCCACGATGTTAGAAAATACAGTGTTGTGAGACATTTGGGGAGTCATAAATAGGATGGGCAGGAGGGCACCTCTGCGCCATTTGGGGAAAGGATGGATTGGCTCTCTAGACAAAGAGTGTTCTAGGGGGAGGGAAGAGGCCCTGAATTGAGGTGTGGATGACACTTGAGAGACAGCAGGCGGGCTAGTGCTGCAGGGTGGAGTGGGGGGAGCACACACCCTGGGGCCCCAGACTCTGGCTCAGAATTGAGGTGGCCAGCCATGGGAAGGTTTTGAGCATAGGAGAGATAGATTCTCTGCCTTGTAACACGACAAGGATCCCCCTGGCTGCTGGGGGGCGCAGAGTGCCGGGGCCAGGAGAGAGAAGGGGTGTCTGAGAGGTCACTGTAGCAGTCTCCAGTGAGAGGCTGGGGGCTGGGAGGTAGGTGGCTATTTGCAGACACAGGGCTCTCCTGAGGCCAGCCCTGACCCGAGGCTCTGGATTCTGTCAGAAAGGGAGCGGAGTGGGCAGAGGGAAGGCAAGCGGTAGACGCCACAGGTGCCCTCAGATCCCCTTCCCTGCAGGCACACTGTCCCCCACCACATCAGTGTTACCTACCTGCTCATGGCTGCACCCCTTGCCTTGGGCCCTGGGAGGCTCTGCCCTATCCCTCGAGGTGGGACAGCCTTGATTTCATTCAGGCTCCAAAGTGCCCAGGGATCAGGCTGCACTAAAAAGGCATCTGAAACCACACCTCTGCCTGGTTCCCTCCCTGGCCCCATTCTGCCTCTCCCTCTCCTGAGCTTGCTCCCTCAACCAGTCATGGGCCCAAGAATCCCCATTTCAGGCTCTGCTTCTTGAGCACCCCATCAACAGGTCAGAGGCTGCTGCTGGCTTGCAGACTCCTAGGGGTGGCTGGGCAAAGGTAAGAGGGCAGGGGCCACAGACCCACAGCCTGCAGGCTCGCATGCGTTCAGGAGGCTGGGGAAGCAGACGGTGCAGTAGGGCAAGGTGAAAACGGGAACAGATGGGAGATAGTGCTCACCTTCCAGGTGGGAAAGCCAAGAAAGGAGCTGCAGGGTGGCAGGAGGGGCTCAGGGAAGGAGCTATGCACTTGCCTGGCCCATAGAGTCCTCAGCAAAGAGGGTCTGGCCTGGGGGGTAGCCAGGGTGGAGGATGGGATCTTGGGCCACCACACTCAGAGGCCGGAACTTGCAGGGCAAGAGACTCAGTGAGGTTAAATCAGTCTCCACCCAGGTGCTTCTGGGCCTGACCAAAAGTCACCAGTTACCTTCGCTACAGAAACAGGGAGCCAGGCTCCACCCCAGGCAGCAACCCCTTCCACTCAACTTTCAGGGCTACGTGTCTTCCCTGCCCATCTGGGCCTCCTTCCCCCTTGTATGTTGAACCTTTCTGTTTTTATTTATTTATTTGCTCCTGGCCCAGAGAAATCTCTGGCCTGATTTCCTCCTGAGTCAGTGTTCCTCAGGGCACGCTATCACATCTCATCTGGTCAGCCTTCACGCTGTGGGCATCCGGAGCCACGGGACAGTATGATGCCGCAGGGAAGGGCCTCCCTCCTCATCTTCAGCGGTACCCTGAGGCCAAGAGCCTGCCTCACTGGGGTAGAGCCATTTGTCAGGGCCTCTCTGCAGCTGGGGACACGGCGCACTCAACCTCGGTCCTTCTCCTGTCTACCTGCCTCTGGCTCTGAAATAAGCAGGGAGCTAGGAAGGGGCCAAGAAATGGGGGGCTACTTTTAAGGGAAGCCCACCTGTAGGGTGCCAGTGCCAGGCCAGTCGGGCCAGCTGGGCGGACATGGATAAGCTAACCCACTAGCCAGGGCCCTGGTGGCTGTGGGGAGGCACCAGAGAACCCATCGGTGTGGAGCCACGTTTCCCCAGCTCCAAAGTGTCTCGCGTGTGCACATGCTCCCGTTTTTCAAAAACGCTGTTGTGATAAATGAAATGATGGATCATTTACAAACTGTATAGAAAGCATGGTGCTCAGAAACCCTCTTACCCCCATCACCAATACTCATTGGATGAATAGGGGTGTTCTGTGCTCACTGGAGAATGTGCCCTGCACTTTGGCACCCACCGCTTAGAGTCAGTGGTGTCTGGCCCAAACCTGTGGGTGCCATCCATACTTGGCATTGTGACTGCGCCCTTGAATACTGTACAAGCTGATGAAATATGAACGTAAGGGGAACTTTTGTGGAAACTCAGTGGATGCTCTGGAAAGCCTCGGTAAAAGCTATGATTGGGTTTGGTGTAGGCAAGACAGCAGTAAGACGGGGACAGAGAACCATGATAACCCAGGATTCAGGTTCCGGTTACTTTGCCACCACACGCCACATGGAGAAAGTCTACTGGATGTCACCCGTAGCATGCTGTGGTTTGAGAAGGAACAGTGACAGCAACTCCAGCAAGTGAGCCTATGCTCTGAGAAAAGATGGCCTGCCCCCCAAATTGGGGGAGGAGTTTAGGATTTTCTGTTTTAAGTTAAAATGCTTAAAGTTCAGAATCATTTCTTATGACTCCCTGCTTTACATCGTGTTTCAATATGCCAACCAGCCAGCAGTCCCAACTTTGGTGACAACTTTTGGTCCTTAACAGATCTTAAAAATATACCCATAATTATGGTATATATAATTATCTATAGGGTTGGTGGTGTTGTTGACAAGAGAACAGGGAGGGGTAGGTCCCTCTACTTAGAAAGGTTGTCTGTGACAGACAAGGGCTGGGGAAGGGGCTGCTTGACCACACTGGAGAGCTCCCTCCTGGACAGGCCAACCTGGAAGCCCCTTCCTCAGGACCACCCCAGGGAAGAGGGCCAGGAGTAACTTGCAGGCAATTGGGTGTTCCTCAGCCTGAGGGAGACCAGGAGATGCTGGTACACCAGGCAGGAGGGCCAGGGTGCAGAGATGCACTGTCTCCCCCTACACCCTGCCTGGGCTTCTGTCTTATTTTCAGCAAGAAGAGAAATGATCAGGATAGGCTTGCGGGGGCGGGGCGCAAGCTGGCTAGGGCAGGAAGGGGCAGGGCAAATTGCCAGGGGTGGTAGGAGGGGAAGGCAGAAGGGTTCTGGAGGATCTTGCCTACAGCTTGGGAAGGGTGGGCACAGGCAGAGGGGTCCAAGTCCCCTGCTGGGGTCCTAGAGGGCCAGTTTGGGACAGCAGTAGACCCTCCATGCAGGCCCCCAGTCAAGGTCATGTGAGGTAACGCACTCAGAAGGGAGTTCTGGGAAGCTTTGGAGCTGTGAACCAGTAATTTTTGGTCTTCGTCCATCTACCCATCCATCTGTTCTGCACATCTTTACAGAGCTGGTGAGGGAGAGGGAGAGGGAGAGTAAGGTGGGCCTCGAGCAGGAGGCCAGACCCACCCAAGGGCTTGGTGGGTATGCTCAAGGTAGGTGTGTGCAGGCCTGCCAGCAGCCCAGAGGCCAAGGAAGGGCCAGTCCTGGGTGAAGTCCAGTCCAGCATTGAGCCAATGGCACACAACACTTCACTCAAGATCACACAAGGCCAGGTGGCAAGTCACCACTGAGCCTTTCAGGCTCTAAGGGGGCCCCCTGTCACTGCAGTGGTCAGGGAGCCCTCCCAGGGAGAGAGGATCTTGCCTGGCCTCAGAGGGAGATGTTTTCAGTGGGGTGGGGTGGGGTGGAGCACTGTGGCATGGGAAACAGGAGACACAACCAGGGAGGCGGGGACCAGGCTTCTGGCAGGGGTCACAGGAAGAAAGAGATGGGGTGTGGAGCCAGGTTTTCCCTAGAGGGTAGCTCCTAGGAGGGTGTTATATCCCTGTCCCCATCCAGTATTACTGGCATCAAGGCAAGCAGGGGCTTTTATCTCCTCAGGAAGATATGATTTTTTCATCCAGAAGTATGTGTTGTTGTGTCAAAAACCATCCAGGCATTTGGAATGGGCCGACCCAGATTCTGCCATACGTGCTGTCGGTCAGGCCCACGAGCTCTAATGTGTGAGGGAGATGTGGTGCATTCAGCCTCACTTGCTGGCCTTGCTTTGCCAGCCTTTCGGGAGAACCCAATGTCCAGCATCCCACACAGGGAGTGGCAGCAGACTGCCCACAGGTCTGGGGTGGGTTGATGCACCCCTCTACCCCCACCAAAGGCACTTCCATGGGAGAAAGAGGGTCTCAGTTAGGACGGTTTCTGCCTTCTGGCCCCTGGGGGCGGGAATCCCTGCCACAGCAGCCATCACTGAGCCACTCCCTAGGAAACCATGGGAAGGATGAGGCTTGGGTGGGCCTGCTCTGAGCTGGGCCCAGGCTCGGCAGGGTCTTCTGCGGCCTAACCAACCACCTGGGGCAGTATACCCTTAGGTATCCCCATCCTGCATGCCTCCTGCTCTGGCCCCCCTCCCACCTTCACAGAACAGCAGCTTCTTATGATCCTGTCTTATCCAGTGTCACCTCCCTGGACCTTCCTGCCACATGACTCCGCACCCCTAGCCTCCATAGTGCTGTCCCTTTATCAGAAGTAGCCTTGCAGACTTACATGCTCACAGTCCCCCCAGCCAGAACACGCACTCCTCAGGACAGACTCAGCTTATTACACCCCTCCCCAACCCATGTCCCCAAGTCCAGAGCAGAGCCTCTGCACACCAGGCTTGATTCCCAGAGGGCACAGTGGTGCTTGTTTGGGGCCCAGTGGTTAACGGATTGACTGCTCGTCTGGATCTGAGGGTAGAGGGCCTGGATGCAGATGCCCAGTGCACCTCTTGCTAGGCCATTTAGTGACAGGAGAAGCAGCAAGGGGTGCCCTGATGAACAGGCAAATGGAACCAAGCAGAAGAGAGAGCAACAGGTGGGGATGGCACCCTTTTCTGAGATGACAGACAGCCTCTGAGTTAGGACAAGGGATGCAGTACTGACCCTCCAGCCCCACTGCCTCTGCCCCCGGGGTAGAGGACCTCTGGGCTCAGGTTCCGTGATGCTCACATCATATGAGGTGGCCTGAGGCCACAGCTGGGAGCAGCACCCGGCCTCCCCGTGAGGAGGGTAATCCTTTTTCATTTTGCTCTCGATCCCTTTCCTTCAAGGAGAAAATCCCTGTTTGGTGCCAGTGTGACTCTCGCACCCTCCAGTGCACTAATCCTGGTCGTTTAACAAACAGCGAGAACTCTGCAGGCCCTTCCACAGGCAGCGTCCCTGCAAGCCGCGGCGACACCAGCTCATAGTTTAGGTTACTTCTGCCTGTGGTGACTCCAGCTTTCCACTTAAGTAGGAATATGAAGTCGTTCTTAAAGTACAGCCATTTCAGTAAAAAGTGCAGGTTAACGTAAAGAGCAACGCTAAGTGAGAGCGGGTGAGCAGGCTGTGCTGGGGGGAACAGAGGTCCCCAGGGTGGGAAAGCTGAGCCCTGCAGGCTCAGATCCCCCGATCCTCAGACCCTCCTTCCTACCTCTGTATGGCATACAGAAGGGGCCACTGATACTGTGGAGGGCTAGCGGGTGGGTACAGTGGTGCTGGAGAGGCAGATGCCCTAGCTCGGGCCTCGCCCTGTTCAGACTAGGAAGAGGCGAGGAGTTGGAAGGGAAGGGAAGTCCGACCCAGCAGAAGAACTGGGCACGGAAAGGTCATTGGCTTATCCGAGACCACAGAGGAGCTGCCAAGAAGATCCCCGCAGGTCCAGGTTGGGCTCTGAGAAGGAACCCAGTGCACGACACTCAGGCAGGAAAGAGGGAGGACAAATGTCAACTGAAAAGTAGAACACCAGATTCCAGGACGCCAGGCATGAAAGGGCAGTGGGAACCATTTCCTTACTAAGAGGGGAGGAAAACTGATAATCAGTGACCGTGCAGGCAGAGGCTTTTCCGGTGGGAGCTGACGCAGGGAGTTCCGGAGGGCAGGGAGGGGGACCCGCTCTCTAGAAGAAGAAAATAGGAATGGCCTGGGTGAATTTGGCCCCAGGAGGCCATGGGAACCCCTTCTGACCTGCCAGCCGAGGCCAGCCAAGCTCAGCGGCAGAGGTGTGTGGGCCCCAATGCGCCTGTCCTCCTGCCAGTGCCTGCAGACGCCGAGCCATGGGCCTACCGGGACTTGGAGCAGGGTCCTCCCTGCTCTGCCCAGGGGCCTTGACATGCGGCAAAGCCTGAGGTCACAGATACCGAGGATGGGCCGACACCCTCCTCCCGCTCCAGGTCACCACAGAGCAGCTGCTCGGTGCCAAGGTGGAGCTGGCAGGTGGGAGAGCTGCTGCTGCCAAAGCGGAAGGTATCTGAGCAAGCTGGGGTGGTGGGTGGGGCCAGGGGACAGCAGTGCTGAGTCATAGCCCTGCCCAGGCAGGCTGATGCTTGGCCTCCCCAGGGGGCGATGGGCAGGCAGCTCTGGGTCAGTGGAAAGGCCAGGACCTCAGACTGACGATCCTCACACTGAGGGGGGCTGAGCACTCCAGGGAGCATCAGGCTGGGGGCGTGTGTGAGGGAAGACTTGGGGCCTGTGCATGCCCTGGGTATGTGTGGTCTAACCCTGCCTGCTGGCCCTGAAACCTGGGCTGCCCTCTGCCTCTGGGGTTCTACCCGTGTCCCCCATCCCCGCCCCACAGCTGGCCATCTGAGTGGCCTCTGCTTGGACACCAGACACAACTGTGCCTCTCTCTCCGTTCAGTCTAGCTGCGGGCTTGCCTCCTCAGTGGGGCCAAACTCCCCTCCCTGGCTCACCCCTTTCTGATGGTCCGGGACTCAGCGTGGAGTGGGCTTTCCTTGGGTAGGGAGGAGTCCACAGAGTGAGGGGCTTGGCTTCTTGTTTCCACCCCCCTCCAAGGAAGTGGGTGCCTGGTGATGAGCCGGCCCCGCCTGCCAGGCCAGGCCTTCTCCAGTCCTGTAAGCTGATAAGCCGTCTGCTCTCCCTGGCGACCCTCTGGCTTAGCCTGGCTTGGGCAGCAACCCCTTGGTGACCTTGACTCTGGGCTCTTTTCCTCTCGGGGGAGGGCCCGAGGTGGGGGGCTGGTGTCACACAGCCTGGCTCTGCCCTGCTCTGCCCAGGTTCTTAACTCAGCTATGACTGAGGACAGTAGTGGCCATGACTCTGTGCCAGGCCATGTGGGGCGCACCTGGGGAGAGCCGGCTCCTGATGTGGTGGGCATCCGGGGTACAGAGCGCCACAGTGTGGAAAGGCCCCAGAGAGGAGGCAATACCTTACTCCCAGCCCCTGGCTCAGGGCTGTTACTTAGCATCTGTGATGGGAGTGGAGACTGGAGAGGGTCATGTCTGGGGGAAGGGGGCAGTGAGACATGAGGACGGGCTGAGCCTGTCAGGCAGAGAGCAGGAACCAGGATCGGGGGCCTGGGGGCAGGGCAGGGAAGGTCTTAAAGAGAATACGTGGTGTGTGTGCCCAAGTGTCTGGCCTTGAGGCTGTGGGCAGCTTTCTGTTGAGGGGCCCCTCAATAGACTCTGGGTTTGGGGTTTGCACCCTGCCAGCCTTTACGTAATAGGCAAGTGAGTAGGTAAGTTAGGGAGACCTGGGAGGGGCCCTAACGGAGCAGAGCCCACCATGGCATGCCTGCCGCTTCTTCCCAGCGTCTCCTCTCCCAGAATGGCCCCATTCCCAGCCTGCTAGCCAGACCCCAGGGTGCCCTGAACCCTACCACCACTCTGTCGCCAGACACCATCTACCATACAGCCTGTGTGTCCCCTGCCCCTAGCCCGTGCCCGCGCCGCTGCCCTGTCACCTGGATAGCTGCACGCAGGAGTCCATCCTGTTTGATTCACATATAGGGCACTCTTCATTCAAACCCTGGCTGGCATCCAGCTCTCTCAGAGAAAAAGCTGGAGCTCAGACAGTGACCTTCTACTGCCAGCCCCTCACATATGACACCATCTATCCACCTTCCTTCCTGTCCCTTAGACTGGCCTAGCACATTTTCACCTTTGGAACGGCAGTTCCACTCCCCTCACCATCTGCTCTATTACCTGTCAGGGAGCAGGCCCTGCCCACTTCATGGACCAGCAACCTTTACCACAGCACCCCCAACCCTACTTATGTGCAGCTTGGCTCCCTTCTCCATCACAGATCATTTGCTGCCTTTGATCTAATTCTCACCTCCCTCCACCTGTGTAAACTCAGGCATGGGTCTTTGCTTCATTCGGCAGTGCCCCCCGCCCCAGCCCAGGTGCCAGGCTCAAAGGCCCAACTCTGCTAAATGGTAAGGAACGCCGGCTCCTCCCCTTGGCCCCTCTCATGCACCTCACTGGCTTCACGCTGTGGCCCTCTGTATGTGGTATGTCCTCTGTTCCCTGCATGCCACAGGTAGCTGCACACAGGCACGTGCACGCACTTACACATTACCACACATGTCCGTGGACCTGCACACAGGCGCATGCCTGGATCAGTGCACACGCACATACACGGTCCTGCGAACAGACACATCTGCCTGTGTGTGACCCCAGACACACATAAACACACACACACACACACACACACACACACACTCAACCACATGGTCATAACCATGCACCCACACAGTGGGTGCCCCTGACCAACCTTGCCTCCTCCTCTCAACTGTGACTTTCTCCTTTCTGTCCAGCCACTCTGACCTTCCTTCAGCTCCCCATTCACACCATGGTCTCTCTCTCCCCTTGCCCACAGGGCCTTTGCACATGACCTTCCTCTGCCTGGTACAGTCTTTCACTCACCCATTCCTCAGTAATTTCCAGTCAGACCCAGAAGCCAGACCCAGAAGCCTCAGTAATTTCCAGCCAGACCCTGTGGTAAGGGGACTGTGGGTATCAGGCACTGGGGACCCATGAGCAGTTATCAAACCAGGAAACAATGTGGTCATCCAGCCCTTGGTCCTTTTTCCCTGGGCTGACTAGGGAGTTTGAGGAGGCCCCCTAAAGCCCTGGATCAGACTGAGAGAGGACTGGCAGGAAGCTCACATAAAGGCAAAGAAGCCAGGCCTCAGAATGGGAATAAACTGAGGTCCCTTTTGGACCTTGGCACAGACACTTGTTCACAGGCCTCCCCTCCCTGTATCTGTGCACAGCCCAGTTCCTGCCACCAGTTCCAAGGCATAGAGACTGATATGCCCTGGGACATAGCTGAGCCCTGCAGAGCTGTAGGAAGAATTCTGAGTGGGCCTTCTGCTTGTTTGGTTCTGGTGACCTGAATGAAGAGGGTGCCTCTAAAAGAGGGACCCACCTCAGATGTGAGTGTTGGTGGCTGCCCCATGCAGATGGCAGAAGTTCTTGGACTTGGGCTGATGCACACAATCACCTCCTGACTGTGTTTCCTTCCCCTTTACTCCCACATTGCCTTGTGGCTACACTGGTCAAGGACCACATGGCCAGCCCCAGGCTGCCCACCCACTGCCCCCAAACTGCTCTCCTGATTCTCAGAAGCCCCGCTCTCGGCCTTGGGGTTGTGGAGCGCGTACCTCCCCAAAACGCAAATCACACCTCCTTGGACAGGGGGGCTTTGGACTGAAGACCAGGTGGGCGAATCTTGGTACCAGCTGGGGGCCATTAGTTAGGCATTCCAGTCCACAGAATGGATGATGTGGTCCCCAAGTGGCCCTCCACTGGTTGGGGAAAGCCAAGACCAGGCAGGGGGCCTGCCTCTTTCTCTTGTACCACATGGCCTCCTCACTCTTTTTATTTTGGGGGTAGCTTACCCAGAAGACTTTTTTTTTTGGAGTTAAAATAGACATAAAACTTACCATTTTAGCCATTTTTAAGTTTGCAGTTCCATGGTTTTAAATACATTAATAATGCTGTGAAACCATCTGTCTCTATGAATTTGACAACTCTAAGGACCTCCTAGACATGGAATGATAGTATTGGTCCTTTTGTGACTGGCTTCTTTCACCGAGTGTGAAATCCTCAAGGGTCATCCCTGTTGTAGCAGGTGTCCTTCCTTTTTAAGGCTGAATAATATTCCTTTGTGAGTGTGCTTTACGTGTCCACTCATCTGTCAGCTGGCGCTGGGGTTGCTGTCACCTCTTAGCTGTCGTAGTTAGTGCTGCTGTGAACACAGGTGTACAAAAATCTCTCCAAGACCCTGATTTCCATTCTCTTGGGGTATACCCGAAGTGGAATTGCTGGTAATTCTATTTTTAGGGGTTTTTTTGAGGAAGAACCACCCTCCTATTTTCCGTAGCAGCTGTACCACTTTGTATTTCTACCAACAGTATGTAAGGGAGCCAATTTTTGTTCATCCTTTTCTTGTTGTTGTTGTTGTTGTTGTTTTAAAAATATAGTACTCATCCTTCTGGGTGTGTGGTGGTGTCTTACTGTGGTTTTGATCTTCACTGCCCCGACAGTCAGTGTTACCTAGCATCTTTTCATGCACTTACTGGCCATGTGTTTATCTTCTTCGGAGAAATGTGCATTCAAGTCCTTCACCCAATCTCCAGTCAGGTCATTTGTTCTGCTGCTGAGGTTTACTTCTCTGTATATTATAGATATTAACCCTTTATTTTTTATTTAATTTTGTTTATTTTTTAAATTTATTTTATTTGCAAGTATTTGCTTCCAGCCTGTATTTGCCTTTTTACTGTTGATAGTGCCTTTTGCCTTTTTTGCACAAAATTTTGTAATTTTTACGCAGTCCGGTTTGTCTCTTTTTTCCTTTTCATGTCTATGACCTTTGGTGTCATATCCAAGAGACCATCGTTAAATGCAATACAATGCAGCTCTTGACCTATGCTTTCTCCTCAGATTGCTATAGTTTTGGTCTTACATTTAAGTATTTGATCCATTTTAAGTTAATTTTTGTATTTGGTGTTCGGTAAGGGCATCACCATTGTTCTAAGGAAACCCCAGCCTGGCAGGAGAAACCAGAGAAAGGGAGGGCACAGAGGAGAGAGGCACAGGCTACAGGTGGGGACAGAGTGCCCTGCTGGTGGGGTGGCAGGCACTCGTGAGCTGACCTGTGAAGATAAGGTTGGGTTCCAGTACAGGAGCAAGGCAAGGGGCCACTGAGGAGCAGCAGCCCCAGCTGGCCAAGACAGCCCTCTGGAGGACAGTCCTGTGCTCAGCTTGGCAGGCTCCTCAGGCCCAAGCTGCAAGGGGAAGGATTTGGGTTTAAAAAGAATCTGGCCACAGGGCCATCATGCATGGCACTGGGAGGATGTGGCCGGTGTTTTGGTCCGTTTGGGTGTAACTCCACATGGAGGCAGGGGACTTCCGGCACAACCCCAGGCCGTGTCACCTCTTTGGGCTAGACTATTTCCTAAGAGTTAGGTCACTTCAGGGTGCCTCGAGGCATGTAGACTTGGTGCCTGGTTGCTGCTTGTCTAGGTGCCTGGTTGCTGCTTGTCTTGCGAACGGTGGTAGGAACCTGCCACTTCAGGTGTGACCTTTGTCCCTATCACTGACCAGCCCAGGGAAAACTGGCCACTTGGGGCCTGAGTAGACCTCAGATACTCAAACACAAATTAAGGAAAACAATAGTGACAACATGGGGCACCACCAGCATGGCTGGCCTTGCCTTCAGGAGGGAGGGCACTGGCAGGGGGGTCCCCAGGCGCCCTGGGCAGCTGCGGGATTTTGGACTCCTTTCTACACCTGAGGGCCTGCCGGCTCATCAGCAGGACCCAGGGAGCAGCCACCAGGTCCCTGTTCCACACTCTCATAGTCCAGGATGGAGAGAGGCAAGCCTGGGTGGCATGAGAGACAGGGCCTTGTTAATGCCCTGATACTTGTTTACAAACCTCTCTTAGAAGGACGCCTGGGTGGCTTAGTTGGTTAGGCGGCTGCCTTCAGCTCAGGTCATGATGCCGGTGTCCTGGGATCGAGTCCCACATCGGGCTCCTTGCTCTGCAGGGAGCCTGCTTCTCCCTCTGCCTCTGCCTGCCTCTCTGTCTGCCTGTGCTCACTCGCTCTCTCTCCCTCTATCCCTGATAAATAAATAAATAAAATCTAAAAAAACAAACAAACAAACCTCTCTTAGAATAAAAGTTCATTCAAGAAGATACGAAATAGGGTAAAATGCAAAGAAGAGGAAGAAAAAATAAAAAGACCCTTGTGATCCCACAACCTAGAACTCACTGCTGCTTGAATTCCTTCCCTGACCTCTGCTCACATGGCAGGTACATGGCGGTCATGTCCCCCACTCACAGCCCAGTGGGACTGTGGATGAAGGGCAGAGTTCCTCAGCTTCTTCATGCCTAAGCCTCTCTCCACCTGTGCTTACTGCGTGCCTGTGGTGTGCAGGATACTGCACGGCTCCCAGGCCCCAGGGGACGAGGGCTGAGCACACAGGCCATGCTTGGTTCTAAGGGACAATCACAGGTGATGAGGACACTGGGGTACTGGCTACCCCTGGCTGGGTTCCAGGCCCTGCACTGAATGTTCTACCCCTAAGAGATGCTCGAGACTGGTGAGGGATAGGTTCTGTAATGTGGAGTCAAGTGCACAGGCCACACAGCTGGGATGAGACTCATCATCCAGTGCTCTGCATGCACATGAAGGTTCGACTGAGGGGGAAAGGTAGCATGAGAGGTGCTTGCTGGCCCCCTGGCCATGGAGGCAGGTGGGTCCAGGGAAAGAACAGGCCTCAGGGCCTGCTTCAGAGCAGAACTGCTGGGCCTGACAGGCACAGAGGCCAGCTGGGAGCATGGACGGTTGAGGAAACGAGATGAGGCCCCTGGCTCTCAGTGTCTGTTGGCCTTGGGTCCTTCCCATCCGGGCCTTCCATGAGGCAGGTGGGGGCTTTAGAGGGGAGGGATGAAGACTGCCTACAGCAGAATGAGGAGGCTGCCAGAGACAGCCAGGCCGGGGCAGAGGCTGCAGGAAGGAGGCAAGAGTTGTGTGGGGCAGGCTGCCAGGTGGGGGCAGAGCCTGAGCTCTGGGTCTGCCCTAGTGGGGAGGGCCTTGGCCCAGCGGCTCATAGGTCATTGGGAGAGGCCTGGGAAGAGCTTGTAGCTGAGAGCTGGGTGCTGAGGTGCTGACACCCTGCCCAGGGTGTGAGCACAGCTGTTCCTTATTGACCATCAGTGTGGGAGCACGGACATGAAAGACACAGCCTGGGACCTCGGAACCTGTGGACTGCCCTCTTGCCTTGCCTTGGACTCAGCGATTCCCAGTGCCCTCAGATATACTCTGTGCTGGCTTGCCTCCCACACCTGGGTGCTGCCCTGCACCCCATAGCCCCTGCTACCCCAACTCAGCCCACCCTGCCCATGCCTCCCCTCCCCTCCCGCACTGCTACCTCACCCACCAGGAGCCAGGCTTCTGTCCACCCTGTGGGCTCCCAGCTCGGGGCCTCTGCCTTGCTCTGCTCCTTGCCTATCTGCTTACACCAGCACTAGCCAGCCTTCTCCTTGTGAATGTCCTGCCTTGAGAGAGAGCAGGAATGACCCAGGTCCCACGAGAGGTGCTAAGGGGGATTACCCAGTTACCCTGGCATGGGACCCCACCATAAACCAAGGAGGAGCCAAGCCCCATTGATGCTGTGGCACATGTGGGTACAGCCCCTGCAGCTATAGGAGAGAGTGAGGGAGGTGGGGGAAGGCCATCACAGTTGGATCGTTGTATTGAATCCTAACCACCACCAGACCCAGAGACTGAGGCTCTGAGAGGGTGAGGTTGGCCGGGTCCAGTGGGCAGGGAGGGGCGGCAGGGCCCCAGGCTCACTCCCTCACTCCGAAAACACTAAGGTTAAAGTCCTCGTATGGCTCTGGGCACGCTCTCCTCAAGCACTAGGCTCCGGGCACACTGGCTCACAGGAGGGGTGCGGGGCATGGCTCTCAGGCACATTTGTTTCGCTGTGGGTTTGGGCGCAACTCAGCAGAGGTCCGAAGAAGGGAGGGGGTTTGATTCACTGTTCTCTGGGCTGCTTCCCAATGAGGTCCGAGGTCTCCCTTTACCACCCAGCCTGTGGTGGGAGGAGGCTCACCCTCTTCTCTGTGTTGGCAGGTGAAGGGCGGATGCCCAAGGCAGGGGGGCCGCAGGGAGCACCCGCGGCACTGGTGGCTGGCCTTGCAGCCACGCTTAGCAGCCCCGCCGCAGCAACCAGCAGCCCGACGGCAGCAACCTAGGCAAACGCTAGAGTACAGCTTCCTACCACCAGGAGGACAGGGAATGACTGTGGCCCGTCGGGTCCCACGGTGGCCTGGGCAGGTGGAGTGGCCCTAGAGGGAGGGCCCGGCCACCTCCTTCCCCCAGGCGATCACCATGCCAGCTGGAGAAGAGGTGCTGGGGCAGGGGCTGCAGTGTGGCATGGCCTTGCCCCCCCACCCACGCTGAGCACCTCGAGGGCAGCAGGGCTCTGTCTGCCGGGCACACCTGGCTCGCATCTCAGCGTTCCCTGCTTGGTGGCGACAGGGAGAGGCACCCCGTCCCGTGCTCTGCATCTGGGCCCGCCGCTGCCGGACCATGGGATGTCGGCAAAGCTCAGAGGAGAAAGAGGCAGCACGGCGGTCCCGGAGAATTGACCGCCATCTGCGCTCAGAGAGCCAGAGGCAGCGCCGTGAGATCAAGCTGCTCCTGCTGGGCACCAGCAACTCTGGCAAGAGCACCATCGTGAAGCAGATGAAGATCATCCACAGCGGGGGCTTCAATCTGGAAGCCTGCAAGGAGTACAAGCCCCTCATCATCTACAACGCCATCGACTCGCTGACGCGCATCATCCGTGCCCTGGCCGCCCTCAAGATCGACTTCCACAACCCGGATCGTGCCTACGACGCCGTCCAGCTCTTCGCGCTCACGGGCCCCGCCGAGAGCAAGGGCGAGATCACCCCGGAGCTGCTGGGCGTCATGCGGAGGCTGTGGGCCGACCCTGGGGCGCAGGCCTGCTTTGGCCGTTCCAGCGAGTACCACCTGGAAGACAACGCCGCCTACTACCTGAACGACCTGGAGCGCATCGCCGCGCCCGACTACATCCCCACAGTTGAGGACATTCTGCGCTCCCGGGACATGACCACGGGCATCGTGGAGAACAAGTTCACCTTCAAGGAGCTCACCTTCAAGATGGTAGATGTGGGCGGGCAGAGGTCGGAGCGCAAAAAATGGATCCACTGTTTCGAGGGCGTCACAGCCATCATCTTCTGTGTGGAGCTTAGTGGCTATGACCTGAAGCTCTACGAGGACAACCAGACGGTGAGTGTGCCAGGCTTTTCCTCTACTTGTTGCTGCCACTGCTGGCTCCTTGGAAGTGGGTGGGCTTGAGAGTATGGGCCAGCACGGCCGGAGAGGCTGCAGTCAGAGGGGGAGCCATGGTGGTGAGGAACTGTCCAGGGAGCATGGTGTGGGGCGTGGTGGCCATCATGGGCACTCAAGGACCTTGGGGTAGCGCCTGCTGTCAGCTCTCTCAGTGGCTACCCTAGCATGGACAGGTCCCACTCTGACCTCGGGGCCCCGGCAGGCCCTCAGCGCTCTGAATGCCCTCTGAGTATCAATCACCATACCCTCAGGCTCTACCAGGTAGGGGTGCCCTCACCCAGCTGCTGACAAGGGGCTCAGAGACCCCAAGGTACCCAGGTGGCCTGACATCAGTGCCACAAGAAGCCCATACCTCATGCCTAAAATACTCAGGGCATGGAGGCCGCCCTCTGCTGAGTGGGGCCTGCTCCTTAGCTGCAAGGGCAAGTTGCTTAGAGCCCAGAGGAGGGGCCCTTGGACACCTGAGTGTCAAGGAAGGCTCACTGAGGAGGAGAAAGGGGAAGCTGGGCCCTGTGAGGAGCTTTGTTTCCCATGAGGTTGGGGGGGGGCAGTCAGGTGCAAGGTGCATTGGGGGAGTAACCTTGGAGGCTGGGAGGGAGGTTGACAGCTCTGCCACACAGGAGTGGGAACAGGGCCCAGGCCAGGCATTCAGGTGTCGGTCCATGTAGCAGTTCATTAAATGCACAGAACTTCTACCAATCCCAGGCACTGTGCTGGGTCCTGGGAACTGCAACCACAACCCCACAAGCCCAAATGGATCCTGGGAGTCTGGTGGTGACAGGGTTCAGAACTGTTTCTGAGGTTTATTCCCCAGGGGTTGGGTGGGTGTGGGGAGTCTCTCAGGCCCTCAGCCCTAGCTAAGGACTACTATGTGGAGGAGGAGGTCAAAGGCAGGTGGTAGGTGGATGCCCCAGAGAGTGGGGGCAGTGCAAGGAAGGGCCAAGGGGCAACGAGGGTTGGTGCTGAGCCAGTGGGGGCTCAAGGGGGAGCTGCTAGGCAGGGAAGGAAGCTAATCCGCTGGCAAGGAGGGGGTGGCCACACGATGCAAGCTCAGCCCTCAACCAGAAGGTCCAGGTCACAAGGCACCATAGTGTCCTTGGGTGCCCAGGAGTGGTGGTAGGGGCTGAGCAGCTGGATAGCATGGGGGAGGCCTGAGCTGCCCCACCCAGGCTGCCCTGTGGAGGAAGCTTTGTGCCAGGCAGGAACACTGAGCAGAGACCTGGAATCTGCCCTTAAGAGGCCTTTGATCCTGGGGGTGAGGGGCATGGGGGCAAACAGGAGTCTGCAAGTAGCTGTAAGTGGTGTAGGACTGTGGGTGCCAGCAGCTTGGAGAGGCGGTGGGCTAGCAGGGGTTGGGATGATGATGGTCATGGTGGGGGACCCACCATGCTGGGAAATGGGGGGCAGGGTTAGCCTCCAGGGTTCAAGGGACCAGGCGATGGCAAGGAAGAGGCTTGGTCCTTCACTCAGTCTTTTCTAAGGCAGGTGGTGGCTTTATTCTTTGGGTTTATCCAGGAGTCTTACTTGAGCCTGCAGCCCCAAGAAAGCCTGTGGGTAGCTGCAGGCTTTGGCCACTGTGCTGGGTGTCTGAGCGCTTTTCTGGACAGAGAGAGGGTCTTTGGCTTTTGTCAGGTTTCCAAGGAAGTCCAGCCTCTTGGAGGAGGGGAAATAAACAGCTTCAAGTAGTCATGGAGATAGGAAGCAGGGCTCCCCTCATCTGCCCTGTGTGCATCCAGGGGTCTCTCCAGAGCTGTGCCAGGCAGCGACAGGGTAAGGGGTCTGGGCTGAGGACACTGCATCCATGGGGCAGGGCAAGCCTGCAGCTCCCTGTGGTCAGGGCGGCCTTGCCCCTAGCACTATGCAGTTTCTAGGGCTTCTAGCTCCTCTTATTCTTCTGCCTATACTCAATTCAGTGCCATGTGTGGTTCTGGGCATAGGAAGCATCCCAGACGATGGGCAAAGTCGGGCTCTTCAATGAGGCATTGCTCTGGGCAGACGGCTTGGGGCTGACCTGGCCAGGATGCAAGACCAGGGTCAGGTGCCCAGGTGAGGCCCTAGAACAGTGCCAAGGCAGGTCTGCCAGCCACACGGTGCTCCCATGGTCAGCTCTCTGGGCTTCTGCCTATTTCTGCTGTGTCCTGAGGCTGGTGACAGCCAGTGCTCTGGTGCCTTCCCGGGGCCTAGATCTCAGGGCTGCTTCATTTGTCATCTTCAGCACAAGCATGGCAGGTTCTTTCAGCACTGGGCCAGGCTCCCACACTGTCTGTTGGCAGGCTCTTTTGGCCAAGCCTGTGCCCACAGGTGTGGCAGGACGTGGGAGGCGGGATGCCTGGGCCCTAAGCTGGTCCCGTGTCTCATGGAGGGATTTGGCTATCATCTCTGCTCTCTGAGCCTGTCAACTAGGAAGCGGCCCAAGTGTCCTGCAAGATGGGCCCAAAGCCAGGCCTTCTCCTGCGTGAGGCCTGACCGGCTCTGCCTGGCCCATCCCCTACCTCCTCACTGTCTCTCTCCTCTCTGCTCTGGCCTTCGTGGGCTTGTTTCACTCACATGCTCTACTGTCTCCAGCCTTAAGGGTGTGACCACCCTGCCTCTGCCTGTCTCAGTCCTTCAGGTCTCATGTCAAGAGTCACCTCTTTGAACGGCCTTCCCTGACGCAGCACCAGCACACCCCTCCATTGCAGCCTAACATTACGTATGGGTCCCCACTCATGTGCTGGTGAATGGCCGCACAGCTGGGCTGGGTGGACAGACGGCTGGACAGGCAGCCCCATGCAGGCCCTCACATCTCTAGCCTACTCCCAGCCCTGTGCCTGGGAGGCACATGGCTA
Source organism: Mustela lutreola (assembly GCF_030435805.1). Lineage (NCBI taxonomy): Eukaryota > Metazoa > Chordata > Mammalia > Carnivora > Mustelidae > Mustela > Mustela lutreola. The sequence continues at coordinate 65,550,351 of NC_081300.1, read as the reverse complement.
GCAGCCCTGGGCAGGGATGGCAACCCCTGGCCTGGCTGGGGACGTGGTTTCTGGAAGACCTATATTTGCCCCCTGTAGGGCAGCCAGTCTCTGGAGCTGTTCAGAGAATTTTCTAAAGGGAGGGGCTAGCAGCCAGGCCTGTACCCCACCGCTGCCACCACCCTGGTCTCCGCAGGCCTGGGGAGGTACTTATTCCCCAGAAAAGGATATTCTTCATGAGAAACTCAAGTGAGGCTGGAAATTCACTGGATTCCAAATAGTTGTGACCTTTCATGCTCTACCAGCAGTATCTCAGGATGGAAAACAAACAGGCTGCCGAGGAAAGACAATAGCCCCTGTGGTTCCTCCAGCCGGCTGGCCGCCACGGTGGGCTGGCCGCCCAGGGGAGAGCCGGGCCAGGCGGAGACCAGAGCCTGCCTCTGCCGGCGCCTGCAGGCAGCTCCTATCACCACCGCCGACCCGCCCCTCTGTGTCCCTGCCCTCCTCCTGCCAGCCAAAGCGAATGCAGCCATCGGTAACAGGACGGGGCTGCCCCTCATGCCTTCTTTGCAAGGGCCCGCAAGTGTCCCTGGGCCCCAGCAAAGGCAAGGTAGCCAAGAACCAGCCGTGCTGTTTTTTGCAGAAGCTAAGGGAACCTGGGGGCCTGGTGCTACGCTCTGGACGTGGCTCCTCAGAGGTCTTCTCTCCTTCTCCGCTCTTGAGTCCTCATCTTCTCTCTGACAGCGGGCTGGCAGAGCCCCCGCCCCCATACCTGGCAAACTAGCCACAGCCACCACCACCACCTTCCCCCATCCCCCACCCGCTGGCATCTGCGTCAGCACGTTGTCAGGGGTAACGTCAGGATCTCTAGGCTCCTGGGCATGGAGGGCTGTGGAGGGCTGCAGTAAACACAGGACAGCACCTGGGCAGGGGAGGCAGATTCTGGGTTGTCCATGGACCACGGCAACGAGCAGATGCAAGGAGACATGCCCAGCCTTCATAATGATTCCCCACCCTGATCCTGGAAGGATTTAATGGGTCCTGGGCCTGCCTGGGGCCCCATCGCCGCATACAGCCCTGGCAGGCACCTAGGGGCTCCAGAGTCTGTGGTGGGCCCCTACTGTCCCTCATGGGGCCCCCTCAGAGAGCACGGGAGGCTAGAGCACAAACCAGGGGTCACCTGACTGATCCTGTGGGGCGGTGGCAGCTGTGCCTGTTGTCCTGGTCACGGGTTGGGGGACAGGTGGGGGTGCCCAGGCTTAGGACAGTCATGGTCCCACCCTTAGCCATACCTGCTTCCTGGGGCCAAGCCAGGGCTCCCTGCCTCTGGCCTGCCTTTTGTGGCAACGCCATTTCTTGGCAGTTCTGCCTGCCTTCTGGGCCTGTCCCATGGCCTCTTCCAGGAGTAAAGAGAGATAGGGCTTTAAACTCAGAGACTCGGCCATTGCCCCACTCAGGCACAGAGGCATACTGGCTAGCCACCCATCCCACTGTGACAGCCCCAAGAGGCTGTGTGCCCCAGGCCCTGCCCCCGCCCCTTTAGTACCCCACCAGGTGGGGCCCCAGCACCCTGCTGCGAACCCCTGGAAGGCACAGGAGGGTGGGCACCTGCCCCCCAACCTCTACCCCTGCAGATCTGCTAGTGGACTCTGCAGCTGCTTAAAGGGAGAAGATTCTTCAGAAAAGACAGATGAAAAGGTCCACGTATAAAGTATCAAAGTGTTCTCACGTGAAAACCCACAGGGAGCTCACTAGTTGCCCATTTTCTGGTGGAGCTGTTGGTGTTCCCGGCCCTGTAAGGGGCCTGTTGTGCACCTGCTATGTAGCTGCTCTGCAGATGCAAGGCCTGGACTAGAGGCCAGACACTGAGGTGAACCCAACTTTCCCGACGGCACAAGGAGCTAGGTTTTGGGGGGAGGGGGCAAACACGCTGCACGGTTGTGGTGTCATTTCTACAAACCTTATGCTGTCCTGGGACACCTGCCCCCTCCTTCAGAACCTGGCAGTTCCCAGGGGTGTCCCCTGCTTTGCTTTCATGCAGGATCAACTGTGGCCACAGCAAGGCCCTGGGGGAGGCACAGTGTCCCCACTGCTTATCCACAGATACCTGACTGACATGTGTTGAGGAGGGTCCCTGGGATTATGGGTAGGACACAAGGACAGGTCCCTTAGGGCGTCAAGTTCTGCAGCTGGCAGGTGCTACATAACCAGACTCCAGACTGTGATTGTAACCTCTGCTCAGCCCTGGGCAGTGGCCCCTCCTTATCCTGGGACTCTCAGCTCCCAAGGGAGCTGACCTCAGTACTACAGGTCCCAGGCCCCCCACCCCATGAGGCCAGGCCCAAAGCTCCATCATCCTCCTAGTCTCTATGGCATGTGCTGTGGGCACAGGGCTAGCACACAGTGGTGCTTAGCAGACTGGACTGGGCGGGAAGCATGCAGGCGGGGGAAGAGCCAGAGGTCAGGGCCATCTTCTGGGTGTGCACCTGCTGGGACACTCAGCCCTTCTGGGAAGCCCCTGAAAGGGCCGGGCCCTAAGTGGGGGTCATGTGCAGTGTGCCTCAGAGGAGGGGGCTGCTCAAGGCTGTCCTACAAACTGTTCCTGCACCCTAGCACTGCTTTGTCATTCAGCACTAAAGGGAGCTTGGTGGTGGCATGGCGTCATGAAATGACATGTTGAAGGTGATTGCAGGAAGACAGGCTTTTATCTATGGTTAGCAGAGCTGGTGATCACAGAGCTGGGCCAAAGGAGGTGATTAGAATGGGCAACAACCAGATGTAGGTGATACCCCAGCTTAGTTTTGTCCTTTAGTATCCTAACCAGTCAGCTTTGCAAATGGGGAAAATGGGGCCTAGAGATCATGTCTTGTGTGTCCCAGGCGTGAATCTGGCTCTCAGAGGATGGGGAGCTGGCACTGCTCCCTCAGGGATTCTCCCACATCCTGTAGGTACAGGGGTGCTCCAGGGAGAGCCTTATGGGGTGGACTGCCTTCCTCTCCTTGGGCTCAGAGGACTTGAGTCAGGGTTGGCACTGCCCCCCCACACCCCATCAGTGGCAGGACCGCAGGCAGTCCAAGCAGAGTACACCCCCACTCTGCCTCCTGCTTCTGACCCAGTCGAGGACATAGATCCAGGAATTGTGCCATGGGGACTTGGGTCTGTGCCGGGAAGGCATGCCATCGACCCACATAGAGGCTGCCAGCTTTCCCCCCACATACCCTCCACCACAGCACAGGTCTCCCTGAGTCTCTCCTTCTGATCTCATGGTGTGCCAGGGCCACACCCAGTTTGTTGCAACCTCTGCAAATCACAGATGATCCTGGGGTATCAAGAACCTCCTGGACCAGACCCAGGAGGCAGGCCCTGGCTGGCAGAAGGGCCAGGTTTCCTTAGAATGGACAGTCCCAGGCACAGATCTGAGCTGCTCTGCTGAGGCAAAGGCATTAAGAGGGTCAGGCCATGATGGTGCAGGTACAGCAGGCACGGGGCTCGGCTGGCCACACACTCTCCCCAGCAGCATCCCCTTTACAGCATAGACCAACTCTTTCTCTCTGTGGTTGGCTGCAAGGGGGACGGGCACACATGTAGTCACAAATGGGTTGCTGTCAGCTCAGAGGTGCTGTCGGTACTTGTGAACAGTCCCCGCCCCCCAACTCCATGTGGGTTCCTCAGGCCCTACACCCGTCCAAGGTCCTTTGCCTTGTGGCCCAGCCCTTCTCCTAGCACTAACAGGGCAAAGGCCACCTGGTTCTCACCTCAACGGTCCCTGGCGGTGAGCCCATTGCCCTGACTCAGTGAGTGGCCAGTGGCAATGGGTACTCGCTCCCCCAGGGCCCTGGGCTTGGTGTGAGTTCCCATGGGGTGTCGGCTCCAGCCTGCGACAAGCAAGGGCAGAGTGGAGACAGGGCAGAGAAGGCAGTGGCCATCAGCCATCACTCCCCCACAGCACAGCCTGATGCCTAGATGTGACCCCTAGCACTTGCAAGTTCAGTTCCTCTGGCTGAGACCTTCTTCCCTCTTTTCCCAGGGAGACGTGAGGCCACTGAGGCCATTGTCAATAGCAGTTTCCTCTATTCCGCCTTCCCTGTTGCACTGGAAGCTTCCAAGGGCTCCCATTTCCTGTCTACCTCTATGCTTAACTCCTTGCCCTGAGTAAGTCCTCCATCAGATATCTGCCAAACAGAAGGATGAGGCCATGCCCTGGGCTCAGGCCCACCTGCTGCTCAGTGTGACCAGCCCCGCCATTCCCACTCCACACTGCAGAGGGGAGCTTCAGGATCCTAATACTGCCTTTCCGTTTAGCCCTACCTCCTCATCCTTGTGGACCCAGCTCTGCCTGGAGCATCTCAGCCACCCTTCCCTGGTAGTCACCCCCTGCTGTATCACTAGAGTTCCCTTCCCCCACCGCCCCCCCAGGCACAGGCTGTCACTAAGCACAGCTGGGACATTGTTCCCATCGCTCGCCTCTTCCCCCACAACAGACTTTGCCACGCGCTTTGGCAGAATCTGCATGGGGATGTCCACAGTGTTCCTCGGATCTCTGAGCCTGGTGGCTCTCCCCAAACAGGAAGTCAGCCGGCTCGGGCTCCAGTGTGGGACTCCCTCAGAGACAAGCTGGGGTCTGCCTCTTGCCCTAGCACTGACAAGCCTGGGGGGAGGGGAGCAGGCAGGTGCTCTCTGCACTGTGCTGGCAGAGCCGGCCCCCCACCTGCCTACGGGGTTGCCGAAAGCCAGGTTAGCAGCGGCAGAGCCTCCCTGTCTGCACACCAGCCGGCAGCCGGCTGGAGGGCTGGAGCTGGCCGGTACCAGCTCCCAAGTGCCAGGTTTTCGAGTTTTAGAAACTCTGTGAGCTGGTTGCCATCGTGTTCGTGGCTTAAACTCATCCAGGAGAGAGTATTCACATGACAGAAATTGGCAAATGCTACAAATCAGCCCCTCAGGCTGTTAAACATTCAGCACCCTACTGCAGCTAGTGACCCCAAACCCTAGCCAGGAGGGCCTGTGCCGGGGCAGGCTCACTGAGAGGTGAATTACAGCATTCGCTGTTTGCATCTTTCTGGAGAGCTGGGCAGTGTCCCTCTTTCTCAGACTCAGCAGTTCCCTGCTCTGGCCCTGTGACAGTAGGTGTGATTTTCTGTTCACATTCATCCCATCAGAGAACAGTGATTGGCCAAAGTGGCTCCACGCTCATCCTGGGTCCCCCCTCCCACTCTCCCCAAGCAGATTTACGAGAAGCCTTTCTACACAGGGAAGCAGACTCAGAGCTGGGTAGTTTTGCTTTCTCTCTGTCAGTACGTTAGCAGACTAACATGAGACCATCTGCTCAAGCTCAGGCCTGTCCTGTGTTCTTCTCCACCTGAGAGGACAGGCCCTTAGAGTATTCATTCAGGAAGCATTTCTCACACATCTCCTGTGTGCAGCAAGCTCACCATCTAGGCACAGAAATGATTATGTCTCCTCCTCCCGTACGGTCAGATGAGATTGGCCTCAACATAGCCCCAAAGGGCTGGGGTGGCTCTGCCAGCCCCCACTGGCCCCGTGCTCTCTGTGGTGCACCCCTGTGAAGCAGCTGTCTGGGAAGGCCTGCTCTGCCCCGGAGACCAACTTGCAGGAGAGAAGCGGGGGGCCAGGCATCAGGGACCTGAGTGGATTAGGATGTAAGTGGGAGTAATGATCTGTGCTCATTTTGGACCTTGCAGAATCCAGCCTGGCTCTGGGCGCTGGAGCAGCCAGCAAAGGCAGGACCAAGGGGCTCTCGGGGGGCGGGGTGTGGAGAGCTAGGGCCCCAGCTACCCTGCCGAAGGGGCAAGATTCCAGGAGCTGCGTCCTATCCTTGGCAGGCTACGGTGGACATTGGTGCCCGCATACCTGGGGACAGCAGAACTGGGGTTTGCTGAGGCAGTTGTGTCTCCTGCCATCTGTGCACCTCCCCCTCTGCCACCTGATCTGCTCTAGAGGGTGCCCCTTGCACTGACGCAGAACATCTCCATTCTGTGCTCACTGGGAGCTGCACAGTGGAACTTGCCAGCCTCCATCCCACCCGGCCACCCAGCCAGTGGGGTAATTAATTTCCCCTGCACTTTAGTTCTTTATGCACGCATCGAAACAGGCCTGGGTTTTAAGATACAGGTTATTATTGTTTTAAGGGATTTCTATAATCCGAGAACTGAAAAACAGCTTGTCCACTTACCAAGAACAGAGTGCAGGGAGGAGACTAAGAGCAGTGGGGGACCAAGCTGACTCGGACCCTCATTAACTAGCATAGATGGGACGTTGGAGGTCTGCCATCCAGGGGAGTCCCACAGCTGCCCTGAATAACACCAGAAATGGGTCTGTGCTAACCAGCTCCAGGTGGCACTCCTCTTTGCCCATCTATAGGGTGCCCGAGGCCCCACCGGCTCTGACGTCTAGTGTTTCCGGGAAGATTAGAGTAACCATCAACTGGGGGGAGGGGCAGGCTATGGGCATCCGAGGGGGACACTGAGGACAGAGCAGCGCGAAATGTACCCCTACTCCCTGTGCATGGCTCCTGACTGGACCTATGTCCTCAGGCCCTGAAATCAAGCTCTGGCTGACCTGGGAGCCAAGGCTACTGCTTCCCCTAATCCTGCCTTCCTCACCCACAGCTGGCATCTCCCTGGCTCATGCACTTTCTCTAATTTCGTTAATAAAATCACAGTCAGCCCAAGGCCCTGGGCTGCCCAAGGCAACCTTTAGTCTTGGATGGCTTCCCACCCCTGGGCCAGCAGGAAAGGCACTAAGGGGAGACTTCTACGCCAAGACTCTTTATTCAGTATCCATCGGGCTCCCCGGCACACCCCCTGTGGCTCCTCTTTCAGCCTTGACTGCCCAAGGACAGGACCCCAGGCAACGAGAGGAAGCAGTACCTGGCCACATGGGACCCCTGGTCCTGTGCAGCTTCTGCATGAACGATCAGATCCAGTCTTGGCTTCCTCATCTGTAAAGTGGGGCAGTCCCTCAGCTCAAGGACAAGACATGGTTTTGATGATCTCTGTCTTTACCTGTGCCTGTGCTTAGTGCCCACAGGGCCTGGAACTGTGGGGCTAATGCTCTGATGGAAGAGAATACAGGTGTTGGGAGTTTAGACCCAGGGTGGATCAGCAGGACAGGGAACCTCTCCCAGACCCTATGGCCTCCCCTGTGACCCTGCCTGGTGTGGGTGACAGGGAAGGTGGTACGGGAGTCAGCACAAGCCTAAGAGGAATGTGGTACCCTCCTGCCATTTCATTTCCTCTCATAGGAGATAGCCATGAGCTTCCCCTGGACTAGCATGTGGGCTGAGCCTGCACACAGCTAAGGTCCCCCAAGGCCAAGGTCAGCCTACCACAGAGCAGGCTGGGGCCATGGCTGGCCTGAGCTAAGACTGATTCCCCAGGGTGATCTGTTCCCCAGGGAGCCTACTGATAGCCATACTGCCTACTGTACCCCCCACCCCAGTCCCACACATGACTCGCAGGGCCAGGCTGTAAGTGCCCCGCAGGCTATGATGTGACATCATGGAGCACAGGCAGTGCTGGACAGGGCTCTCACGGTCTGCTCTGACACTCAGACACTCTGGCTTTTTGTAGCCCGGCTGACCAGGGGACCTGGCATGGGGCTCTCAGAGCAAAGGCACTGTGGCACTGCCAGGCCTGGGCCAGGACATATTCCTCCCAGGAGGCATTCCAGTCCCCCAGCTACAGTGGTGTGGGGAGGGCAGGAGGTCTCTTCTGGCCAGCAAGGAACCTGTGGAGGTTGGAGGCCTGGTGATCCTCGGGGCTGTCCCACTGTGTGAGTCCAGCCTGTAGGCAGTGAGGCCATGACTGATCAGCTGGCCTCTGGCACACCCTCCCCGCAAATCTCGTTCCTGCTCCCACCTACACTCTGTCTGCAGGCATAGCTGCTGAGGCTCTGTAGTCCCACAACCCAGACTGTCCTGCCCACTTATGGCCTAGCCTGGACATCACCCTGAACCACCCCCATGCTCTCCCCCAACACTGCCTATGTGGGACAATGTGCTGGCACAGCCGTAGTGAAGCAGGTGGGGACAGGAAGAGGTGGTCAAGGCGTTTGGGGGCCCATGCAGGAGGCAGTGACTCCTGAGCCACACATCCTGAAGCCCAAGGCTTTCTCCCAAGTGAAGACAAGGGCTTGAGGCCAGAAATGGGGCCCTTCCCACTTTGTCTCACCTCCCAGCCTTGCCTGTGAACAGGCTGAGAGGCTGGGACAGAGCTGGCCAGAGAGAGCACCAGGAAAGCACTGTCTGCTGCTGAGAGCCTAGCAAGGTATGGGGTGTGTCTATGACAGTACCAGCATCCTGGGCAGGATAAAGCCAATAGCCACCGCCTTGGGCAAATGCAGTGATAGGCCCTGGGCCAGCAACAGCCACTCCCAGGCTGGAGGTCCCTGTCATGGCAGTGCCTGGGATCCGTGGAGCGTCCCACGGCCTGCAGAATTCCCTAAATCATATCCCTATTGTATGGCTGCACCAATATGCACATGGCAGTTCTTCCTTGGGAGAGGTTCTACCACTGATCAGATTCTCACTGGAGATGACACCCCAGAAGATTGCACTAGCCTCCTTCGCCCCCTGCAGATGGAAAAGCAAGGGTCAGGGCACTAACGGCCCATAGACAAAGGTTCGTCATTAAGCTAGCTCTGCCCTCCCTGTCCCCAGCTTCCCATGTCCCTGCAAGAACTGGCTGCCACCGCTTTCAGCAGCCTTTGCTCCTGGAGGTGTTGCCCAGGACTATGCCCAGGAGTACAGAAGCATGTTCCTTGCTGAACAGGATCAGGCTAGTGGGTTCTTGTGGGGGTGGGGGTCCCTGGAGCTGAAAATATGGAGAGTTTTTTGCACCACCATTTCCTCCCTTGGTGACAGTGATGGTCTGCAAGCCCCAGGCCAGGCCTGTAATCTGTGTTGCCAGCTTCCAGTCTGCACGCACCTGTGTCCTGCTGTTTGCTAATTTCCCGTCCCGTCAGTGACTGACAGCAGGGGAACTTGGATCAAGCTGGCAAGTTTTAACATAAAAACAAATAAGAAACAGTTCTCATTTCAGCTGAAGCAGAAACGGATTGGGACTTTGAGAGAAGCATTCCTCCCTGAGGCGGTGGACTGTGTGGGTGGTGGTTAAGGTGAGGGCAGGTGGGGCCACAGCCTAGACTCCATCCAACACTGCCAGTGGCCTGTTGGGTGGCCCAGGGGCACCTGCCCTCTCTGGGCCTGAACATGAATTGGGGGAGCAGAATATGGGAGCTCCAGGGCTCCCAGAGCTTTCAGAGCAGATGCTTCCATGTTGTCCTGAGAATTTGCTGCCCCAAATACCTAAGCTACCTTCTCAAGTGACAGGATGCTCCCCACCCACGTGGCACTAACCCCAGGGCTCTGTCTCCTGTGTGGATGCTTGTGGGAGTGGGATAGTCCTTTCCATCTCTAAGATCCTATACATCATTGATTCTGAGGTGCAGTGAAACCAGAAAGCAAAACCAAGCGAGGTGTGTATTTGTGGTGCTGGTGTCCTGGTTGGCCAACTCAGACTCCTGGGGGGACAGCTTAGTCAGCTGGGACCCCAGGGGTGTTATGTGGCCTGGGCTGCCCACGTCCAGGCCCCTTGTCCCTTGCACAGCTCCTGAGGAGTCCAGGCAGTCCATAGGGCTGGGGCACAGCTTCAGCTCAGAGCTCGGATGGCTGTGTGGGCCGTGGCTGGCCACAAGTGGAAGCTGAGCTGGAGTGACCACACTTATATTGAGGTGCCCTGGCTCTCAGCCCTGTGCCAAGTACCGTGGGAGAGTTGGTGGTAACCAGGCCTCAGCCCTTCCTCTCCAGAGGCTGGCATCCAGGTTGGGAAGACGAGGGAGGGCAGAGGACAGAGACTAGACCCCCAGACGCCATCATGGGGCCCTGCGTGTAAACCTCTAAGCCCCCCATCGTCACAGGGTGTGCCGCCCACTACACAGATGAGGGAACTCAGGTTCTAAGAACAAGTTCCCCAGGTGGCCCAGGTGGCCCTCCGTCACCTTCTAAGGAGGACCCTTGGCTCTACCCTGCCATGAGGGGTAGAGGGAGTCTGAGATGCTGCCACCCTTGCTATTATTTTGGGTCCCCCTAGTCACCCTCCATGTACACATGGGGAAGCCAGGGACCAGCAAACAGAATGGCCCATGGAAGGTGGGTGCCAAGCTGGTGGGAGGCATCAGAGGCAGGTGGTCCAAAGCTAAACTGGCCGAGGCAGGAAGTAGCTCTCCCCTGTCTCTGGCAGGTTCAGAGGGGTTTAGGCTATTAGGACTTGAGTTTCAGCTTTTCCAACAGCCTGTTATCTTGTTTAAACAGCCTTTGCTGTTTAAATGACAGGCCTAGCCGGTGCTGTTACTACGAACGTTGCAACTGTCACTGGATTGGGGGGCAAGGGGACAGGCAGGCAGTGACTCTGACTTCTGCACTGGTTGGAGCATACCCCCACTGCAAAGATGCCCCATCTATTGCTGGCCCGAGGCCTACAGGGCTGAGCACTTTAAAATGGGCCACGCCTGACCCTCCCATCCCCTTCCCTTCCTGCGTAGGTGTGCAGCAAGCAGGAGCCTGGGGCAGGAGGGACCTGGGAAAGAAGGAGAGAAGGTGGTGGGAAGGTCAAGGGCCCCATGAAAACCTGGGACTGTCCAAGGGCATGAGGTGTACCACCCCGAGTTGCTAATCTTTGTGTGCCACATGCTAATCTCCACTCTAGCCAGGGAGTCCTGCAGCCTCAGGGCTGTTCCTCCACAGGTGGCAGCACAGGCTGGCAGGGGGAAAGGAGAGGTAGGAGCAGGAGCCAGGCAGGCCCCCCCTTCCCCGGCCTGCAGAGTTGGGGTCTGGGGCCTCTACGCAAAACTCCCCAGGGCTGGCCATGGGGGTGGAAATGGGAAAATAAAACCTGAGACTGCATCCACTAAAACACAGGATCAGGTAGTTGCCGATTGTTTGAGAGCCGGAAGAGCTCCTGCTTATCAAATGCCTTTTCAGCCCGTTTTGCTGGAATGATCCACTGAACAACGGAGCTCAAGTGAGAAAGAACACAGGCCAGCTGTCAGTGAAAGACCAGGGCCACGCAAGGCCTGTCTTGGGGAGGGAAGCCTGGCCCTGCTATCCTTAGTGGCCCCTGCCATCAGCGTCCTGGGCTGAGGAGGAGGCTGGGAACAGGGTGAGGCCATCTGTGGGCCAGGCCCAGGGCCGTGCACCTGTGCAGGAGGGCAGGGCAGGGCCTTTGGCCTGTAGCTCCTCCCACCCCGCCTGAGCCCCACATTCACGGCTGTCACACTGATTGATCGCCAACAGCGTGCGCCATCTGGCCCTGCTGCCGTCACCCCACATTCGGCAGACCACCCTGGCCGGGTGCTGGAGAGACCAGTGCCCCTGACAGACAGGGCACTGTGCTCACGGCAGATGATGAGCAGTAACGACAAGGTCCAATGGCGCTTGAAGCTGTGTCGCAAATTAACAGACAGTTAAGGTCATGACTGGGGTGCTTCAGGTGGGGGGTGTCAGGGAGGGCATTGGAGAGTGACCCTCTCTGTGGGAACCCCAGGGAAGGAACAGCACAGCCATAGCGGAGGCCCTCAGGCAGGGAGGGGAAGGATGTGTCAGGGAGCTGGGGGAAAGCACGCTATCACTGTCTACGATAGAAGCGACTGGAAGGGGTAGGCTTGGTTGTGGTAGGGCCATGGGGAGAGCCACAGAGCAGAAAGTCCGGAGACAGTCTAGCAAGAGATGAAGGGGGAGCACTTCAGGGAGAGGTGTAGATGGATTCCAGTTGTGTCTGGAGGTACCATCAATGGGACGGGGTGCAGGCAGAGCCCACAGCCTGACATGGGGTCCTCTGCATGCCATAGCCACCTGCTCCCCCAGCCTCAGCTAGGGTGACTTCTGGTGGCAGAAGTCAGCTCATCCATCAGTGCCCAGCCTAGACATGCTCCCTGCCCTGTGCCGCCTGCCCTCCAGCTTGCACAGTGTGGTGCTTGACAGTTAGTGGCATATGTGTCCTTCCCCTAGGGGGGCTCTGTTCTCATAAGCCAGGACTGCCCCTTGCTCTTCTCTCTCTCTCTCAAAGCAAGAGTCCGCACTACACTCAGTGGGAGCTTAAGGTACAGCCAAGTGACCAACTGGGGTCCAAAGAAAAGGGACTGGAAGGGCAGCCAAAGCCGCAGGCGTGGGGAGGTGGGCCTGCATCTTGGTGCTGTGGCCAGCGGTGCTCAGTGGGGGGTGCTGAGTGTCCAGCTTCCTCACGCTGTTGCCTGTTGACCACATTTCTGTTGTGACTCACTGCATGAGAGCCGAAAATAACTGCCGTCTCCTGGCTAGCCGGACCCGGAGCTGTCGAGCAAAGTTCAAGGAGAACCAAGGCAGTCCTCCATGAGCCTGGTCAAACAGTGGGTGGGCAGCCCTGTTGGAGCAGAACAGAGTCTGAGAGCCCCGCACCCAGGCCCCTACCCTAAAGGGTTGCTTCCTGCCTCAGTAAGGGATCAGCCACTGGCCCTCCCAGACTGTCCCACACATGCCATCTGGGGAGCCCTAGAGCTGAAATAAGCCAGGGAGAAAAGGGGGGTCAGATGCTGATCTGAGTGGACACCTGACCAGGGGTCAGAGAGCAAGGGTAGCCAGGGCCTACACTGGGGAGGCCTGGGGCTGGGCCTGGGGCCACGAGAACAGAGTGTGATAGGAAAGCATGGAGTGGGAGTGTGGATGGTGCAGAGGAGAGGAAGCCCCCCATGGCTGTGACAGATGGAGGGGAGAGAGTGGCAGGAGCTGCTGTCCCTGTGCATGGACAGCGCTGTGTCCATCTTTCTCAGCCTGGCCATCCTGAGGGCTTAACCACAGCCTCAAGACCAGTGTAGCTCCACAGCCTTGAGGACCTAGGTTTGGAGGATGGGCAGCTAACCTGGGCCTGGCAGCAGTGGAAAGTGGGGGCTGTCCTGAGGGAGAATGCTGCTCGCCCCAGAGGCCCTGAATGCCCAGGAGGAACGAATGGTGAGCGACAGTGCTTCCTGGCTCCCCCACATTGCCTTGGTGTCTCTCCTTTCTGTGCTGTCCCTGCAGATTGGCTCCAGGGACAGTCAGGGGCTCATGATTCATTAGCCTCATTAATCCAGTTCTCCAGTCTGGCAAGGCAGCGTTTACATTTGCAGGAGGAAGTGGGAAATGCTAACCAGATTGGTCTGGAAATGACCCCGGTCTCCAGCTCTGTCCACAGACATGTCCCCCTTTCCTGGGGCCAAGAGCACTGGGAGAGGTACCAATAGCAGTGGGAGGGGTGGCTGTGGTTGTCTGAGACTCTCCTTGGGATGGGAGTGGTAGGTCTAGGAGCTGGGCCTAGGCAGGCCAGGCAAACCCTCTGAGCCTGTTTCTACATCTATAAAATGGGAATATTGGGAAGATCCCCTTATAGCCTCTTTTCTGAGATGAACAGAGCTGGACATCCAGGCATCATGGTAGCCTCCACACAAAGGAAGCAAGGTCCAGAGCCATCAGGGGCAAAAGTTGAGTCTAACACTGCCACAGGCTAACACTGCCAAGGGCAAGGCACTATCCAGTAGTCCCTCAGTAACACTGCCAGCATCTAACCTCCTCTTGCATGGGGAGGCCCCCTCCACCCAGGGGTGCTTCAGCCAGGAGCAGGTCACTAGGAGGACCTCCTTTCTCCACTGCCCACTACCCTGTCCCTCAGGAAGGGACAGTTGAGGGTCCCCTCAACTCCCAGACCCCCTCCCCACCCCTCCATCCCAACAAGGAGGTAGTTATGGCCAACATTTCTCAGGCCAGCCGGCCAGGGTCAGGCCTGTGTGCCCCTGTGAAGCGACGCCTGGCCCAGTTCAAGATCAGCAGCCTCCTCCTGCCATTGGTCTGTGTTGCGGTGTGAGGCTCTGAGGGTGGAGGCTTTCTCCTCAGTTGTCATGGAAACAACAGTGAGTCTGCTGAGCATCTGAGTACTCAGCTCAACAGCGGGAGGGGAGCAGCCACCCTGGGCGGCAGCTGCTGTGACAGACTCTCAGCAGCTCAGCATTTGGAAGGACCCAAGGGACTGCGGTGCTCCTCAGCCTGGCGAGCCCAGAGGGCAACTCAGAGAACTCCTTGCCTGCTGTCTCCCTGTGGGTGGCTGGGCCATAACCACATCGGCCCTCTTGTCCGCACAGGATTATGGTGATTTATGTCCAGGCATGAGTGAGCTGAGCACAGAGACCCTGCCCTCTGGGAGACACTTCCAGTGAGGGGACACATACTGTGGGGCAGAGGAAGAGAGTGAGGAAACACAGATTCCAGCAGGCGACAGCCTTGAGCTGGGGCTGCCTGGGGAGCTCCGAGCATCCTGCCCCCGTCCCTGCAGGTGCGAGTCAACATGACTCAGGCCTCCTCCACCTGCTCCCGCAGTGGGCCTCTGCCGAGGAGTGGCACTGCTGCTCCCTCTGTGGTTTTTGCTTGTCTGCAAAGCAAAACCTTCTACTGTCCCCCAAATGCGTCCCAAGCCCCTCATGTTCAGACAGATGTGTACAGTGCTTCCCTCTCCCCAACTCCAGCTCAAAGGAGAGTGGCAGGCCTGCCCTGGAGCACAGCAGTCTGTCCACAGGTTCAGGATGCCATCACAAATCTCCAGTCTCCAGCCAGGCAAGGCAAGGTGAGCTCAGCCCAGCAGCCGGGGAGACCCCAGAAAGTCTCAGGCCAGGGTGTTGTGGCACATGGGAACAGGAAGTAGGCTGACAGGAGGTGCTTCTCAGCAGAGATGAATGGCAAAGGGTGTCCTGGAGCCCAAGAAGGCTGCTTGACCACAGTTCCTGACTGTTGGCCATAGCTGCTCTGAAAGGAGAGCAGGGTATCCTAACATTGTGACAACAGCACAAGGCCTAAGCCCAGATGAGGCTCTGCTGGTCCTAGCATCCTTCTTACCCCTGAATCACACCCTGTCTCCTGCTCCTCAGAGTATCTCTCCCTCCCCCACTGCTTCCCCTAGGTAACTGCCCCCCACCCCACCCCAAGGCACAGTTCAAGGAGGCCTCCAGCCCAGTCTGGGGCTTGCACTCTGCTTCTTGCCACCACCACCCTGTCTACCTGCGGGGAGATACATTCCAGGGTTTTGTACCTCTGAGCACCCCATGAACAAGCTGGAGTCCAAAAGAGACCTGAACCCTGGAAGGATGAGGACCCTTAGTGGACTGGCTGGGGAAACAAAGGGCTTTGGGCCACCAGCAACCTGCAATCTGGGCCCAGACTGGCCTCTTGCTCCCGGAGCCTTGGGCTGGGGGCACCCCACAAACAGCCTCCACCAGCTTCCCGTGGCCACCCAGCAAGGCCACCTGAGCACCCCCAGGCCATCCTAGACTTCTCTGCAGCTTTACATGAAGAGAAATATACACATACTCCTCTCTCGCCCCCAAAGACCTGCCCCCCGCCCCCTACTTCCTTGGAGACAAAGAATAAGCTGTTTCCCTGGGTGACTGACACAATCCTTGAAGTGATTTTACTCTCAAGGCACAACCCTGTCTGTCTTCACACCGGGCAACAGCTGCAAACATGTCTAACACAGGTCCCGCCCACCCCACGCTCTTCCTGCCAGGGACTCAGGGCACAGGTCTGAGGGTGGGGCCCGCTTGCCCTCCTCCCTCTGGCGAAGTCTGGGGACACCAAAGCCCTAGTGGGGCTCAGGATGGGCCGGGGAAGTCTTGGAGGCTTCTCCCACCTACCAAGCCCAGAGTTTAGGATGCTGGGCTTCCCCTGCCTCCCCTGGTTGGGGGAGGGGCAGTTGGCATTGCAGTGAGGGTGGCTGCCAGGCTGACCACTGGGACATGCCATTCAGTGGGTCAGCACTCCCCCACCCATGAGACCACACCCGCCAGCTGACAGGCAGCTCCCAGACCTTGGTGCCCCCAAGCTTCCACCACAGAGGAAGCCCTGAAGGGCCAGAGGCTTGGCTGTTACTTCATAAAGGGTGCCAGTTTTGAGGTCCAACCCCAAATGAAACTTCCCCTTTGGCCTATCCAGCCATGGTGCTGCCAGGCAGCCCCAGTGCCCTGGTCCTGCTCTCAGTGCCCTTGGAACCTGGCACTTTGCTGCCCGGGGCCAGGCCTGGTGGCCCAGCTACGGGGTGGGTGGCCACAGGGCTGGCTCCATCCATTGTGAATGGAACTCATTCATGTGCATAGCCCAGCCTCCCAGCCCTACTTGCAGTGTGAAAAGCTGAATTCACAGTTCCCAGGAACAAACACTCCAGGCTTTTCTATAATGCACAGACTTGAGTTTCCCAGGTTATAACAAGACTGACACCTCATCCTGAAGATGAGGAAACTGAGTCCCAGGGCAGGACAGAGCCTCCCAGGCTCTGGAGCCCAGCTGAGCCAGTGCTAAAGCCCTGGCCCCCCACTGCATCCCCTCCATCCCCTCTACCAGCTTGTCCGCACTAAAGCTCCATGCCTTTGCTGATCTTTACTCTAGTGCCTTTCCCTGCCCTACCCCCCACAAGGCGCAGGAGAGATGCCCCCTCCAGGAAGTCTCCCTTTTTATCTCAGTCATACCCATGATGGCCACCACAGCCATGAGGACTGAGCTTTCCCTGAATGTCACACTTGAGTTCTCAGCCACCCTGAGAGGGGGCAATGCAGGTGGGGAAACAGGCTTGGGATAGCTAAGAGCCAGTGGCTGGCAGATCAAGGTTCTGACCCTCACTGGCCACCCTACAGCCGCCACACCACCTCATTCATTTCATCCTCCCTAGGACTGGCTCGCTGAGAACAGGGCCGTTGGCTCGCCTCTCCATCACCCTTACGCTTAGAACAGCATCTCATGCAGAAAAGCCCCTGGAGAAGGTCTACCAGGGAGATAAGGAAGGAGTGAGGAATGCAGGGGCTCAGCAAGGAAGGAGTGTGGAAGTGTTGGCAGACTGGAATTCCAAGTCACCTGGACCCAAGGATGCTGGGAAGTGTTGAAACCTTGATGTCACCAGCATTTCATGTGAGGTCTAAGGCTGGAGACCCCTGTGGACTCCTCGTTGGGCCAGCTGCCTTGCCCTGTGCTGTGACCAGTGAGCCCTGTACCGGACCCTGGGGGGTGGGAACCTGGTGGAGAGGGAGCAGGCAGGGACACAGAATGGGTCAGTACAGAGCCTTCCCCAGTCATGCACATATCACATGCTACCACCTCCTAGCATATCCCCCACTCCATGAAATATGCCCATCAGTAGAGGGCAGGGCCCCCAGTCGGCCTCTCCTGTGTTCCAAAGGCCTGGTTGATGGTGTGTTCAGCATGAGTCGGCATTTGCATATGGCTGCCCAAAACCAGTGTGATCTTGCAGGGTAGACAGGTACTGGTCCCATCACCCTTGGAATGCGTGTCCACATGATGTTGGGAACAGGATGGACTGAACTAGTGTTCTATAAGGACTACAGAGCTGGGAGCTGGTATGGAAACCAAGGGAACCTGGAGCGGGCGGGCCCAGGCCTCCTGGGGGCCCCACAGGGAGCAAGGAGCAGAGTCTGCACAGCCTGCCTTTTCCTAGAATAGGACAGTGGGGGACCCATGTGATGTTAACAGGCCAGCAGGGGTCACTGAGCACCTGCGTCGGGCCGGGCACACCTGGACAGGTGCCACATGCCTGTGCCAGATAGGGACTCAAGGCCCAAGAGGTAGCTAGAGGACCCAGGCCCCATACAAATGACAAAAACCAGGAGTGTGAGTCTTTGTGTACATTTTCTCCATTAAAAGCCAGCACCCTTTGTGAAGCTGGTATCCCTGCCTTCGCCTCACAGATACGGGGCTGGGGCGCCAAGAAGCAGGCATTTTGCCCAGAGTCACACAGTCTAGAGGCAGTCTGTGCAAGGCATCTCAGAGCAGGTAAGGGCCAGAAACAGGGAGTCACATAGAGGCAGGGGCTGGGAGAAGGATGGGAACACCCAGATCACGCAGAGCCACTGTGCCCCGTGAGGGGTTCCTGATTTTGCCCCAGGAGCTCAGTTAAGAAATTTGAGGACAGAGAGGGTTTCAGAGCATGCTCATGCCCCTTCCCCATAGCTTGGCCCTCCATCCAGGGGTGGTCAGTGAGTCACCACAAATAGGACCTGTGTCCTAACAGAACACCTGTGGTGGCCTATGAGGAGAAAACAGGAAGGACCCTGCCCCCCGGGCACACTGAGCAACAGGTGTCTTTCAGAGGGGGTGCAATGGATGGAGGTCTTTCTCTCACCTGCCTGCCCACAGTTCGGTGCTGCCAGAAAGTGACGTGTACATTACTGTACAGTTTTGTTAGGCTTATGGTAAAGAGATGCTGAAGGGTCCCCCGTCCCACAATCAGGCCACCGCCCCTAGTGCGCCCCAAAGGCATCTAAAGTTGCAGATACACCGCACCCCAGACTGCATACTCTTACAGGTTGTGGAAGCAAGCTGCATGAGGCTCGGGAAGCTGGTACAGGCTTTGGCAGGAGGAAGGAGGGTTGGCAGACTGAAATGAGCCCCCAAGAAGGACAGATTAGAAAGACCCACAGCAGGCTGGTAGCCTGGGAGTCATTAGCCAGCTCCCTTACCTGTTCCCCTACCTTTCTTTAGAAACTATAGTGCCTTGGGAGGGCTGAGCAGTGCTCCCCCCAGTCATGGAGGGAGCCAGAATTCACTCAGAGAGGGACCCAAGAACCATGGCCTGGAAGACACCTGCTGGTCCCTCTCCCTCAGGCAGGCCAATGAACTCTCAAATCCGTGGGAGTCAGACATGCTAGAACAGGCCATGCAGGAAACATCTGGACCAACCCCTTTGCCTGTTGTGGGGCCCATTCCACTCATTTGCAAAGTGCAAGTGCTGTCCTTAGTATCCGTGCTTGGGTTCAAGGCTGGGTCTCTGAAGCAGCCCTCTGCCACCCAGCCAGCATGCAAGGAAACCAAAGTCAGCCCTGCCATGTCATAGCTCCTGGGCTTGACCTATCAAATCGGGGAGCAGTGGTCACTAGAGGTGCTCCGCCTGGCACCTGGGGCTGTCCTGTGCACCACTAAAAAGCTAAGGGAACCTCCTGTGAGGAGGTAAGCCTCACGCCAGTGAGCACAGGGCCCGGTGGCCGTCGCATCTGCAGGCTGAATGGTCACAGGAGGCGCCCTGAGGAACCAAGTGGGAACAGATGTGCTGCAGGGCCCAGGAACCTGTCGGGCTGGCTGGCTGAGCCCAGGTCTACAGAGAGGTCTCTCTCCCTCCAGCCCATGGAGCTGTTCCTGCACTGGGGCCCATGGTATCCCAGAGCAGCTCTGTGTGGGCAGTGCAGGGAGGGGGCCTGCTGCCAAGAGCTGAAAGGAGATGACAGACCCCCTGTGCCAGGGCAAGGGCAGTGAGTGGCATGGGAGAGCACCCACAGGGCAACAGCGGCCTCACACCAGCACCTTCCTTTCTCCTCGTAGTGGTCCTGACATTGAATGCCATGACCATCCTATTTTGTACATGAGGAAACTGAGGCCCAAAGAAGAGAAACGACTTATTCAAGGCTCATCAAAAACTGATGGTGACAGCAAACACCAGGCCTCTGGCCCCAGACCCTGTGCTTATAACCAGGGACAGGGATAGCACTTTTGTGACACCAGGAGAGCCTTCGTAGAGAATCAGAACTGAGGGGCAGCATTCCCCTCACCAAATGCAGGCTCCCTTTCGCACCCCAGCTCACCCTGGCCATGGGCGTCAAAATGAAGCTGGTCCGTTCCAGGCCACCAGAGGTACTGAGAGTAGCCATATGCCAGGTGAAGGCCTCTGCTGCCAAGTTCAACACTAAGCAAAGACTCCACACTCACAGGCCAGCAAGCTCCTTAGGAACAGGTCATTAGGGGCACCTGGGTGGCTCAGTCAGTTGAGCATCTGCCTGCGACTTAGGCTGTGATCCTGGGGTCCTGGAATTGAGCCCCATGTCAGGCTCCCTGCTCATCGGGGAATCTGCTTCTCCCTCTCCCCTTCCCCCTCCCACTGGCTGTGCCTTCTCTCTCTCTTTCTATCTCAAATAAATAAAACCTCAAAGTTGGAGGGGCACCTGGGTGGCTCATTTTTAAGCATCTGCCTTTGGCTCAAGTCATGATCCCAGGGTCCTGGGATTGAGCCCCACATTGGGCTTCCTGCTCAGTGGGAAGCCTGCTTCTCCTTCTCCCACTCACCCCTCCTGCTTATGTTCCCTCTGTCACTGTCTCTCTCTCTCTCTCTCTCTCTCTGTCAAATAAATAAATAAAAATCTTAAAAAAAAAAAAAAAAAGAAAGAAAGAAAAGGAACAGGTCATTACATTAGGTCCTGCTCAGTGACATCCACAGGCCACCTGAGGGAAAGCCTATTCAGTGGCATTGAGTGTATTTGGACCTGTCTGAATAGTTGTGGGTTTTTTTGTTTTTGTTTTTGTTTTTGTTTTTTTGGCAAATAGCCAAGAAATGACTTCTTTACCACTCCAGGGACAACATCCAGCCACCCAGCTCCCTCCACTGTCTGACATGGTTTATTACAGATCACTGATTTCTCACTGTTGGGTTGAGACTCCCACCATTGCCCACACTTCTGATAGGAATTGTCTGTTCCATGTTATTTATATGAATGAATGTGCAGACAAACCCCAGACTCTTAGAAAGGGCCATCTTGCTGGTGAGCAGGCCCTGGAGAGAGCTGGCTGAGTATCAGAGCCCCAGGCTGGCACTGCTGGGGGCTACTGGTGGGTGTGCTTTCTTCTAGGGGAGCCACCTATGACCACTGCTTTGCTGGCAGCTAGAGTGGTAAAGGCAAGGAGGGCTTCTTGCTGGAAGAGAACATGTTGGTAGAGACACAGGCTCTTTGCCGAGCCCTGGGAGTTGGCCTTTCCAAGCCTCCATCTCCCAATGCGTAAAATGGGTAGCACCCCTGTTTGCAGCACAGACATGCCTTGCAGGCTTTTCAGATTCGGGGTGCAAGAGGATGTCTGTATCAGGCTAACAGAAGTTTCACAGGACAAGAAGGTGA
This sequence comes from Mustela lutreola, assembly GCF_030435805.1. Taxonomy (NCBI): domain Eukaryota; kingdom Metazoa; phylum Chordata; class Mammalia; order Carnivora; family Mustelidae; genus Mustela; species Mustela lutreola. The sequence continues at coordinate 65,529,420 of NC_081300.1, read as the reverse complement.
TGTGCTAGCAATGATTCCAAAGCTGCCCCTGGCTTCATTTGCCCTAGGGGCCCAGCGGCCTGCTTGGACTGCACAAGGATCGTGCCCAACCCTGGCTTACCACCTTTGGGACCCTCAGCAACAGCTAATGACACCAAGTGGGCAGAGTCACAAGGGAACTGGGTGGCAGGGGGAACCCCATCCAGGCCAAGGAGGAGAAGAATGGGGCCATAGCTGGTGTCCAAACACACCAAGGGCCAGGGGTTTGGGGAATGGGCAGGAGAGGCCCTAAAGACCAGACTGAGGGGCTGGGACTTTATCCTGGTACAGGGTACATAGCCAGACATATGCTGCAGGAAGGTGAACAGGGGTGTGGGGGTGGGAGAAGTCAGGGGAGCTTCCGGGAAGAAGGGGCCTACAGCTCAGCTGCAGAGGGTGAATGGAACATGGAGAGAGGAGGAAGGAAGACGCAGAGGTGGGGCGGAGAGGTGAACCCATGGCACTCATTCCTCCCAAACTCACACTCATGTAGTTTCAAGAGTTACTGCCCAAAACATCATGTTCCTTTTACAATGCTCTGTGCTTTGAGGTATCAGGACACTGCTCTGCCCACTTGGGATGCAGAAATGCACGTGTCGCAGTGACAGGAGCACCAAGGGCTCTGAGTCCCCAGGGGTAGCCCCAGGGCCCCATCCTTCCCACGCACCATCTCCTGGCTTTGCCCGCCCCCCAACAGAGGAGCCTGGTGCAGCGGCAACACACATGTAGGCCACGAGCACCCAGGGAGCAGTAGGGGGTAACAGGTGGAGCAAAGCATTTAGCCCAGTGCTTCCTAAGCTCTGAAGCCCGTGTATGTTTCCACAAGCCGGTCTCTGGTCAGTGTGTCCCCCAGGCAGTGCGGAATCCCACCTGACAACACTTGCACAGCCACAGTGTCTACACAGACAGATTTTGTGGTTATTCTTTGATGCCCATCATCTCCCAGGTGTGTAATAAATAATGGCCAGTGTGGTTACCTGTGGTTTGTCCCAAGGAAGAGAGAGCAGCAGGAAACCTGAGCCCCCAGATGCCAGGGAATCGAGCAGAGCCCCAGGATGGGGCAAGGGCCCCACGTGAGGGAGCCTCCCTTCTGTGGTCCTAGGCAGTAGCGATCCTCTCAGCATTTTGCAAGGCACTACCAAGGGCATGACTGCCTGTAAGGAAGTGCCTGAGTTCCCAGATTCCCAAGTAAGGAACATGAGGCTTGGAGAGATGTCTAGGGTCCAAAAACTTGCCAAGAACTGTCAGTCAGGTGGAGGTTCATGTGGGACAGGAAGGACTGGTCAGTTGGGGCTGAAGTTAGGAACCCGGGCTGTGTGCTGAGCAGGAAGAGTGGCGAGGTGGCTGTGGGGTGGGAGGGGTCGTGTGGCCTGTTAACTGTCCCAGTGCCACAGAGGGCCTGCCCTCAAGGGACTGACCAGCAGAGGCCTCAGTGTGAACTCTGGCCAGCACATATGCATTATTTCAGCATGTTGGGAATGCCCTCCTGCCCCTCCACTGCCTGGACTCCACAGCCTGCCCAGAGCTGCTGGGCTCAGACCCGGTATAAGAGCGCCCCTGGTTTTCACCCCCAGGGACCCAGCAGATACCCATTCTAGGACCCTAGCCATGTCCTGACTCCTCTGCCTGGCTCCCAACCCGTGAACCCCAATTCAACACCCAGGGCCCAGCCCTTGGGGACTAGCCTGCTAGGTTCCACCTGCTGGTGGCCAACCCATCCCCCACACTCCAAGTCCCAGACCTCTCTCTGGGCTCTATCACCTGGCATGAGAGCTGGGACCTGTCACTAGCCCTTAGGGCATGCTCAGCCAGTGTTTGCTCACTGAATTAATGCATGCGTGCTAACGACTCCATCTGTTATTTATCTGATGCGAAATTTGGGGTCAGAAGCACAGGCCCTGATTATGACATCATTCCTAAGAGAATTGATAGTTCTGTTAGGCTTTACAATGTGGCTTCCAAGAATCCATTAGAGCTAATTACTCCCCAGTAAAATGTGACATTCCTAGACCACCACTTATCTCACATTTGGGAACACTGTGGGGCTCCTCCAGGCACTGCTGGGGCTGGGGTTCCTTTATCTTGTTTCTACAGAAAGGTCACCGCCCCCCTTTCCCCCCCCCTTTTCCCCCTTGGGGAAGGGATTGAGCCTTCCCCAACTCTCTCCCAAACCACTCACTTTCCAGAGTTTCTGGTATTCCTGAGCTCATTCTAAACAAGGCACAAGATCAGTTTTAGAAAATAGGAACTCCAAGGTGTCTATGGAATCCCAGGGCAGCTTCTCTGAGGTGGGAGAGTCATGACAAGTACCTCTGAGCTTCCTTTCCCCACTCGAGCTGCTTCCCTCTCAGCACTGGTGCTGTTCCATTATGTACCTCAGACAGTTCCAAATCTCCAGGAGAGTAGGGTTTCACTGAGGCATCCTCCTGGACACCCCCATCTGGGGTGACCTCACTTAGGCTAACAGCACTGCCCATCCATGCTGCAGTGAGCCTGAGCTCCTGGCCGTGGAACTTGGAGCACATTTCCCGTCTCCCCAAGCCTCAGTTTCTTCATCTGTAAAATGGGAATAGGAAGGTGCAAGGTCTGAACCAGCTGGCATGCTGTGGCCACACCATCAGCACCAGCTGTGGCTTCCTTCCTCATTCCCGCACGACTGGTGATACAGTCTGGTCAGAGAGTCCTGAAATCCGACACCTCAGATCTAAACTAAACCAGTTCCGGGCTTTGTTTGGACATTTGGCTTGTTCATTTTATTTTGAAATGAAGGGTAGCTTTTGCCATAGTAACTCACCAGCAGTCCTTTTAGAAGCTAGAGTCATCGGTTCTCTGTGGAAACGGTGGGTTTGGGAGTCACACAGATGCGTTATGTTCCTTAAAAACTCAGTCACTACAACCCATTTAAGGTCCTGAGATGGGGGTAAATAATGGCCAGTGCCACTGGGGTCACTGAGCCTCCTGGGCCACTGTCCTCACATGAGCCCAAGATCCTGGCGGGGCAGAGGGGATTGAGCCTTCCCCAACTCTCTAGATTGGAGCCTTTGGTTTGGAAGCACAGGCTCTCCACTCACAGATCTGGATGAGGACTGACGGTACCATGTGACAGCACTGAGGCTTGGAGGATGGGCCAGAGCTGCTGGCTGGGCAGGAGGCTGGCCACACTCAGGTTGAGGGAGACGTGATGGCAGCTCGGGCGTGTTGAGCTAGCACAGGACAGCAGGAGATGAGGCCCTCAGCTGTGAGTACGGAGTTGCCCGCGTCCCTGTGGCCAACGGACGCTGTGCAGCAGCCCCAGGCCGCAGAGAAGGGTCTGATGAAGCAGAACATCCCCTTACAAAGACCTGTCATGGTGCCGCAGGTGGGACCAGCCCCCTCAGGGGCCCCAGAGCCTGTAGGAGGCAGGCAAAGACAGACTTGGCCTGGCAGAGGAAGGACTTCCCACCAGGAGGGTGGTATTTCCGGGGCCAGTGCCGGGCTGGGAGAGCCTGCCACAGGGGGCTTCCTCCCATCAGGGCCGCCAGCCTAGAGCCTTTCCATGCTGCATCCCCTGATTAACGCCAGCATTTTCCTGCCCACAGAGTCGGATGGCAGAGAGCCTGCGCCTTTTTGACTCCATCTGTAACAACAACTGGTTCATCAACACCTCACTCATCCTCTTCCTGAACAAGAAGGACCTGCTGGCGGAGAAGATCCGGCGTATTCCGCTCACCATCTGCTTCCCGGAGTACAAGGGCCAGAACACCTACGAGGAGGCCGCTGTCTACATCCAGCGGCAGTTCGAGGACCTGAACCGCAACAAGGAGACCAAGGAGATCTACTCCCACTTCACCTGTGCCACCGACACCAGTAACATCCAGTTTGTTTTTGATGCGGTGACAGACGTCATCATACAGAACAATCTCAAGTACATAGGCCTTTGCTGAGGAGCCGGGCTGGCCAGTTTGCCTGTGGCGAATCCCCTGGGGTGTCACACACCCCCACTCGTGCTAGGGAGACCCAGCCCAGGGGCAGAAAACAGGGGAGGCCTGATGAATGTCCCCTCCGCCCCTCCACCTCCTTGGCCCCCACGTTTCCGCAAACATAAATATATATGGATAGATTGCTAGGTAGGTAGACACACACACACATGCACACACACACAGTCTGGAGATGGCCAAGTTCCCCAAAGTGTTGGAGCCTCTTGAAGACTTAAGCAGCTGTCACCAAGTTCACTACGAGCCCTTCCTGCCCCTTCACCTTGCCTTCCCGAGTTGGCCCCGCTCTGCATGGGGTGGGGGGGGGGGGGGAGGTGTCCCTGTGGGACTAGGAGGAGAGGCAGCTGGGTCATCTGGAGGAACACCAGGTCTGCCCAAGCTTCGGATTGGGGACCTTGCTACTGACCGGAAGGGAGGACGAGAGCAGGGTCCGTGCGCCTTCCCTGCTGGCCACGCCTACTGCTGGCCTGCTCTGTACCATGTTGGTTCTGGAACCAGGGTGCGAGGCCAGATGACACCACTAACCAGACCTCTAGCCACTCACAGCTCTTTTTAAACAGCTTCAGAATATGCAGCAAAAATCCACACAATAACAGGAGTGGCACGATTTGTTTCGAACTCGGCCAGCTGGATTCCAGCTTTTCTTCTACCAGTCTGATGTTTTATAAATCAAACCCTGGTTTTTCTTCTCCTCTGACATCTTTTTTTTTTTTTTTTTTTTGGGCCAAATCTCATGGTGTTTCGCAGAATTATGGAAAATTTCAAATGCAGTTGAGTATTCTTTTTTAAAATGCAGATTTTCAAAACATATTTTTTTTCAGGTGGTCCTTTTTGTGTCTGGCTTGCTGAGTGTAAAAGTTGTTACCTGGATGAGCCTGTCCCTCTGCTCCCGAGCGACACTGGGGCTGACGGCCACCCTGTGGCAGCCTCATAGGGCCGCGTTGTACATAAGCCCATGCAGCGTCCTCCTGTTTCCGGTGCGGTTTCTGCTTTGTTTTTATTTCAGAAAATAAACGTGATGTATTTCAAGAAGGTTCTTCACCGAGGAGCGAACAAACAGTAGCTAAATGTCTTGGTGTTTAAAGAGTAAATTATTCGTGGCTTTGCAAGTGGAGGAAGGGGAAGCGAGAGATGGGGCCCCAGCCCCTGCATGCCCTGCACCCAAGATGGGCCGAGAGCTACGTCGACTCCTGTGAAGGCTCAGCCGGCGTTGTAGCCTGAGGGAGGCCCTGCTGGGACCTTGCACTCTGGCCCTGCCTGTCCCAGGGCCTGTGGCACCTGCCACCATGGAAGGACCTTAGCCCAGGGCTGCATGTAAATATGAAACCCCTGCCATCAAGAGGGAAGGCACCGCCAGAGCCCTTGCCAAACCTCCTTTTCTCTCAGCCTCTGTTCGGTATCCGTATGTCCAAGGTCAGTGTGTAGGATCACAGCCAAGGACTTTAAGAGATGTACGGAGGGAAAGAGGAGCTGGTGATTGTATGAAAGTTAAAGATTGTCTACTTTAAGAAAATAAAATAACCTGAATGAGCTGAGCCTCGTGCTGCCGTGCTGTGAGTGTGAGCGGCTGACCTGTGAGACAGTGTCCGGAGACACCATCCAGGCCCAGCTTGCATTTTCCTCTCCCCTGATCCACACATTCAGGCACAATCACTTTGAAATGAACATCAAGAATAAACAACCTTGGGGTGCCTGGGTGGCTCAGTTGGTTAAACAACTGCCTTCGGCTCAGATCGTGATCCTGGAGTCCTGGGATCAAGTTCCGCATTGAGCTCCTTGCTCAGTGGGGAGCCTGCTTCTTCCTCTGACCCTGCCCCTTCTCATGCTCTCTCACTCTCTCTCTCTCAAGTAAATAAATAAAATCTTAAAAAAAAAAATAAAGAAAGAAAGAATAAACAACCTCAAGTCGGGAAAGTGTAAGAAAAGGGAGCCCTGCCAGGCCCATGTGTCTGGAGGGCCTGAGGTTTGGGGGTGATGATGGCTCTAAGACCCCCGCACAGCATCCCCAGGCTGCAGCATCCCCCAGAACCCTCCCAGCCTAAAGACACCTCTGCCAGAGTACAGGAGGCGGACAGCCTGGAGGGTGCCAATAATGCCCAACCATGAGGGTGGGGTCCTGCAGGGGGTGAGGAGGAGGGGTCCCTCACCATCTCCCCATCTGCTGACACTGACTTGTGTGGTTAGGGGCATCTCCATGTACTGGAGAGCACTAATTAGGAGTCGAGTATGTTTGTTCACCCTGCACCAAGCATCTTACACATTATTTTAACACCTGTACCACACAGCAGGTTGTTAGCTGTGACCCGTTTTACAGATGAGAAAAGGTGCTCAAGTCAAGGTCAGGGACTGGTGGAGCAGAGAAGTGTTTCCCACAGCCTAGCCCTGCTCCTGATCACTTTGCACCCAGACAGCGTCCCACAGGGAAGCGCAGAGCCACTCTGCACCTCCTCCTCAAATCCGGGACCTACACAAAGCTCTGAGTGAGGACCAGCAGGTGGGGAGATACACATTACAGGGACACAAGTACAGATCAGGCTCTCTCCCTTCCCCACCCCGAGCCCTCATGGGGATTCCCTTCACACCCTCCCACATCACCAAACAGCAAAAACCCAAGGGGACTTTTTTATAAGAAGAAATAGTGTAATCTTGGGGACTTATTTTATGCTTTTAATGCCAACTGTGAAAAGAGCAGTAATTTCACCATGAGCATCCTTCAGCCAAAAATACATAGCTAGAAGGAAAATAGGATTCTGCCTTCCCTCCTGATGTGCTCAGGGGTGGGAGGTGGCTTCCCTGGGCCAGCGCTCCCAGTTCCCAGAGTCCAGTCAGCCGACTCTCCCAGGGCCCCATCTCCACTGCAATCTGTCTGCACTGCATTTTTTTTTTCCTTTTACACCTCTGTGATCTGCTACATGGACTGCCCCTCCCTGCCTCATTTCATCAATGACCCCTCCGACAAGTATGTTTCCCATACTCTCCACTTCCACGACATTTTGGAGACCAAGTGCCTTTCATTTTTCATGTCGTACGTTGCCTATTTTTATTGAAGTGTAATCGACATTCCATCCTTTTAGTTTGAGGATTCAGTACTTCAATATGTTATGAAATGATCCCCATGAGAAGTCTAGTCACCCTCTGTCTGTGCTGGTTCTTCCTCTGGTGGGCCTGCAACATCCCCCTTTTTCTCTGCTCATGATCCAAGTATGTCCTCCCCATGCTCGTGTCCAAGATGGCCCATCTCTTGGGGCCCAGCCTGCCGGATGTTTGATGTCCCCTCCCTCCCACATTCCCCTGCATGAAGTACCCATGCCAGGGCAAGGTAGGAAGGGGCTCTGGCCCACCTTCTTCCTCCACTGTGCCCAGACCATACCCAGTATGGAGAAGTCACCTGCTAAGCTAAAGGTCCAGGAAAGGTCCACCATAAGTCAGAGGGAAATGAGCTCTGGGACCAGCAGTAGAGGGGTCGGCCAGAGGAGGCCAGAGTTGGCAGGAGGGCTAGCCTAAGAGGAGAGGTCTACCCTGTGCAGGAGGAGCTGACCCAGCCTCACCATCTGCAGGTAACTAACAACAGCCCAGGTCCCATGATGCAGCCAAAGACTCCCTCTCCTAGGGCACACCTACCATGTGGGCTCTGGGGGAATCGCCATCTGCCCCTATAGCTCTTATGGTCACCTGAGACAGAGCAATGGGTCACTGACAATAATCCCAGCTGTCCTTGGTGACTGCTCACCTCATGGCTCTGGGCTGAACCTGGTATGCCGTCACCTGATTCAATCCTCCCCAGCTCCTGAGAAGCCAAGATTACTGGCTCTGTATTATAGAGGGAAAGGCAGAGACCTGGAGGGGGGGATGACTTCCCAGCATCACACAGTGTATCAAGTGACCTGACCAGGCCTGGGTCCCCAGGGCTAGTGCTCCATCTGTCCACCCTCCCTGGAGCCCATGCAAGGCCCTGGCCATCTAGGACAAATGGGTATGGAGTGAGGGTCTGCTGCCTCAGGGGCAAGTGCCGGGAAGAGCTACAGTCCCCCATGAGGATGAGGGGGCCCCACCAAGGCTGGACGGCACCCTGGGCGCTCGCCTAAGAGATGAGCTGGGTGAGGGGTTTCAGTGCTGATGTAGGTCCAAGGCCAGGGGCCAGCTGCTTCTGCCCTGCAGAGTCACCAGAAGGACTTGACCCGCTTTGTGTAATGAGCTGTCCTCAGCTGCCTGGGAATATGAAAGCCTTGTGGAGAGGGCTGAGAGAGACTGCCTGCTCCAAGAGAGCCCAGAGGGATAGCTGCTGGGATGGTGACCTACCTTGACTGGGCCAGACAGGGAAAGGCTCTCCTGGCTGGAGAAGGCCAGTAGATGGGGAGGGTGAGAGGAGACAAGGCTTCAGGCAGGTGTACCAGGCTGGGAACCAGGTGGACACAGTCCCCGTTTGTGGGCATCATCCTTTGCTAAGTCTGGGAAGGGAGCACAGACTGTCAGGCTGAGGACATGCTTAGGGCCGCCACACCCTGTCCTGAAGGCAGGTGAGAAAGGACAGGCCCACCCCTCTAAGGCAGCCAGCCCCCTTCCTGCATTCTGTGGTGTCAGAGCCAAGAGGAGCTGGGGTTGTTCCAGGCCACCTCCCCAGGCAGCCCCTGAAGAGAGAAAGGAGTGCAGTAGCTCATCTGCCCAAGACTGCCTGTCTGAGGCACACTGCAGAAAGGGGGAGAGCACCGTGTTTTGCTTCTTCAGCAAACCCTCTCCCTAGGCTTCTGCCACTCCCACCCCTTCAGCTCCGAAGTCCCCCCACACCTCAAGATTCCCAAGATCGGAACTGCATCTGACAGCAAGCCCTGTCCCTCCCCAGGCCCACACTGCTCCTGTCTGAGGCTTAGGAGCCAGTCTCCACAGGAGAGGACTGAGCACAGCCTCTCTGCCTCCCTGGTGGGTGCTGGCCCCTGGGCAGGGAGGGGCACCTACTTTTACCCCCCACAGCCCCATGCAAGCCAAGGCTGCCTACAGTGTGTCAGACAGAACAGTCTCTGCATCGTGCTGCTGCCACAGCTGGGCCAGCAGCTCAGAGCTCAGTCCAGACTCACAGATGCACCCAGTCACCCTGGTTCCAGGCCACCATCAGAGGGCCCAAGGGGCCTGGGCCGTGGCCAGTGGGGCTGGTAGGGAGACACTTCTAGGGCCTGGTACTATTCAGCTGCCTCCCAAAATCCATTTACAGAAGAATCCTCGATTTTGACATTAGTGTTCTCTCCTGTAACGCCAGCCACAAAACAAGACCCATTTCTGTGTGTGGTTAGCAGAAATGAGGGAGCCAACAGAGATTCCCCCAGAATTCCCAGCGGTTACCCAGGGCCCGCCTGGCAGGGAACCTGGGCTGGAGGCTTCTGCCTGGCGTTTGCCTCGGTAATCCTGCTTTCCCTTCGCCTGACTTGCAGCACCCCAGGACCTGAGAGGAGAGCCAGGCCAGGTCAGGCAGTCATCGGTCCTATGGCACCCCCTGCTGGTTACTCTGGGAAACCACAAAGCTCACCAGATCCCTCCAGGCCCAAGGACTCAAGAGGGAGGACCTTCCCCCCTTCCCCTGCAGGTAGCTCAAACTACAGAGGGACACGGACGGAGCAATTGAGGCAAGGTGGCTGGACCAGATCAAGGGCCCAACATGGTTGTTGAATTGATGAAGGAGGGAGGGAGCTAATTGCCACAAATAACTAAAAAATGATCCTTTAAAATATGGCATAAAGGCTACTAACACCAATATCTATTGAGTGCTGGGCACGCGGCTAGGTGCAGAGGGTGCCTTTTGGCGTGGCAGCAGATAGAAAACCTGTACTGATGACCACCAGCCGGAGAGCCAGCTGAGCCCAGACTATGCCTCACACAGGCACCCAGACTCCCATGCCCCGTGATAAAGCCGAAACTACTGCCCAAGATCACACACTGGTTAAAAGTACACCCATGAAGAAGATGCACCCACCCCACCCTGAGACCCAGTGAGGACACCACCTGGGACACAGCCACACTGACCATACCAGAAGCCACAGTGCTCAGAGTCCCCCCAGGCAGACTTCTTGGGGCATCTGCCCTAGCCTATGTCTCTCTCTCCCCACCAACCACTGCTACACATCCCTCACCAGAGTGTCCCAGGCCTCCCTTGCAGGCACCTCACAATGAGCAGCATCTAAGGAAGGCTGTGGTTCAGGGTGTTGCTTGCTCCTGGGGTCCCCGGTAAGGCTTGTCCCAACCATGGTCCCCCTACTCTTTGCGATGTGCCCAGTGCTTGTGGCTTCCAGAACAATTTTGCGGGAAGGAGACAGAATCAGGCCCTCCCCACCAGAACACAGATTACCATAGAGTTTTTGTAGCTAAGACCAGACTGGCAAGGTCTAGACAAGAAGACCCGTAAACAACAAACAAACAAACAAAAATCCAGGCCAGGTACCTTCACTAGCTAAATGTGAAAAGCAAAACTCTTACACTTCTAGTACAAAATAGGACAGAATATCTTCATGAGCACTGAACACACACACACACATACACGCAGAAGGAAAGACTGGATAAAACCGACTACATCCAAATGGAAAACTGCTGGGCTAATGAACAAACAAACAGTGAAAAGCCATGCAACAGCCCAGGAAATGTCATTTGCAATATGTGCACATAGCCAACGAAGGATTGGAATCCAGGATGAATGAAACACTCCCTCAGATCAATAAAAAAAAGAAAAACAACTCAACAGAATTCTCAGGCTCCAGGGAGGCACCTGGCAGGAGAGGCAATGCGGGTGGCGCCAGGCAGAGGAAAGATGCCTCCTCTCCCAGCCACAGGGTAGGCAAAGCCATACAACAGTGCAACAGCACAGCATACCTAGAGGTTGCTGTTGAGGGTGCACAGCAGGCTATCTCCTGCCTGGAGGAGGGAGGGCGGGGAAGCAGTGGCAATATCTGGCCAAGCTGAAGGCCGTGCATCTCCCGCCTCCACAAGGATGCTGTCCTCCAGCAGAGGGCTTGGAGGGACTCCAGGAAAATCTGAGCAGGAACATTCGGGATCAGAAACAACCAGCCTTCCCCCCTGAGCCAACCAGGGGTAAGTGTATTGAATGTCAGCGTTACGTTCAAACAGCAGAAAGGTATGCAACAGTTAAAACAGTCAAACAGAGCCTGTGACATGGCATGGCTAAATCTCAAAATTATAACATTACGTTAAGTGGCAAGGGGATGCATTCAACCAGATCCATTGGCATTGAGTTGTAAAACATGCGGGACGAGATCTCTGTATGACTACATCCTTGGTAACATATAAAGACGTCCATTAGGGATATAGTCAGAAATTACTGGGGGCTCCAGGGAAGGCAGGAGAAAAGTTGCTGGGTGGGGAGGTTCACAGGGTGCTTGGACTATTATTTAAAAAAAAAAAAAAAAAAGCAAATGGGAAATACAGTGAAATGTTAAAACTTAGCAAAGCTGTGATGGTACATGATGTTTACTCTCATTATCTCTGTATTTCTCCAAAGGCTTAAACAGATCGCGATAATTTAAGAGAGCTGGCTGGGAGCTCCACACCCCAAGAAGGAGCATTCCTGTGTGGTGAGCACAGGGAATTCATTCAGCTCAGCCCTGAGCGCCGGTGCTTCACAGACACCCCACTCTCCCAGTGGCCCTCAGTCATGGCCTCGAGAGAGAGCCAGCCAAGGTGCGTTTGAGAAAGTTACATGTGCCAGCTCCCAGAGACAGATCCCGTTGGCCTGGGACAGGGCCAGGGATAAGTTCAGCCTTTCAAAAGACCACCAGAGAGTTCTGTGGTCTGGCCTAATGTGTTCCCTAACATCCAGTTTGGCCCAGCTGGAAGAAGTCTTACTTCCCGGATGGGCAGCAATCCTGGGACCCCAAGGGCTCCGCTCCTTTGCCCTACCTCGCGGAACCTCATCCCATTAGTCAGTTCTCTCTGGGCCCTCAACTCAGCGAGAGCTCATGCATGGAGGTGAGTGTTTATGCCACGTTTCATGCAGGGCGATGTGCAACACGCTTGGCGAGCATCTTCTCACTTGCCCTCGCTTCCCCATCCAGGGGCAGGCAAGGAACCAGGGGAAGGGCAGAGAGAACCCCGGGCCATCTCAGTCCTGGGCTATGACAACTTTTTGCCCACCTTTAACTTAAGTCACCCCCATAAGGCCTTGATATCACTCCTCTCTGAATGAGACCCCTGTTTAAAAAAATGTTCATTGCACCACGTGACAGGGCGGACGTGAACCTGACACAAGTCTGTCACCCTGGACTCTGCATCTAAATCTAAGCAGAAACACTCAACCAAGGGGGACCTCAAGCCTGGTGGGGGAGGGGCAGGCTTCCTTTATTCCTTAAACATGCTATGGCACACTTCACAAATGAGGACATTTATAGGGCTATAATCATTAGGGAAACACAAATTAAAACCAAAATGAGACCAAACACCCACCCCCCCCAAAATAGCTAAAATAAAGAGCCAGGAAAGATCAAGTGTGGGTGAGGATCGAGGGCGTGTGCTGCTGATGGGAGTGCAAACTGGTGTAAGTGTTTTAGAAAACCATCAGTGGTAGCTTCTAAAGCTGAACATAAAGCTGTCCTAGCCACAGCAAGTCCCCTTCCAGGTGTGTCTCAAAAGAAATGCCTCTCTATACCCATCAAAAGACACTCACAAGAATGTTTATGGACACTCTGTTCTTGGGAGCCATTCGCTAGAAACAATTCAAGTGTCTGTTGGCAACAAAGTGGGTAAAGAAACTGTAGTGTACTCATATGACGTGAATAACATAGTCCAGCACAAATTGTCAAAAATCATACATGGATCTCTGCGATAAAACGCTGAGCACAGAGAAAGCTAGAAACCAGACATTACAGGATGAATGTTTCCACTTAGGTAAAATTTAAGAAAAGGCATAAAACAACCTACAGTCTCATGTACAGGAGATACTGTTTCCCTTTGGGTGAGGGGTAGTAACTGGTCTGGGGCACGTGGGAAGTTTTTAGAGTGGTGGTGATGCTCTAGAAATTTCTCAGTCTGTGTGGAGATTCCAGGGCATGTTCACTTAGTACAACTTAATAAAACATTCATGTACAATTTGTGCCTTTTTGATATGTATGTTGTACCTTAGTAAAAGCATAACTTTTTTTTTTTTTAAACATGCTCTAGACTGTGACCTGCAGCATGGCGCATGAGTGACCCGGAGAGGAGACCAAGGGGCCACCTGAGTGCCCACAGAGAGCCTACCTGAGGGCAGCTGGGCCACGTGCTTCAACGCCAGGTGCAGATTCTCTCGGCAGGCTACCTGAGGGTCGTTCAGCAGGTAGGACAAGGCAAGGAGGACATCGTGCTCTAAAAAGCCCTCTCTGGGGAAAAGAATTCAGATTTAGACACAGTTAAGACCATGCCCAGAGAGGATCCAGTAAGACCAAGGAGGAAGTTGCCCACCCGCAACAGGCATGGACCACGTTCCTCTGGCTTCCAGGGAAAAGAGAAAGGCCAGAGGTGGGCAAGCCATTACACCAACCCTAGAGGCCATGAGAGCGGTGTGGCTTGTGTGCCAGTGGAAGGAATCACACGTTGGAATCACACAGCTCTGTCCCTTCCTTAGCTAGGACTCCAACTGCTCTGTGTGCCCCTGGATTCTTCCTTTCACTCGTCTGAGTGTCAGTCCTGTTATCTGTAAAATGGGGATGAGGCAGCAGAATCCCACATCTGACCTACCCTGAACTTCAGGGACCCACCCACCAGGGCACACACCCACCGATGCTCCAGGCTCTGCAAACCCTGTCCCTCGAAGCCCCTGCCTCTCCCCCAAGCTGAATGGGGGGCTTGCCAATAGCCAGGGGCTTGCCTCCAAGCCTATGTATGCCTGTTACACTGCTTGTGATAATTATATAAGTTAAGTAACTATTAGATAAGCCAATTAGATGTGAGAAGAGGTTTGTTGGTTTGTTTTTGGTTTTGTTTTTTAATTTCCTTATGAAAACAAAGTTGATTGCTTTGGGAAGACTCAAAAGTGAGTCTTAAAAAAAAAAGTGAGATGACTATAAATTCTAGAAGGCTTTTACATGCAGATTACTCCATTAATGTCTTTGAGTTCTCTGCTCTATTGGAAAGAAACTCAAGCTGCAAATTAGCTGATATTATAGGTGTGGTTTAAGCAAAAAAAGATGACGGGAAATATCAACCAGTGGGTCCACACCCAAAAAGAGGTCTGGGTGGCACACCAGGATTGGTGAATGCCGAATTATTTGTGTCTGGGGTTAAAATGAACAGTTTAAAGGGAATGTACAATTTCTTCAATTGCTGGCTTTATGACTTTTTTTTTTTTTTTTTTTTAAATAACTAACTCACTGCTGGGGCCAAGCACATGTGGTGTGAGGGCTTCTGAGCTCATATCTCTCAGGGCTGAGCTCAGTGAGAACTCAGTGTGATGCCCTTGCCCGCCCAGGACCTAACACAGGAAGTGCCCAACCAATCATGCTCATGCCATCGTTGGCCAGGATTTAACCTACAGTGAGTTCTGAGTCATTCTGGGACAAGAAAATCCTAGCGGGGCACCCAAGTTGCAGGGGACTTCCCTGACTGCCCATCATGAGAGGGCCTCTTCAGTCAGTTCTGGTCACCCACTCCCTGTCATTCCTGCTTTGTAAGGCTGGGGTGTTTGCCTTGAGGGCATCTGCCTCCCTCACCTGCAAGTGAGCTAGAGGTAGCCAGGGCAGCTAGGCCTCCTGGAAGGCTCTCCCATTTGTGGGCTGTTATACCGACAGACTCCTCTAGGTGACAAGACATCAAGCCCCAGGCTACTGCCCCCATCCTCTCTTCCTGTTGCTGCCTGTATGGGTACAAGAGGTACAAAAGTATCCTCATGACCAGTTACTTAGAGCTTGCCAGGCTCCACAAGCTACTGGCTTTAAGTTATAGGCTCACCACAGAACTCAGGCAAACTCCAGAAATCAGCCTCTGTTACTTTGGGCCCTTTGCATTCTTCGTCTACTATGCTATGGTGGAACAAGCCACGGTATCTAGAGTATCTCCTCACACCTGGAGGTTGCAGTGGGAGGGATGGCAGAACCTGAAGGACAGTGCAGGCCAGGCCAGAGTAGGTCTTTGGTCAGTGATATTTGCTTCACTGCGTGTCACCCCATCCAACCCTGCCACCATGGCCATGTCCAGGAATCTGCACCCCCCCCAACCTCCTACTGCCACGAAACAAACTGACAGGCACCCCCACTAGGCTCACAAGTTCCTTGTACCTGCCCAAGCTCCAGGCACCTCTCCCCACAGTGTCTGTCAGCTCTTGTGGGCTAACCATTTAATGTCCACATCAGGTCAGAGAGAGAAAAGAGGAGTAGGAAGAATGAGAGGCTCTTCAGTCCTCGATGCTCCTAAGTATTAAAGCACTTGCCTTGGGTCTGTCTCAGGTAAGCACAGCAACACATTTAACCCCCTGCCCCCACGAGCAGGTGCAGAAGAGGACAATGAGGTACAGAGAGCTTGGGGAGAGGCGGGACTGAGCAACCTAACATTTCGTGAGATGCCCTGACACCCCTGAAAGGATCTCCAGCTTCTGCAAAGGGGCATCTGTTGTTTACATCAAAGCAGCCAGAAGATAGTGAGCACCCTGCCCTTGATTCCTTCTTTCTGGGTGCATGCACCCTGGGCAGCAGCACCTGGGCAGGGCTCCAGGGCTGTTTGTGATTCTCCGCGCTGTTTGCAGCACGAAGTAAAACTAGTCATCCCAGGTCAAGAGTGTGAACTAAACGGATATGGGAAAGCACCTCCACCCTCCCCTCGACACACACACAGACTGACAGACAAAAATTCAGAGATTCAGGGTCACCCAAGGGCCTGCCACCCAGGGGAGGGCTATGGCTCCCAAGCATGACATGGGTTTCCAGAGACAGCTGCCCACCTGCCCACGTTATGGGTCGCCATGATGTGGAGCACCTCGGTGGTCTTTATCCGCACCATGTCATTGCTATCCTTCAGCAAAGCTTTCAGGCTCTCCAAGCAGCCTACAAGGCACAAAAATCTTTAAACACTTACCAGTCTCAGAAATCAACTCACCTGGAAGTCAACAAGTGAGCCAATGTTGGGCAACAAAAAACTACTGCTGCTTTGGGGGCTGAGGGAATAGTGTCAGTTGCGAAGTAGTTCCAACTTTACCCAAGAGGTCTCTGTGTGCCAGAAAGGCTTGCACCGGGGACTGTGTTATCTAACCCTCTGCACGTTTCCAAACAATGCTTTGTGTCTCAGTCCACTGCAGGATTAAGAAAATGGCCTTCGCATTTGGGGAGACTGAGGGTCAAATTCTCACCTCTGTCCCAAAGTGGTCATGTACCCTTGAATAGGTCACACATAGAGATGCCAGGTTGTGCAAATAAAAATCCAGCTTTATTTATTGATCTGCCAACCCTAGCCTTGTACCCCTCCTCTGAACCTCCAGTTTTCTTATCTGTCAGTTTTTTTATCTTCCCTCCCAAGGCAGGTGCTATCAGAATTAAGATAACATAGGCAAAAAAAAGATAACATAGGCAGTGCACCTGAGTGGTGCTGGCCCAGAATCAGGCTTATTAAACAGCAACTCTTAGTACTGAAGTTCTACCCGGTGTCCTAGGCCCTGGTTCCAGGAACCACAGCCAAATCTGGAATCAACTGGCCCTTCAGTCCTAAAGCTGGAGGGAGAAGCCGCAATTCGTCCAACAGGTGCCTCATCTGGGAAACGTGTGACCATGTCATGAAAATCACCTCAAGCCTTATTTTGATAATTAGCAGAGTGGGACACAAGGGACAGAGTTCCCAGAACTGTGTAGTTTTAGTAAGGCGCGAGCCTATCTTTTGTGACAGTCTCATGGATGAGATAGATAAACAGCACTGTTTGGTGGATCTGTGGCCACATGGTTGAGCCGTAGCAGAGGGGACAGACTTGTGGCTCTCGGTGGGATGCTGGTGTGTCTGAGCAAGGACGGATTGACAAACCCAGAGGGTCACAGTGAAGGGGCCAGGTTACCTCAGCCCCTTCCACTTCTGGCTACTGTGTCTGTCCATCCAGACCCCAGTCATGGTCACCTGGGCTGTGACACTCACCTATGTCGATGGCCACATAGACATGCTCAGGGTCGTGCATGAGGTCACAAAGTGCCATGAGGGCTTTCTGCCTCGTCAGCAGGTCGTCTGACTGCAGCTCTTCGTTGAGCTTGGGCAGGGCCCGACAGCCATAGGCAATGGAGGCCTGGGCAGGGTTGATGTCAGGGGGCAGGTACATGGAGATCCGGGCATGGGCCATCCTTCCACGCCTGCAGAGGACAGTTCTCTAGCTCTCAAAACAAAAGTACTTCAGAACCACTGATTAAGAGAAATCAAAAAGGTGTCATTATTACCACTGGGATTTAGAAGCTACTTCTCATTTGATCCTCGAAACTGTAAGGGCAGTCAGGTGGGTATCTTTACTTTCTTTCTTTTTTTTTTAAGATTTTATTTATTTGTTTGAGGGAGAGAGAGTGAGAGAGAGCAGGAGGAGAGGGACAAGCAGACTCCCCGCTGAGCAGGGAGCCCGCTGAGCAGGGAGCCCAATGCAGGGCTTGATCCGAGAACCCTGAGATCACGACCTGAGCCAAAGGCAGAGAAACAACCGAATAAGCCACCCAGGCACCCCCTTTACTTTCATTTTATGGTTTAGCAAACTGAGGCTAAGAGGAATGAAGGAATCTGCTCAAGGTCACAATAAAGGTAAACTCCACAAACTCCAGAGCTCTCCCATGCTTAATGAAAGAGGGACCACCAATGCTTTACAGGATGGTCCTTGGGTCAAAGGCACCAAAGAGACAAAACAAAACAAACCAGCAAACACGAATGTGGTCACCACAGATGGTGCTTATCTTATGCCAGCATCATCTAGTATCTAACCCAATTACTCCAGGATTTGTGTTATCCCAATCTTACAAAGGAAGTAGTTGAGGTCTGAGGGTAGGAGATGGCTTCAGGTTATGGAACTGAGAAGGCCAGGAGCCAATGTTTAAATCAAGGTCTAGTTCATTCATCTATCAGGGACCCATATTCAGATGCTGCTTCTCCTTTTTTTTTTTTAAAGTATTTTTTATTATGATCAGTTAGCCACCGTATAGAATAGTATTCAGATTCTTCTGACACATCCACAGAAAAAGGAATTAAGCTTAAAGTGTGATATAATTTTATTACACACATACACACTTGGAGCGACTGTAGGTGGTGTGGCTCAGTATAGCTGACCCTTGAACAATACAGGTGTGAAATGCATGGATCCACTTACACATGGGTTTTTTATAAAACGGTACTCTTTTTTTAGTTTTTTTTTTTTTTAAGATTTTATTTGTTTATTTGACAGAGATCACAAGTAGGCAGAGAGGCAGGCAGAGAGAGAGAGGAGGGAAGCAGGCTCCCTGCTGAGCAGAGAGCCTGATGTGGGACTCGATCCTAGGACCCTGAGATCATGACCTGAGCCAAAGGCAGAGGCTCCAACCCACCGAGCCACCCAGGCACCTCTAAAACGGTACTTTTTTTACACACTACACTTTGCACATATTTTTTACATAACTACTGAATGTATTCTCTCCCTGATACCCCTCTTACTAACATTTTTAAAAATCTAGCTTCCTTTATTGTGAGAATATAGTATAGTATACAATAAATATAACATACGTGGTCATCGACAGTGTATGTTATCGGTAAGGCTTCTGGTCAACAATGGACTTAGTAATAGTTAAGGAGGGAGTCAAAAGTTATAAGTGGATTTTAGATTGTGGGGGAAGGGTAGTGTTGGCACTCCTGACCCCTATGTTGTTCGAAGGTCAACTGTAATTAAGAACAGGGTCCAGACCTAGGCCGCGGGTGGCCCTTGACAAGTTACTTCTATCTGTGTCTTTCTACTGCTGCAAAAGGAAAGTGATAAGAACACCTCCTTCCTTCCCTGCCAGAGTGGTTATAGGAACTGCTGCTACCCAGGAGCCTGGCACAGCAGTCTCTGAATATGTCCTCTGTGGCTACTGTTAACGGTGGTAGTGGTTCCTGCAATTAGTCCCATTGACAGTCCCAGCCCTGTAGGAATGCTCAGCTTCGGTAAAGGAGGTGAGCCTGACTTTGATTCTGGACACCAAGTGACCCCCCGGGGCAAGAGGAGAGGGGGCCCTGGCTAGGAGGAATGTGGCCTTTTCTGGGCTCTCCGAGCTAGGAGTAGTGGGTGCTGGGGACAGGGTCCTGCCCTCTTCTAAGGAGCATGGGTTAGGGAGGTAAGAGGACGAGAGACCGGTGTGAACAGGGAGGGGTGAATCTGGGGACCCCCACCCCCACCCCGCCCATCCCTCTGGCGGCGGCTGGCTCACCTGCCTCAGCCCCGGGTCCCGGAAGCGCTCGCCCGTTGCCAGGCGACCGGTTGCCAGGCTACCCGACAGCGCCAGCAGCGCCCACCGCGCAGGCGCGAAGGGCCCCGAGGCCGGAACCAGCTGTAAAGTGCGGACAATGATGCTTTACAGGGTTACGGTGAAGAACAAAGGCGGCTCAGCTTTGTTCATGGTACAAAAGGGAAGCGAAGTGACTGTACTCTGAATTGAACCCTGCATGCCTTTAATCCTCAGAGTAAACTTGGGAAGTGATAACATCCAGTTTACCGACAAACTTCAGAAAAAGGTTCAGTAGCTTCCCCTAAATTACCCTGGTCTGATCCCTGAACTGTCTAGCCCTGGCTCATGCTCCTTGATCTGCAATCTGATTACCTGCTAATGACACAGATCAGCCCCGCAGTGGAGCAAATACAGGGCTGGCTGGAGCAATTGCTCTTGAAAGCAAGCCAGACCCATCCATCACCTGCATAAAACCCTCCCATGGCTTTCACCTGGTCTCAGGACACAGTCCAAACTCCTAGCCTGCTACCCAAAGCCCTAGCTCATGACCTCCTTCAGCCATGCTGGATTCTTTTAATTTCCCAAATGGTCAACTCTTTCCTGCCTGATGAGATGCTAGTAACACTAACCACTTCTTTGCCCTTCAAGACACAGCTCAGTGTACACTTCCTCCATGAATCCTGTTCTCTCCCCAGCTCCAAAGTAGTAAATAACCCCATAATTTAATTAACCCACAGGCACAGTTCCGGCTCTAATTCTCTATTTCTGTTTCCCCCCAGCACACTCCAACTTCCCAGAGGATGGAGGCCTTGTCATTCCTGTTTACTTGCCTTTCCAGTGCCAGGAATATACTAGAAATTTCAGTCAGTGTAGCATAAATGAATGGTTAATAGACTTGAATCAAGATTTATAATCTACAAAGCACTTTCACGAACTTGTGTGATCTTCACAAAGAACCTTGAAGTTGATAGTTGCATCCGTTTTATAGTTGAGTAAACTGAGGCACAGGAAGAGGTAGAGCAACTCACCTAAGACCATCCCCTAAGCCTGCAGCCTTAGCACTGAAACTTAACTAACAAAGGCACAGGTATTACCCTCCAGCACAATTAGCTTTGGAATGAAGATCAGTACTCTGATCTGTGTGCCCAGGATCCCATATTGTGATGGGGAGATCTGCCCCCTACTGTGGTTCTCAAAGGACCTAGCTATAAAGGATCTTTAACCCAGAGCCTCCTAGCTTTTTTAGGAAGATAGTGTGGAGAGCGCTGGAGTAGGAGTCAAGAAATCTGGTTTCGAATTCTAGTTCTAACTCACTAGGCAAATTCTTTTTTGTGAGCCTTAGGTGCCTTGTCTGTGAAATTAGGGAGCCAAATCGAGTAGATATTCAAAGCTGGGAACCCTGGGCCTCTCAGAATCTGGTTAGGGTCCTTTTTTTTTATTTTAATTACCCTTCAGTTTTATTATTTTTCAATCTCTTTTTGTTAACTTTTAAAGATACACATAACATTATATAGGTATATATGTTAATTACAAAACATAAAAATATAATAACTATGTGTGAATTAACCACCAAGAACATTCTGAATGTCTGCATCCTCTTCCCCTATCCTATAGCCCATCTTCCTCTCCAAAGCTAACTACTCTCTCATTTTATGATTACACAGTCTTACAAGTGCCTCTAGAGGCCATCTAGCCCACATGCCTCACTCTTCAAACAGAAACTAGCTTATAGGAGCTCAGCGACAGGTCAGCTTTTAAACAGCCATTAATTACAGAAATTAATTTTATAAAATTAGCTCGAGAAGCCAGGCATATGATATTCAGGCATCATTAGTTTCAGAACTATGCAGATTAAGGTTAATGAACGGTAGGCCACTGCAGGGGACTGGACTCCAATCAAAGGCCAATGGTGTAGCCATGATTGCTGAGAGGAGGAGGTGTCTGTGGGAGAGACTTGAAGGAGGAAAGCACGCCAAAATACATGAAGGCTGACCTGGCAACGCCAGAGATAGGGAGATGTTATTTATCATGTTTTCCAAATTGTTTATTTTCATTTGAGTTATTTATTGAATAAGCAATATATGACCATAGAGGAAAATCTAGAAAGTATGAAAGTAAAATGTCTCCATCCGTCCTCAGTCCCCAGCCAACAGGTTGTCCTGACCTGTAACAACCACCACTGGTATCTTTACAGAGCTAAGCTAAATTTATACAAGTAAATATGATTCATTTACTTTTTATTGTAGCAGCATACTTCAGTGTTCTCTACCTTCTTTTTAAAAATTTAATATTCAGGGGCGCCTGGGTGGCTCAGTGGGTTAAAGCCTCTGCCTTCGGCTCGGGTCATGATCCCAGGGTCCTGGGATCAAGCCCTGCATCGGGCTCTCTGCTCAGCGGGGAGCCTGCTTCCTCCTCTCTCTCTCTCTGCCTGCCTCTCCACCTACTTGTGATTCTGCCTGTCAAATAAATAAATAAATAAAATCTTTTAAAAAAATTTAATATTCATTCACTCCCTTAACATTCACTCAATGTCTGCTATGCCCAGGCACTGTTTAACCCATGTGTTACATGGGTGAAATAAACACAAACACCCCTGCTCTTGCTGCAGCCAGTGGGGGGAGATAGACAACCAACATAAACAACAAGTTTTATAGTATGTTAGAAAATAGTAGGTGCCTGGGAGAAACAGAGCGGAATGAGAGGTTGGGAAGATGTTACAATTGTAAATAGGCTGCTTTGGGGAGGCCTCATCTAGAGGTATAGTTATATGAGCAGATGTGAAGGGGAAGGAGGCGAGCAATGTGAAGATCTGGGGAAAAAAACATTCCAGGCTTAGAGAACAGCCAGTGCAAACACCCCTGTGCCTGATATGTTGCCGGAACAAGGAGGCCAGTGGAGCCTGTGTGGGATGTGAGGATGGGGAGTAAGCGGTAGAAGATGAGAGGAAATAAAGCCAGAGCAAATTACATGAAACCTCTTGGGCCATTGTAAGGATTTTATTAATCTGAAAGAGATGAGGAGGCATTGGACGGTTTGGAGCCAAAGATTGCTGGTGGTTTGATCAGTTTTAACAGGAGGAGCCCTGGGGCGCTGAACTGGGAATAGGTTTAACAGCAAGGGTAAAGGCAAGGCGACCAGTTGGAGGGAGAGAAGATGATGGTTTGTACAAAGGCAATACCAGTGGAAGGGGCGGGCGGTAAGAGGATACTGGACAAATTTTCAGGATAGAAACTACTGGATTTACTGATAAATCAGATACGGGTAGTAAGAAAAAGGAGTCAAGGGATCTTGGATATCCCTCCATACCAATATATAAAGAAAAACACGAACTATTTAGATAACCAGAAAAAATCGTACTTAATATTATGAAAATAAATATTTAAACACCTCACGTAATCCCTACCGGTTCGATTAAACTACCACCTTTCCCATGGAAGCTGAGTGCGAGAGTCTCTCCACCCCGCCCCCGCCCCGGGGTCCTGGCCCCGCCTCCTGGCCGCCCTGCCCCCGCCCACTGCCCGCCTGCCCGATCCCGCCTTCGTTACCATGGTGATCGCCGGCGGTGGAGCAGTGTCTTGGAAGCGCCCGCTGCTCCCCCAAGAGGCTCCGGTTGCTACGGTGACCGCCCTTCCGAACCACGTGCGGGACTCTTTCCGCTGCGAGCCCCGCCCAGACCCCGTCCCCGACGCCCGGGATTCGTCAGATGTCGCCGGGTCCCGCAGGGCGCTAGTTGCTATGGTGATCGCAGCCACAGGCCCCACCAGAACAGGCCGCGCAGCTTCCAGAGCCTTTGCCACCTCCGCGGGTGAGTCCGCCGCCCACTCTGTCCCACCTTAGTCCGCACCGCTGCGACCCAGTCCCGGAGGCCCTGCTTGGGAGGGCGTCACGGCCTGCAGCCGTGGGGCCTCCTCATTTCCTGAGCTCCTGCCCTGGGTGAGACCCGTGTTGGTCCTGAAGGAGAACGGGATCAGGTCCGGGAGGACGATAGGCCTGGTTAAGGACTTGACCAAGTCCACCCTAGTGGGAAGAGGAGGAGGACAGGAGACGCAGGGCTGCGCAATAGGGGTGAAGGGGCCAGGCGTTGGGTGCGGTAAAGCGACAGGGGGAAATGCCTGACGGCTGAAACCTAAGGCCCTTCACCCACCCAGAGCCTCAGACCTCGGAGAGGAAGAGCAGGGGACCACTCCAGTCCCGATTCCAACCCCTGAGCTGTAATGATGCATAGCTTGGCATTTGTGGTAAGGTCGGAGAGGGGCCACTCCTGGTTAGACACCAGGCAGGAGGAGACACAGGTCTCCCTGACTTCTAGGCAGGGCAGGGAAAGCCGGGTCTTCTCCATGCCCACACCAGCCAAACTGCCTGCAGATGGAAAGATAGGGCCTCTGGCCAGTTTCCCTGATGGAGAAAGAGGCGTGGTTCAGTGTTTATAGCTACTGAGTCCCCAGGGATTTGTGCGGCTCCCTAACTCTCTGTCCCCTGCTTGATTGGTTCACAGGACACTCTGCAAGGATGAGGTCCTCGCTGACACCTTTGGGGCCGCCGGTGAGCAGGGACCGCATCATCACCAACTTCCCTAAGGTAGGGAGGGTCATTAGCCAGCCTTTTCCATATACACTACTCTCCAGACACCCTGTCCACACCCACATTCCCCCACGGGCATTCATCACTGGAAACAAAGCAGGAGCATAGGGGAGGTCAGTCCCTCTCTAACAAACCCTGGGAGCTTACTAGACTTCTTTAGAAACAGGGACACTTGGCCCTGACTTGCCCAAGGTGGACCAGCAAATTAAGGGTGACAGCAGGAGACAATGTTGCATGGAGGTTAAAGGTACAAACTTTGCAGTCAGACAGTCCTGGGTGTGAATTCTGACTCTGTCTTTAAGCCATGTGACTGTGGGCAAGTTACTCAACCTCTCAGACCTGCTGGTACATAAGGATAAAAACTCACTTTGGGTTCCTGGCTGTTGGTAAACGGGAAATCCCTGACCTGACTCGTGCTCACTGCTGTTTTTTTGTTATTATTACTATTATCAAAATAGCACTCTAGTTTCCTGACACCAAATCCAGCCTCCTCTTTCCTTACCATTCTGCCTCCGGCTCCTGCTGCAAATAGAGCTCTTCCATGTGTATTAAAATCTAGTATTAATCGCATCAGGCAATGCAAATTGGTCCAACCCCTAGACGGGGCGTGGGACAATATTTCCCACCATTGCAATGCCCCTGTCTTCTGATCCAGTCATTCAAGGCCAGTTCTTTGATCAGTTCATAAAGCAGGTCAGATACAATGTAAGTGTCCTCCAGGGGGAGCTGCTTCAACAGCAAAATGCTACTTCTGCCACAAGAGACAGAAGCTTTCTTTCAGGAGTGGATGTGCAATGAAGGTCAGTCAATTAAGTAAAAAGGCGAGGAATGGAGCAGTGTGCCTAGTATACTCCCATGGGTGGAAAAAGGAGAGGGGAGAAAGCAAATGTATGTGTTTGTTTATACTTGCCAAAAATATCTCTGGAAGGACACAGAAGATCCTTCCATTAGTGGTTGCCTCCATGTGACTTGGGACAGGTATAGAGGGAAGAATCCTCTCCATGGAATGACCTCTCTGTCTTTTGAATTCTGTGCCTAGGCTGGTAAGGAGGAAGGAGGTGACTGCAGACTTTGGGTAATCTGGGTCTGCAGTCCTACCTTCTCACCTTTTCTGCCTCTACACACCCACAGAGAAAGCAGTGGTGCCTCGGACCTGGGGACAGCTCCCCTGGAATTTTCCATCTCAACAGAGGCCCAAACAAATTGCTTCCCTAGAGAGCTTGACTGTGGTCACTAGGGATGATGGACCCTAATGTTTAGTGAGCTGAAAGGAAGGGAAGTGTGATCGGCACAAAACAGTTCAGGTCTCATGGGACAGAGGACTCCATTTCCGGAACAGATCAGCAAGGCTCAGAGAGATAAGGAGAGCTGCCTGGAGTCACACAGCTGGGCGCTGCAGAGCCAGGACTTGACCTGGGTCTGACTCCAGGGCTCCAATGTTCCCCTACCCTGAGAGGCAGCCTGGGGCATCCATCGTGCTTTCACCCAGAGTGAGATTCTCCCCTGTCCTGTGTGTGGCAGTTCATCCTCTATCCCAGGGCCACACACTTCAGACTTGAGAAATGCGTGATCAGGTAGGGCAAGCCCCTTCTCTTACTCTGTGCCTCAGTTTCCCTGTTTCTAAAATCAGCTCCCACTTTCTGCCCAGTCTTCCCTACTACATTTCTTCAGTGCACCCAAAATGGTGGGATTCCTCCAGTGACCACCACCATGACCAGGCTGTCCCCAGTTTGAAGCTGACATGAAAGTCAACAGGAGAAAGCAGCCTGCTTCCTCATGAGGTAGCTGACACTGTTCCACACAAATGTAGGCTGCGAAACTAAGCTCTTCACCTACATTACCCATCTGATCTTCCAACGACCACATGAAGAGCTGCTGTTACGAGTGTCCTCACTTTGCAGATGAGGAAATGGGCTCACTGAGGTGTTGTGACTTGCCCTTTTGTAAAGCTCCTTCTTCTAGTCATCGCTGCCTCCACCGTGCCTGGGGGACATATGCCTGATGGGGCAGATGGGCCAGGAAAGAGCTCATCTCAGTGCCTGGAAACTCAGAAGAAACACTACAGCTTGGGATGGGGGTGGGGTCCTTGTCACAGGGGAGCCGTGGGTTCAAGCAGTGCCCCGAAGGACAGAACAGGTGGCCCCGGGGGACCACTGCCATATCACAGCAGAGCACACCCACAGCTTCCAACGATGCCCTTTTCCCCACGTCCTTAACCGCACTCCATCCCCAGCCTCCACCAATCTGAGGGCAAAACACAGCAGTCGCCTTCAGTTTCCTTAATATCATCTTTTCCAATTACAAAACAAATGTGTGTTCAACATATGTTGTAATATCTTAATAGCCACGAACATTTGTTGAGTGCTTAGTATATGCCAGGCTGGGTCTGCGCTAATGGCTTCACAAGCATCATTTCATTTTATGCCCCCGGCTTACAGATGGGGAAATTAAAGTTCAGATACATTAGATAGCTGCCTGGGATCACACAGCAGCTAAGGGGAGACGCAGGTCTTCCTGACCCTGCAATCATGTTCTTCAACCATAACCCAGACCTGCTTTCCAAGAACTGGGGAAGACCCCAAAGAGCCCTCCAGGACATTTTCCATTCATACAGACAACATTTTTTTTTTTTAAAGATTTTATTTATTTATTTGACAGAGAGAAATCACAGGTAAGCAGAGAGGCAGGCAGAGAGAGGAGGAAGCAGGCTTCTCGCGGAGCAGAGAGCCCGATGCGGGGCTCGATCCCAGGACCCCGGGATCATGACCTGAGCCGAAAGCAGAGGCTTTAACCCACTGAGCCACCCAGGCGCCCCCAGACAACATATTTTTAAAGCAAAAATAGCATCCAGGATCCCCAGAAGGCATGGAAGGATCTTGGAGTTAAAAGGGCCCTTACAGGGGGCGCCTGGGTGGCTCAGTGGGTTGGGCCGCTGCCTTCAGCTCAGGTCATGATCTCAGGGTCCTGGGATCGAGTCCCACATCGGGCTCTCTGCTCAGCGGGGAGCCTGCTTCCCTCTCTCTCTCTCTGCCTAATTGTGATCTTTCTCTGTCAAATAAATAAATTAAATCTTTAAAAAAAAAGGGGGGGGGGGCCTTACAGCCCAACCCTCTTCTCACCTAGAGAGGTCCAGAGAGGACAGAGACCTGCCACATGCCCACAGCAAGAACACAGCTGCTGCTGGTGAGACCCCGCTCTCTGAGTTGCCACCTGGGGCCTTTGGTCTGGCCCGGCCCCTGCTGCTGCTCCACAGGACTCACAGGAGCTTGGAGTCAGGGCCACTGAGGCCACAAAGGATGGATGTGACAAGGGAGTCAGGGAAAGCTAACGAACCGGAGTTTCAAGTTTCAGGAGGGAGGCAATGCTGGGAGGCAAGTCACCACCTCACTGCCGGGCTTGGTGATGGAGTTGCAGCTTCGCAGGATGAAATGCCCATCTGTCTGTCCCTTCCAGTGGTACACACCTCATGCCTGCCTGCAGCTCAAGGAACACTTCCATGGACAGGTCAGCGCCACCTGCCAGCACAGGAACACAGGGACCGTGGGGTGAGTGACCGCATGACCCAAGGGACACAGGATATGGGGGGGGAGGCAGCGGCAAGGAGTGAATGCATGGATGAATGTATGAAGAACAAATGAAACACTTACCTAGACCACACCCATACAGTCCAGTACGGGCCTGGAGCCCATTGGCATTTTTGTGTGGCTTTGCTGCCATAGAGAACATCTACCATAGAGAACGGCTTTCCCTTTTCTCAGTAAGTCACGGGGCTGATCTTCAGCCCAAGGGCTCGGCACATGTGTGCTTCCTTTGTCTGGGATGTCTTTCCTACCCTTCCGCTCACCAGCCTTTTCCATGTACGCTACTCTCCAGACACCCTGTCCACACCCACATTTCCCCACCTGCATTCATCACCGGAAATAAAGCAGGAGCATGGTCAGTCCCGTGAGAGGTCAGTCCCTCTCAGAGCATTAGGGGAGTCCCGTGCTACCCCCACTCCCCAGTCTGGGTTGGCCAGGGTGCCCCCCCTGGGTCCCAGACACTTATCTCACAGAATTACGAGTTTGCCTCTCTGGATTCCTCACTAGACCCAGCCTGTGAGGGCAAGGGCTGTGTCTGTTCTGTTCCCACCTCGGTAGCACCTGGCGCCACCTAGCCCTGCCAGCACAGGGACCTCGCAGCAGTTACTCCTCTCTCTCTCTTTTGAAATTTTTAAAGATTTTATTTATTTGACAGAGAGAGCACAAGCAGACAGAGTAGCAGGCAGAGGGAGAGAGAGAAGAAGCAGGCTTCCCGCTGAACAAGGAGCCCGACACGGGGCTCGATCCCTGGACCCTGGGATCATGACCTGAGCCAAAGGCAGATGCTTAGCCAACTGAACCACTCTGGCACCCCAGTTACTCCTTCTCCTAAGACGCAGGTACCCGGGCCTGCTTTGCCTCTCCTCCTGAGGAGCTCCCAGCTGTCACACAGGTGTGGTAAGCTTTCATTGGAAGCCCGGCTCAGAGGTTCCCCAGGGGGTGCAGAGTGAGGCCAGGCTCAGGTCAAAATGGCCATCCCAGCCATGGTCACGGAATGAGAACACCGGCCTTCAGTTAGGGAGGGCCGGTTCCATACAAGGTACTTCACCCAGAGTACCTCTCTGACCCTTCATAATGGCTCTGGGAGATGGGAAATTGAGGCACAGTGGGTGCCCCCATAAAACTTTTTGGCAGGTGGAGTCAGGTCAACCCTACTCCAGGACCAGAGGCCCCCTGGGAGCAGAGAAGACACAGCCTCTGTGCCCCCACACATGGCCAGGGAGCTGTACCAGGTCACGAGGTGACACAGGTGCCTTCTTGCTGTCTGCAAGCAGAGGAAGTACCTTGTCAGAGGTTTGCCCATTGAGCTCCTTTGGCATGAGCTGCCGAAACTTCCACCCACAGTCCCAGGCATGGTGCCTCAGGGAGTGCAGGATACACACAGGGTGGGGTTGGGGTGGTGGCTGCTCTCAGTGAGCAAGGTCCCTGGAGAGCCCAAGAACCCCAGAGCCAGTTTACCTCAAGCCATAGCCCAGAACTGAGTCCTGGCCTGAGCCCTGTCCACTGCTCACCTTGTGGGGGCTGCGTGGCCCTTGCAGACACCTCCAAGGCAGTTAGGTGACAGAGGTGTCCTGCTTGCAAAAAGCAGGAGCCCATGCAGCCCCAGGCATGTGTCAGAGGGTGTGGGTGCTCTGTCCCCGTGGCTGTATCCCCTGCATGTTGACACTGTCTGCACCCTTGGCATGCTCCGGGTTCCTTACTGTGCGTGCCCCCAGCTTGGACACAGCTGCACCTGGGACTTCTCTCTCTTCTCCATCAGAACAAGACTCAGGCTCCCCTCGCGCCCAGTTCTGACCTTCATAACAGGGCTTGGGCCCATTGGGGTCAAGAGTATATAGCCCCAGGGACAGCAGAGTCCCAAGAACAAATGCAGGCCCTCCTGCCCTCCCCTTGAGTGCCAGGGATAGAGACAGACATCACAGAGTGCCCTGTACCCTGTCAAGGACTGAGACGTGGCTCATGAGTGGGGAGTTCAGGGAAGGAAGGGCCTGTACGTGTGAAGATACTCTGTGGCCATGCTTGTAAGCAACACAACCATATCCCTCACAGGCTGCGGCTCTCCAAGGTGGTTGTCGTTGGCGATCTCTACGTGGGCAAGACCAGCCTCATCCACAGGTGCGCCCGCTGGCCACGCCTCCTGGCATTGGTTGTCACACCTTTCCCTTGGAGGCCCAGTTAACATTGTCATAGTCAAAACTGTATGACTTCTGGGAACCACAACTCAGAGGGGGTACAAGGCATCAGGGAGCGGCAGGTCGGGCGGAGGGGTGCAGCGTCCTAGGACCCTGGCATTCGTGACACCATCCCCCAGGACCATGGGCTCAGACTTCACTGGCCCTGACCTTTGCCTTCCAGGCTGCCGCAGCCCCTCTTCCCCAACACAGTTCTCAATGACAGCTCTGTCTGTCTTCTCTGTATCTTCGTGGACCATCATCATCTCCTTATATTCCCTCTGGGTGGCCATTTTGTTGCCTGCAGACTTGCACTGTCATGAGCAAAGCTTCTACACATAGCCTCTCTGATGACTTCCTCGACTCCCGCAGGTTTTGCAAGAATGTCTTTGACCGTGACTACAAGGCCACCATCGGGGTAGACTTTGAAATTGAACGCTTTGAGATCGCTGGCATCCCCTACAGCCTGCAGATGTAAGTTGCCCTCATGTCACACCATTTCCTGTGTGGCTCCTGGGTGGGCTCTGCGGAGGGAGACCCATGGGGAAAGCCACGGTGAGCTCCTTCTGGACTGTGCCCTGTGGTGTTCAGTGAGGACTTCTCTGGACAAACAGGAATGGGTATATGACCCTGGGCTTTTCCAGTTCCTCAAAGCCCCATATACTCCCTCACCCCCATGGGTGTCTCACGTTGGTCATCAGACCTGGGGAAGTCCTCACAGCCTGATGTGCCCATCCACCTTTGTCCTCCCCAATACCTACCGCTCACGTTTTGGCTTCAGGTCTCTGCCTCTGGCCTGCCTGGCCCTCAGTGATCCCATTCATCAGGCCAGCAGGGTCGCTTCTGGCAAGTCACTTCAGACCTCTGTGTATCTGTTCTCATCTGGAAAGTGGAGCCCAAAATGGTCCCTGCATGCTAAGGCCTGGTGGAGACCACCTAGTCCACGTGCCTTCCCTAGGCTTGACATACCCCGCTCCTCCTCCTCACCCCTCAGCTAGGCTCTCCTCCTAGCTGCTCTGACTCCACTCCCCCTGTCTCTCTCCCTCTGTCTGTTTCCCTGCCAGACCCCATGTCTCTGCCTCTTGGTAGCCTGCTGGCTTCAGCTCCTCCCCTCTAGTTTCCCTCAGAACAGCCCAGAATCTCTCCTCCAAGCTCACACTTTCCCACCAGGGCCCTGGACCCAGCTGTCCATCTCCTCTGGCACCTGGAAGATACAGCAGGTCTGTCTGTGTCACTAGCCCTTCCAGGTTCTCCTGTGTGGCCTCCTCCCTTTCCTAGGCTCTCCTCCTAGCTGCCCCTATACCCTTCTTGCTTGCTGCCTCTGTCCTGGTCCCTCCCCTTCTCTTTTCTCTCTCTCTGCGGGGGTCACACCTGCTCCTCTGGTTTCATTCCTCAATCCTCTAAGCTCTGCCTGGGCTTACCCTAGGGATCCATGGTCATCAGAATGGAGTTCACCTTCTCATGGTCTCAGCTCTTAACTCTGTCATGATAATGCCTACTTCTCTGAGAACAGCTCCAGTGCAGTCCTAGACACAGATGGCACCACCGAATCTTGCCCGAGGGAGAGTCAGGGCCAGACCAGAGCAGAAGAGGCTGTGAAAATGCAGGGCTGCAGGGCTGCAGGACCAAGGGGCTTTGAAGCCACAGAGCTGATGGGACAGCCAAGGTGGAGCCGGGCAGAGAACGGCCTGTGCTGGGCTCCTCCTTGTGGCCACCAGCCTTATCTAACTAGAACAGATACACCGTCCTGGCTTACCTTCTCATTGTCCCTCCACTGCCAGCTACTCGGTTGGCCCCATCTCCAAGCCACCCTCCCAGCTTCCCACCCAGCATGATCTTCAGAAGCAAAAGACAGTATGAATGAATTAATGACAGAATAGAGCCAAAAAGTTCTACATCATGCTGAATCACTTCAAAAAAATTGCAGACTATTGAGCTCTTATTCATGACTTGTCTGCTTTTCCATTTATGGCAGAAAGTTTAATTCTGATCTGTTAATTTTAAAAAGGGATGGGTTTTCAGACTCAGATCTGCACAGTGACCACCTGCCTAGTTCTAAACCAGAGCCAGTAGATCTCAGTATGTGTGTCCCCTGTCCTATACTGTGCCAATGGCAGATATCATCAATCAATTGTTGCATTCTTTTCCATAGAACCAGGGGCTCCCCTTCTCCAGAGAGCCAGAGCTACCTGATCAGAGTCACCCAGGAGATACAAACCACATCCCTGTTAGACACCGCCACTCCTCCATTCATCTAGGCAGTGGAACTGGGGCATGCCCCTCCCCCACAGTGAATCCAGTCAGGGAATTGCCCCATGGGGCACCTTAGGAAGGAAATCGTGAGGAATTGTGGGTGGGGACCTCTGGCTGGTAGTTGGCACAAGCCCTCAGGCCTGCCTGCCCACAGCCCCACCAGCCTGCTGGCTCAGACCACTGCAAGTGCTTAATCTGCCCCCTCTCTTTTTCCCTTTCTATCTCTGCCACCACACAGCTGGGACACAGCAGGGCAGGAGAAGTTCAAGTGCATTGCATCTGCCTACTACCGGGGTGCCCAGGGTGAGCATCCGGGTGATAGCAATGGTGGGGCCCTCAGCCGCGTACAGCAGGAGGCTCCCACTGGGCTCATAGCAAGAAGTCCGGGTCCTCTTCACGGGTACCAAATCCGCCCTCCAAGAACCACTGAGAAAATCCCTGGCCAGTCCTCGGGGCTGAGGAGACTGCCTTCGAGCCAGCCGGGCCTGGGGTTGGCCTCGGCAGTTACATCCTTCAGGGACCCTGTGCTGGCCGATGCTCCCTGGGAGTCTCAGCCAGTTTCAGCTCAGAAGGATGCCCGGGGGGGGTGCATGTCCAGAGACCCCAGAAAAGAAGAGCATAGTTGACTCCTGGAGGAGGTGCAAGGAGGCGAGGCTGGAGGGTAGGAGCAGAGGGGCACAGAAGGACTGCACCTGCCAGTGGGGGTCGGGGGGTGGCCCAGGCACTGGACAGGCCTTGCAGACAAGCTCCCCACTCCAACCCCAGCGCCCCCAGTGGTTTCAGTGAGAGACATGAGAGCCATTCACAGTATCCAAAACCAGGCTCACGCTATGAGACCCATTTACATCTACTCGGTCCTGGTAAAAAGAAATCATAACATTGCCATTTGAGGTTTGGGAAAAAAGCAAGACCAGGAAATAAACCGTGAGTCCCTTGGCCTTGGGTTGAAGTTCCAGCTCTGGCCTGTCTTCTAAGGGGGACGACACCCCTTGAAGATGAGGTGTTAGGCACCTGGTACAACCCTGGGAACCGCAGCCTGGCCTGCCACCGTCACTATTCTCAGTATCCTCCTTTGCTTCATTCCCCTCTGCCTCGGGGGGCCTCTTGCAGCCTTCAGCCAAGCTGCAGGTAAAGTTCTGCCTGGCTCTGCTCACACCCCCAGGCCTAGTAGAGAGCCGGCCTTTCTGAGCCGCATGGGACTCCCCTCAGGACTCCAGCAGGATCCTGGACACCACAGAACCTGGGTGGAGCCAGAGATGAGAACCACCCAGCTCCTCAGACATTGTTCCCCTAAAGCTGGTTGTTGCTAATTGCCCTCATAACCATAGCTGCTGTTGGTCGAAAGTCCTATGTCAGGCCCTAGACCCAAGCTTGTAAAAATAAACCTCACAGCACCCCTGAAAGCCTGAGGTATCGTTCTCACCATTTCACAGATGGGGAAATTGAGGCTCTCAGCAGTTAAGGCCCTCACCTGAGCTCTCTTGGCTGTAAGTGGCAGAAGGAAGAGTTGAACACAGAAGCCCATGAGCTCATCTTGCGTCCCTGGATGTCCTCTGGGGCTGGGCCTCTGGATATGGGTCGGAGAGGGTGATGGGTAGGAGGTCCCAAGAGGCAGCCATGGGGTGTCTCCTTCCTAGCCTCCATACTGGGGATTAGGGCTGATTGCCTGGGGGGGACCACTCCAGCAGCTCTGCGGGAGCCAGGCTCCTCTCTGGGTTTCTCTTGGGGAGCAGGGAGCTGCCTGAGGGGAGCCCCTCCTTGTACACCATGGTTGTCTCACCTACTGCTGACCGGTTCTTGGCTTCTCCCTGTGTCCAGTGATCATCACAGCCTTTGACCTCACTGACGTGCAGACCCTGGAGCACACCAGGCAAGTCTGAGACTCTCTGGCCTTTTTAGTCCTCTTTGGTTCTGGATCTCCCATGAGCTGGGCCCCCCATGGGCGGTGCAAGGGACCATACTTGCTTGTCAGAACTGACTGCCCAAAGACCACATACTGTCCAGTTACCATATTATCCCTTAAGATTGGCACCCACCTGCTGAAGGTGGAACCAGCTCAGGGTACACAGCCAGGCCCGTCACATAGGAGCTGGGACTCGGGAGGGCCTGCATTTGCTTTAAAGTTCTGCTGTCACCATCTTGAAAGTTTTAATCGTTGCTGGTTGAGGGACCTCACATTTTCACTTTACTCTGGGTCCTACAAATTATATATACATCCAGTCCTGTCTGAAGGAATACCCCTGGGGCTATCTGGGGCAGAGACCTGATCATGGGAGCTGGTAACATGACCAATTCTGGGGGGTCATCTGCTTCTGCTAGGAATCAGCCAGTTAATGAACCAAAGTCCTCTTTACCTCTCTTTGGTTTGGGACATTTATATCCCATTTCTCCCAAGCCCTGTGAGGGAGGTTGGGGTGATCATTCAAGTGGATGAAAGGGCAGGACTCCCCCAAGGTGACACAGGGTGAGGGCAGAACCAGGGCAGGGTCCTCACCTCCCCTGACCAGTGCTTTTGGGTCCCTGCCCACCTGCAGTCCAGCCAAAGCTCAGCTGGTAGCAGGACCAGCGCCCCACTCAGCCAGCTGGTCAACCCACTTTGCCCTCCCTGAAACTCAAGACTCAGTGCTCCCAGCCCTGGAGCAGACCCACATCTGCATCCCCCATCCCGTGGTCTTCCTCAGATCTTTCTAGGTGGATGGATGCCATCAGCCTGTCTCCCTTCTGTGCCTTCTAGGCAGTGGCTGGAGGACGCACTAAGAGAGAATGAGCCGGGCTCCTGCTTCGTGTTCCTTGTGGGAACAAAGAAGGACCTTCTGGTGAGCACACCAGAGCTAGAGGCCTATGGCCCTCGGGAAAATGCAGCCACTTTCAACCCAAGCTTGGGGAGGGAAGGGGAGGTGCTGATGATGTGCCTAGATGGAAATTTGAAGACCCAGAGCTGAAAGTAAGGGGCACCTGTGCTCACCTCATCAGAGAGGAATCACTGGGATCTCACCCCTGGGGAAGGCGTACCCTCTGCCCATGTGCTGGGGAGGGATGAGCTGGGGAGAGCAGAGGCACAGTGGGGAGCGCCCCCAACGAGAGGGCCTGGAAAACTAGGTCAGGAAGGCTGCTTCCCCCAGTCAGGGGCTGCATGTGAGCAGGCAGAAGTGGAGGCTGTGCGTCTGGCCAACGAGATGAAGGCGGAGTACTGGTCGGTGTCAGCTAAGACAGGTGAGTGGGTGCGGGGTTGGTGCCCCAGTGGGTATTGGCAGTTTCCTTCGGCGGCTCTGTGGCATGCTTGAGTCACAGCCAGCTATGCTGGTGACCATGTAGGGCCTTCCACTGCCTGAGAGGAGTCTTCTCATCTCTAGGGGGAGACCAGAAGTATGGCCAGCAGGAAGAGCAACACCTGGCCCTATGCCCATGTTCTCTGACACATCCCCCTTCCTCCTTGAGGCAGAGCCAGGGAGCAGCAGAGCTGGGGTTGGAATATAGCCCTCTCCTGTAACCACTGTACCATCCTGCCCACCCATCCTAAGGTAGCTGGGTAAGAGGCACCTCCTGGCACAAAGAAAGACCCAGTAACTGGGGTCTCCCATCCCTTGCCTGATGTCATCATGGAGAACACTGCAACATGGCTCACAGCCCCCTGGCCTTCATTAATAGCCCACCAGTCTGTCCTCTAGGCACATGGGGCCCCCAGTCACACAGAGTCCCCAGGCCCTGAGCTGCCCTCATCCACGGGCCATTGCTTACTCCAGCCCTGGTAAGATGCCTAATTTTTTCGCCTCAGTATCCTTATTTGGGAAATGGGGTGATGCTGTCCATCTCATTTCATTTTTTATTACGAAACATGTTTTAAATTACAAAAGCCATATGTATTCACTGAGTAAAAATTAGAAAATGTAGAGAAGCAAAGGACGCACTTAAAAAACGCAAGTTGTTGGTTGCGATGGGGGATGTGAAATGAAATAACATGCAATTATTTCTGGCTCATAGAAGGACCCAGCAGCTCTGGGGACTCTGGAATTATGCCTTGTGTTCCTTGCCCCAGGTAAGGGACCACAGTAGACCTCTGACCAAGGACTACGGGAGGCAAGGATGGGAGCATTAAGGGTGTGCACCACGAGGCAAAGGGGAAGAACAACCTCCAGCCTATCATGGATGGCAGTGCCCATACCCAGTTCCCTCTGCTCCTTCCTGACAATGACCCCCATGCCCTATGGACCCACCCCTTCCCTGCTTTAATGGAAGATTCACTGAGAGTTCCCCATGGGCCAAGCAAGATTGCCCTGTGCCGTTGTATAGATTGTATAGCTGCCCAAGGGTAGTGCACAGGTCGGGGGCTGGAACCTAGCCCTGTTCCCAGACGGGTGGCCTTCTCCAGTCCTGTCTGAAGGGATAGCCCTGGGGCTATCTGGGGCAGAGACCTGGTCAAGGGAGCTGGTGACATGACCAATTCTGGGAGGTCATCTGCTTCTGCTAGGAATCATCCAGCTAATGGACCAAAGTCCTCTTCACCTCAATTTGGTTTGGGACTTTCATATTCTGCACAAAGGATGTGTGGGATATGAAGGATATATCTCTCCTTCTATTTTCAATGATAGCCTACCTGGATATAGTATCCTTGGCTGCATATTTTTCTCATTTAGTGCTCTGAATATATCATGCCAGGCCTTTCTGGCCTACCTCTGTGAATAGGTCTGCTGCCAATCTAATATTTCTACCTTTCTAGGTTACAGACCTCTTGTCCAGTGCTACCTTTAGTATTTTCTCTTTGTTTCTGAGACTTGCGTTACTATCAGATGAGGGGATGTTGACCTATTTTTATGGATTTTGAGGGGCTTTCTCTGTGCTTCCTGGATTTTGATGCCTGTTTCCTTCCCCAAATTAGGGATGTCTTCTGCTATAATTTGCTCCAGTATACCTTCTGACCCTCTCTCTCTTTCTTCTTCTGGGATCCCAATTATTCTAATATTGTTTCATCTAATGGGATCACTTATCTCTCAGATTCTCCCCTCGTGATCCAGTAGTTGTTTATCTTTTTCTCAGCTTCTTTATTCTCCATCATTTGGGCTTCTATATCTGAAGGAGGACGCACAAAGGCTCTATGTGGGAGTTGACAGCAGCTGCCCACTGAAGAGGTACTCAGAAGTGACAGGAAAACAGACACCCTTCCTTCCAATCTCCACACATCCCAGTGCCAGGACCACAGGAGATGCTCAGTGCTTATTAATTGGAAGAGGAAACGCTGGGAAACCAAGTCTCAGAGGTTTGAGGGAGCTTCCGGGGCTGGGCGCCCCAGAGCCCCCGGAGATGGGAAGCCAGGTTGGCCAGCCCCCAATCACTTGCACTGTGCCACACTAGGCAGCCCACAGGTGGGCCGCCCTGGCATCCACACCCACTGGCTCCCAAATTCATCTCGAGGTAAGGGCTGAGGCAGTGGGGTCAGGGCCATCTCTTGGGCCCACAGGGGAGAACGTGAAGGCATTCTTCAGCCGCGTAGCTGCCCTGGCATTCGAGCAGTCGGTTCTACAGGACTTGGAGAAGAGGAACAGCACCCGGCTCCAGGTCGGCGATGGAGACCTCATCCGTGCGTACAGACAGCAGGGCCAGGGGCTGGGGAGCAGGCTTGCAACCTAAAACTCACATCCACCAGCCTCCTGTCCCAAGAGGCCACTCCCTTAAATTGTTCTCCCGTGCAGTCCTCTCTGGGGAACTCTTTTTGTCATGATTCTGATGTCAGGCCCTCAGCCCCCCTGACCCTTCCTGCCAGCTCAGACTCACTCCCTGGCTCTCTTTGCCCTCCTGGCATCTGCCTCATGAACCAGACTAGGTATCCCTAGCTGCGTGAATGTGTCCCTGCTTTGGCTCTCCCCATCTCTGTCTTTCCCCATGCTGTTCCACCATCTGGAATACTTCCCAGACCTATCGGCCTGTGCCAAGTCACCAAGTCCTTGACTGAGAGGCCTGGGAGGTCAAGCTCAGCTCTAACCAGCAGAGTCGCTGGAAGGTGCCAGTGGCAGGGGAGGGAGGCTGCCCCATGTCAGCTTCAGGTGTTAGTTGGGGCCACATGACTTCCCCTGTCCTTACAGGAATGGAGGGGAGTCCACCTGAGACCCAGGAGAGCACGACATCCTCCAGCCTGGGTTGCTGTTAGCTGGAGCCTACACCAGAAGCCTCTACTTGCCGCACACACATGGGCAGTGCCTTCCGTGACCGTGGAGTGGTGACGTGAAGCCATCTGTGTCTGCCCACCCACCATCCTGCCCACCCACCACCTCAGCCTCTGCTCATTAGCAGGTTGGGAGCCATAAAAGGCCCACACTGGCTGCCCAGGAGTACCCCCACAGCCCTGCTGGTGGGTGCAGTGCAGTGATCTTCTGGAAGGCCAGTGTCGCCTACAGAGTTGCCAGACACTCACCCCCCCAGCCTTGAAAGTCCTCAGAACCACAGACATGAGACCCTGGTGACTCATGGCCCGCCTCTCTCGCCCTTGGCACACATGAGCTGCCCATACAGGCACTCTGCCAGCTTTCCTAGGTCAGCCTCAGGATCCTTGTTTTCTCAGTGGTGAGGGCAAGCAGGACTTGTCAAAAGCCAGCATGTGAGGAAAAATTCACCTGTCATCCCTGCTTGGGCCTTTCCTGTAATCACCAGGACTTGCAGTTCTAGGCCTCAGAGCCCCAGGCCTCACTGTCCACTGTCCCTATGCCATAGATTTGTGGAATCCCTGGGCAGCCTTCCTCCTCTGATGGAGGATAGACAAGAGGGTCTCTCAGGCTCCTTCTGGCCAAGGGATCATCTTTGGCTTCTCCTTGATTCCTAGGATCCTGTCCTGTTGGTCAGTGGACAAGGATGGGCCAAGCAGGCCATTATGCCTCTCTGGCCCAGCTGGACGATGAATTTCTCTAGCTGTGCTATGGGAAGGAGGCTGCCCAGCTGCCCCTGGGGTGAATTACTGCTGCATGCCTTGTGTATGGCACTGTCCTGCGGTTACTGGCAATAGTCACCCAGATGCTGCTGGGCCAGTGCCCATCATTGCCTCGCCGTCCCTCTCTCCCTCTGACCTGCACAGGAAAGGCCTGAAGAATGAGAAAACACTAGGTGTGTGCCTCTCAGGACCTTCATGGTGGCATCCGTGGATCTTTGGAGGATGTCAGAGGCCCTCCAGAGTCTAGCCAGTTCCCCATCTACACCACCCCTTCCTGCACATCCAGAACAGGCAGGAACAATTCAGGCCTCCCCTCCCCAGCTCCCACCCAGAGTACCTGTGATCTCTAGCCCCTCGTGTTGCTCTTCTGTGGGGCCTGTGAACTTCCCCCGCCCCTCCCCCACAGCCCTGGGATGAGCCCACTTATCCCCACCCATCCCGATCCACAAGGAGGTGGACACCTTGGGGCACATCCTACCTGCTTCTCTGAGATGGTAGGCATTTTGCAAACAGCTCCTCTGGTCAGTGCCCCCACACACAGCACCTGGCACACTGGGAGGGCCCAGCGCAAGCTGGTTGGCCCATAGCAATTTGCCAGATGCTGGTTGGGGAAAAACACTGGCATCTTTTTCTATTCAGTCCCCCTTCACCATATTTTATTGCTCATTTTTTACAGATCTAAAACACTTCTTTACATATATCACTCTTGAAGGAATTCTGTGCTTGTTTATTGTAAATCAAAACAAGACACTACAAGGCTTTGTATGCAGAGTGAAAGCCCACCCCCCACTCTCGTCCTTGGAAGTAAGTGTTGTTAACAGCTGTGGGAGTCCTTCCAGATGATTCCTCGGCAGCATTGCCACGTGTGTTGTCTCATTTGTCGTTTGGCCAGAATGATCTCTCACCACACATGCTGCCCGGCAGCCTGCATTCTGGTTGACCTGCGGGAGCCCTCTGTGCACACAGACCCGGCTTGTTCCTTTAGCAGCTGCCAGTTTTCCTTTGGGTGATGGACCAGAGTCCCAAGTGCCCTGCCCCCTAAGCAGGACATGAGGTTTGTGTCCAGCTTCAACCTTTTACCAAAGTTACTGTGGTGACCATCCTTGTGGTTGTAGCTGTGTACACTCGGGATTCCCAAAGAGAACTTGCTGGCCCTTCTGAGGACTCGTGGCCCAGCTTGGTCCATTGGACACAATCTTGGAGTGGGAGGTCGCGGGGTGCAGGCTGCACTAGGACCAGGTTTGTGGCACACAACAGGAAACGTCATGGGATGGAGGAGCCCAGCCACAGTGGGCTGGCCTCTCCAAGGGCGCCCTCTCCTCCTGCCTTCAGGTCCCCGGATTAGGGGGGGCAATAATGGGGACCTGCTGAGCTGGAACCACAGTGTCTCAGGCACACCCACTCTCTGTAAGTAGCCCTTTATTAAACTCTCCCCGTGTTGTCCACTGTGCATGCTTAGTTGTTTCCCACCAGCTGATACAGTCTCCTGTCAGAATCAACACGTCAACAGAGAGGTTCTCTTCAAACACCTCAAAATGTGGCTGTCATTTCTGGGGTAGAGACCCAGGACTAGATCCAAATGGTTCGGAAGAGGCTTGTCCCTGAGCCATATGTCCCTGCCAAGCAGGTTTGCCCATGGGACATTTTGTCCCTTATATGTCTATCCCCCAGTCAGGCAGTCCCAGTGCACTGTCACCCAGGGTTGTTACCCCAAAAGAGGTTTATTCGCATAGCCCCAACCACACCCAACCCTCCTCAGAGTCCTCAGCAGAGTCAGGAAATGAACTCAATTCCTTCATCTGTCACCCCTTCCTGCCTGAGCCCCCACGGTTTTAGTAGTCCCCAGCCCTGCAGCCAGGTGACCTGTGATGAAAAATCCCCAGTGACCCAGAGTGGGTCACTTGCTCCCAGCCTCCTTAATCTAGTGCCCTGGGCACCAACTCACTTACCCCTGCCCCAGCCCCTCTTTGGGCCCCTAGACTGGAGAGGGGAGGCTGAGGATCCATTCAACTCTGACTTCAGCAGTGGGGTGAGATGGGAGCCACCCCCAGATGAACTTCACTCTCCAGAGAGACCTAGGACGTCTTAAGCCGGGAGACCCAAGGTTACCTAAGATCTAGGTAACTGGAACAGAGAGATGGACAAAGGATCACTTCCATTCACACAGATGAGAATTAGGGTACCTGGGAAAGGCCCAGGGTCACAAGCATTTCCAAGCCTGCCGGAGGGATATGGCAACCATGTAGGCCCAGAGCAGGGACTGAGAGAAGGCATGGGGTGAGGGGAGCCTTCAGAAGAAGCAGCACACAGCTCAGGGAGGGCCCTCCCCTTCTGAGGGAGAAGGCGCTCCTGAAGACTGGGGGGGGCGGGGGGGCCCTGGGTCCACGGTCGCCAAAGAAGCCCAGGACTTGAGGCACTGCCCCAGGATAACACCCACCCAGCAGCTCCTGGGCTCCTCTGCCATCTGCTGTGGCCTCCCCATGTCACCTCCCATATGTCGGGCCTTCCCCTGAGGGAAGTTGATAGGCAGACGGGAAATGTGGCTGTCACACCGCCTCCACCTCTTTCCAGGCAGCCTAGATCCTTCCCAGCTTCCACCCCCACATCCAGGCGCCTTCCCAGCATTCAGGACCACCAGCCACCTGTCTGAGCCTGCGCCCCAGCCTGCTGTCTACAGGCCCTTCGCTCTGCTTGCCCCCCACCCTGTCTCCAGAGACACATGGTGGGTGTTCTGGGAAGCAAAGCAGCCCCAGGGCGCTCTTGTGCCCCACAGGTGGATGGTACCCCCCCGGCCTGAGGGTGCTCTGGGCCTCTGACCACGAGAAGCCACAGCCCGGACCATCTCACAGGCCATCCCTTCAGGAAGAAGTTCATCTTGTCCCCACCCCTTCACTCTCTGTGAGGGCTGGAAACTGCAGCCAGGACCCCCCCCCCCCAACTCCTGCTGGCTGCAGGGGCCTCGTCAATAATTGATCCTGCAGAAGGCAGGTGGAGTTCTAGCTGAGAGGGCCCTAGGAGAAAAGACCCACACACTCACTCATGTGGAGCCCTTGGCCAAGGACATCCCACTGAGATAGATCCATGCTCCCCATTCCGGGCCTGGGGCTGGCGGGCTGGAGAAGGTGCCCAGCCAGGCACCGTCCAGCACAGCACACACAAGCAGACTGAAGAAAGCCGTATTGATCGCCCTAGTTTTCTGATCTTGCCTGTAGCTCCCTGGGGCTGATACATGACAGATGATGGATGACAGATGTCAGAAAGGGGTCACATGGCCACATCCCACTTGAAGGAAGCCTTCCTCTGGTCTCCGGGCCCCAAAGTGGGTGGAGATGAGGGTACAGACAGGAGAAAGGAAAGAGCAAGAAAAGGCCCAGATAGTGAAGTTGGTCTTAGGTAGGTCTTCAGGCAGAAAGCCCTGCTGACTTTATAATGCCACCTCTGACAATCGCACCTGATGGCACAGTGGTCAGGAACACCAATATGGGACTTGGGCAGGCTGGGCTCAAGTCTGTGCCCCCCCATTACTGCTGTGCGACTAAGGAGTCACTGTCTTTTTCTCTCAGCCCTCTCTCTTCCTCCTGCCAGCATGATAGCTATGAGGGGGGGAACAAGTCACATCTATGGAGCTCCTAAGCCCCAGGCTGGGCAGCTGGTTAGGGCTGAGTGGATGGAAGGCTGTGCAATTCACATGGGCAATGCCACTGCGCCCACCCATGCAGTGCCTTTGTGTTAATTAGAAACAGGTACCCATGCACTTCCTTCAAGAGTTAAACATAGACTCACCATATGATCCAAAAATCCCATTCCTAAGAATGTTCACCAGAGAATTAAAACAAGGACTCAAGTGCATGTTATACATGTTCAGAGCAACATTATACATACAAGCCAAATGTCCACCAACAGATGAATGGGCAAACAATGTGGTCTAGTCATACAATGGAATATCATTGTCTTTTTTTTTTTTTTAAGATTTTATTTATTTATCTGACAGAGATCACAAGTAGGCAGAGAGGCAGGCAGAAGAGGGGTGGAAGCAGGCTCCCGCTGAGCAGAGAGCCCCATGTGGGGCTTGATCCCAGGACCCTGAGATCATTACCTGAGCTGAAGGCAGAGGCTTTTAGCCCACTGAGCCAATCAGGAGCCCCAGAATATCATTCAGTCTTAAAAAGGAATGAAGTACTGACACGTGCTACAACATCGTTGAACCTTGAAAACCCTATGCTAGAAGAAAGAAGTGAAACACAAAAGGCCACACATTATTTGAATCCATTAATATGAAATGTCCAGAATAGGTAAATCTATAAAGACAGAAAGGTTAGTGGTTGTCAAGGGTTGGAAGGAGGGAGAAATAGAGAGCCACTGAGTAATGAGTGTGGCATTTCTTTTTAGTTTGTGGTGATGTAAAAGTTACATATGGTGGGAGACAGAGGGAGAGGGAGAGAATCTCAGTCCGGCTTCATGCAGGGCATAGAGGCTGACACGGGGCTTGATCCCACAACTCTGAGATCACGACCTGAGCTGAAATCAAGAGTCAGACACTCAACTAACTGAGCCACCCAGGCACCTGGTTACAAAAATATTTTCTAACTAGATACAAGCTCTATGGTTGCACAACACTGAATATACTAGATCTCTCTGAACTGTTCACTTTAAAACGGTTAATTTTGTTATGTGAATTTCACCTCAATTTAAAAATAGCCCTGGGCGCCTGGGTGGCTCAGTGGGTTGAGCCGCTGCCTTCGGCTCAGGTCGTGATCTCGGGGTCCTGGGATCGAGGCCCGCATCGGGCTCTCTGCTCAGCGGGGAGCCTGCTTCCTCCTCTCTCTCTGCCTGCTTGTGATCTCTCTCTGTCAAATAAATAAATAAAATCTTAAAAAAAAAAAAATAAAAATAAAAAATAAAAAATAAAAATAGCCCTTCTTGCTCATGGCATTTGATATCCATATGTTAGAAAACTGCTTTTATAAACTGATTTTGTGAGAAAAGACACCTTTTTACAATTGCTGTCACCACCAATATTCATATCTACTAGGTCTAAGCAGGGAACCATGCCCCCTTTGATGTGTGCCCTCGTGCAGTGCACATCCTGTCTAACTGTAGCTGGCAGACCTGCTCAGGAAGTCCCTAAGGGAAGGGGTGACCAGTCCATTTTATAAAGAACAAATGGAAATTTCCTGGTTTCACACTAGTGGGGCCTTCTGACTTCAGAACAATACAAAGAACAGAGGCTATGGAGCTGAAAGATGATCTCGAGCCTGCCCACAGCTGAAAGGCTGGGTGACATGCAAATATGTCCTCATCTGTGGTGTGTGGAGTGGAGTGAGGTTGAATCCCTGGGCTCATGGGAGCATTCAAAGAGATGCTAGAAAAATGCTCCTCCTTTACCTCTAGGTCAGTAGGATCAGGGGCTGCTTTCATCCAGGTTGGGGACCCAAGGGCTGGCTTAACTTATCCTCCAAGATTTTTGTTTTTTAAAAGAACAGCTTTATTAAGATAATTTGCATATCATACTATTCACCCTTTTCAAGTGTATCATGGAATAATTTTTAGTATATTCACAAAGTTGTGTAAAACCTAGAACAATTATCTAGTTCTAGGACATTTCTAAAAAGAAACACAATGACCTTTAACAGTCATTCCCCATTCCTCCTACC
Organism: Mustela lutreola; assembly: GCF_030435805.1. Taxonomy (NCBI): domain Eukaryota; kingdom Metazoa; phylum Chordata; class Mammalia; order Carnivora; family Mustelidae; genus Mustela; species Mustela lutreola. The sequence goes on along the minus strand of NC_081300.1, from coordinate 65,484,907 downwards.
TCCTTATCCCCAGCAACCACCAACCTACTTTCTATTTCTAGAGATAAGTCCATTCTGGACATTTCATATAAATGGAATCATACAGTATGTGGCCTTTTATGACAGGCTTCTTTCCCTTAGCAGAAGTTTTAAAGGTTCACCCATGTTGTAGTATCAGTACTGCATTCCTTTTTGTGGCCAAATAATATTCCATTGTATGGATGTACCGCATTCGGATTGACAATTCATTTGTTGGACATTGGGCTGTTTACACGGCGTTTCGACGCATTCTATCCAGCAGAGGGGGCTGTTGGGTCCCAGCCGCTTCTTCCAACAAAGGGAAAGGGCAGCCTTGGGGAGGGGTTTGCCAGAATCTCTCTCTGGGTTCAGGGATGGCTGAGGATGCCTGAGGGGGGGGGGGGGTGGTGGTGGTGGTGCTGGTGGTGGTGGTGGTGGTGGTGGTGGTGTGTGTGTGATTTTTTTAAACAGGATAAATGTTTTGTGTGTGTTTGATTTCTAAATAAAATTCAGACCACATAACCATGTGTGTGTGTGTGTGTGTGTGTGTGTGTGTATGAGATTTTTTTTAACAGGATAAATGTTTTGTGTGTGTTTGATTTCTAAATAAATTTCAGACCACATAACCACATCCCAGAAAATGTAGGAAATTGAGGGAGACATCACCAATAATCTTATTTCTTTTTCCCCCTTTAGTTCTTAGATGAAAAACAACAACAACAATATCTCTTGGGAGTGATGGAAATGTCTGTTATCTGATTATCACAATGGTTTCAAAAGTGTGTTACAAATGTCAAAACTCATCAAACTGCTCACTTCAAATATGTGGAGTTTATTGCACATGAATTCTATCTCAATGAAGCTGTAAAAAAATAAAAAACAATATTTTTTCATCACAAAAGATAGGCATTTTCATTATGAAGAATTCAGAAAAGCATAACGACAAAGAAAATGAATGTCACAGGGCGCCTGGGTGGCTCAGTGGGTTAAGCCGCTGCCTTCGGCTCGGGTCATGATCTCAGGGTCCTGGGATGGAGTCCCGCATCGGGCTCTCTGCTCAGCGGGGAGCCTGCTTCCCTCTCTCTCTCTGCCTGCCTCTCCGACTACTTGTGATTTCTCTCTGTCAAATAAATAAATAAAATCTTTAAAAAAAAAAAAAAAGAAAATGAATGTCACTTGTTCTTCAGGGCTCATGGAGGCCCTGGTGAAGTCCGGCTGTTATTCACAGGGGCCCTGCCGTCCTCACTGTGTCTGCATCCCTCGGGACTCTTGGATCCCTGTCATTTCTCTGGCCAGTGGCTCTCACTCTCTCTGCCTCTACTTCCCTCCTAGTCCAGCCCCTAACTTTTCCTCACTCAGTACCGCTGGGAAGCCAGGAAGAATCTCCAACCCTATGGCCATAAATACCAGCTACTCACTAAGAATGCTCCCATTTCGGTCTCTGGTCTTGACAGCTCCTTGGTGCCCCAATCCCACTCTCTGTGGATGGGCTATGGGCACCTGAACCTCCTCATATGGGCACCCCAGTTTCCCTATCACACTCAATGACCCATTGTCCATGTCATAGTTGATCCTTCCTCCCTCAACAGCTGATCCATCTATATGTCCAGAACAAACCTGGAATCTGAGCCCCTCTCTCTACTGCCTCACTTCCACCCTAGTCTAGTTCTGGGATACCAGTGCCTCTCCTCTGGACCGGTGGCACAGTCCCTGCCCACTTACCCTGCTCCCAGCCCCTACTTCCCACCTGTCCACAAAACAAATCTGAGCAAGTCACCCCACTGCTTATGGCAGATACTGTGGGCTATTTGAATTTAAATTAATTAAAGTTAAAGCCAACTAAAACTTATTTATTTATTTATTCAACATTGAAAGCTTTTATTTTTAAGTAATCTCTACACCCAAAGCGGGGCTCCAACTCAAAACCCAAAGACCAAGAGTCGCATGCTCCACTGACTGAGCCAGCCAGGCACCCCCAAACTGAATTTTAAATCCAACTAGATTTTTCCAGTTCTTCGGTTGCAGCAGCCACACACATTTTGAGTGCCCGGCAGTTGCATGAGGAAGCTAGTGGCTGCTGTTTTGTTCAGTGCAGAGTATAGAACACGTCCGTCATGGCGGAAGGTTCTATCCGACAGTGCAAGCTTGGAACCTTCCAGAGGCTTCTCCTTGCATTTAGAATAAAAGCCAAACATCTTACAAGCATTCTTACAAGGCCCTGCCTCGCCTCTGATGTCACCTCCTGCCACCCACGCCAGCCTCATCTCCTAACCCAACTGTGCTTGAAACACACCCAGAACTTTAACCTTTCCTCCCCCCACTCATGTCCATCTTTCTCTCTGGGTTGTGTGCTCCTCCAGGCCACACACACGTCTGATTCCTCTTTCAGCCAGCACTGGCTGAGCATCTACTATGTGCTGAGCACTGGGGAGTCAGTCAGGAACAAGACAAACTGCTGCCCCAAACCTTTGGGAGTTTAGATCTAGCTGGGGACAGACACCTAACGGGGGATTGAGAGTGTTATGTATCTGGTCCCCATGTTTCTCCTCATTCCTTCCTCCCTGGGGGAGGGATGGATGATAAGAAAACTCCGCAGAAAAAGACCAGAGACCCAGGGTGGGATTGTTTTTAGGAAAGCACCAAGGATGAGAGGAGTGTCCTTGGGGCCAGAAGAAGCTATCTCACAGGGGAGATAGCCACTATCTTCCAGTTTCTGAATTAAGTTCACTTATGTATACAACATTTGAGGTAGGGCTAAACTGGGGCCAGCAAACCAGGGAAACCTCTCTAACAGTTGAAGCCTCCCCTCCCAAAGTATCCTTTTTTTCCTAGGTGATTAATGATGATGTCCCGGATGGGGCCATAATTCCCAGCCCTGGAAGTGGAGGGGTTCCATCAGCAAGGGAAAAAAGCAGTTTGTGCTTTTGGAATTCTCTCTGGAGACAACCAGACAATGGAATTCTGGAAGCCTGCCTGTCTCAACCCACTGGGTGACCTGAGCAGGTCATCTGAGGAAGGCAGCTAATACTGGTCACAGACCGCTACATGCCACACCCTGTGAGGTCAGGACTTCACACCCTTTTTAAAGAAAAGGTCGCTGAGGATGTGCTGGGATTCCAGCTTCAGCTGTCCACCCTCAAAGTCAGGGCATCAACTCATTCTGTTTCTTTGCCTGCCAAACAGGTTTTTGAAGGGTGGGGTGGGGTAGGCTTGCCTGCCTTAAGGGGGGTGGTGGTGGTGGTCTGCAACATAAAGGAGCTGGGATACTGGCGACACCGGGCCTCAGGAGGGAGGAGAGGCCTGCAGAGGGCGGCAGTGAGCTGTGCCTGGAAGTGTCTGGCTCAGGGACCCAAGAGTTTTCCGGTGACCCTCCCAGGGAACCTTTCAGAACACCAACCTTAACACGCAATCAAGGGAGGAACATCCCATGCCATTTATCATAATGTGATTCATGTCTGCTCCAGCTGGGTGCTTTAAAGATGGTACTCACATTTTAGATAAAAGGGTAAAACTGAGGATCAGAGCAGGAAAGGGAAGAGTCCAGGTCACAAAACCTGGAGTGGGGAAGACCTGAACCAGAGCCAGGCTGGCCTGGCTGATAGCTCTGGGCTCTGTTCCTTCTAGATTAGATGCTGGGGCATCTGTTCTGGGTGTGACTGGACCCAGGGAGGGGGTTCATATAACCCCTTACATCCATGCAAGGACAACAGCCCTTGGAGACAGGTATCCTTGTTCTCATTTCAGTGCCAAAGGAAACTGAGGCACAGAGGCAGAGGTGGTCAGGACTCAGGCCCAGTTCTTTGGCTGACAAATCCTGTTTCTTATTTCCTCAACCAGCAGCCTGGTTTGGGCATTTTCATTTGGGTATTTCGTTTCTGCTGTGTGCCTACCATCTCTGGGCTTCCCTGGATACAAGACATGATTTTGTTTTACTGCCGGCTCTGGGCTGTCCTGTCTTCCACTGAGTCCTGAGGGTTATGGTGGAGACTGGCCACCGCCTTAGGGGGGGAGACTAAACCTAAGTTCTGAGTCAGGCAATCGGGAAAAACTAGGCTGGCCTCTGAAGCTCAGGAGAGGCCAGTGGACAAACACAGCTCAGGACCACAGGGAGGGCAGTGTGGGTGTTCAGTGACCAGCGGGAGAAATTTCTGTTAATTATCTCTGCGACAATGCCCTGTGGCAGCTGTTGCATCAGTCACTCCAAGACCACAGCGCTGGGGGCCCTTGGCACACAGTCGCTACTGGCTCTGGTGGCCCAACCTGGTCCTCCCTGCTTCCCTGGATCACCCGCCCCTCCCCGGCTCCCGTGCGCGGACGTGTCCTGGCGGGTGGCCCCTAGAGCTCTCAGCCCTGACGCTGGAGAGCGGCTGCCGGGTTGTGGAGACGTGAGGATCCAGGTGTTCCTGTTCCAGGAGTGCAGAACTCGCCAGGGCCTCCGCGTCGGACGGCGCGGTTCGCCACCGCGGGGGACTGAGTTTCCCAGGGCGCGGAAACCGAGAGAGGGCAGTGGCCGGGTGGGGGCGCGGCCTCCCGGCGGCCCCTCCCCCCATACCTCCCTACCCCCCTCCCACCCGGAGCCCTCTGCACGGCCCCTTTAAGAGGCCCGCCCGGCTCCGTCAGCCGCGCCGCGGCCACCGCCCCCCGGCCCTCCCCTTCCTGCGGCGCCGAGTGCGGGCCGGGCGGGAGTGCGGCGAGAGCTGGCCGGGCAGATCGCTGTGCCCGGGAGGCGGCGGCGGCCGGGACGTGGCGCGGGACAGAAACCAGAGGAGCGCGCGGGCGGCGGCCATGGGCTAGCGGCGCCGGGCCGACGGGAGGGCAGCGCCCGCGCCGCGCCGCGCGGAGGAGCCCCGCACACAATAGCGACGCGCGCAGCCCCGCGCCCTTCCCCCGCCCTCGCGCGCGCCCGCCCCCCTCGCGCGCGCCCTCCTCCGCGCCCCGCGCCGCCCGGGGGAGCCGAGCCCGCCGCCTCACCTGCCGCCCGGGAGGGGGCGGGCATTGTTCGCCGGCCGCGGCCGCTGCCGCCACCATCGCCACCGCCGCGCGGGGCCATGGGGGCCGCCCGGCGCCCCGGGCCGGGCCTGGAGAGGTGGTCTCTCCGCCGCTGAGGCGGGCCCCGTGCGCAGACGGGCGGCGCAGGTGAGGACGGCCGCGCCATGGTGGACCCGGTGGGCTTCGCCGAGGCGTGGAAGGCGCAGTTCCCGGACTCCGAGCCGCCGCGCATGGAGCTGCGCTCGGTGGGCGACATCGAGCAGGAGCTGGAGCGCTGCAAGGCCTCCATTCGGCGCATGGAGCAGGAGGTGAACCAGGAGCGCTTCCGCATGATCTACCTGCAGACGCTGCTGGCCAAGGAGAAGAAGAGCTACGACCGCCAACGCTGGGGCTTCCGACGCGCCGCGCAGCCCCCAGACGGCGCGGCCGAGCCCCGCGCGTCGGCGCAGCGCCCGCTGCCCGCGCCCGCAGACGGCGCCGACCCGCCGCCAGCCGAGGAGCCCGAGGCCCGGCCAGACGGAGAGGGCTCCCCGAGCAAGGCCAGGCCCGCGGCCGCCCGCAGGCTAGGGGCCGCCGTGGCCGCAGACCGGGAAGACCGGGGCCCACCCACCAGCGTGGCGGCGCTCAGGTCCAACTTTGAGAGAATCCGCAAGGGCCACGGCCAGCCCGGGGCGGCGGACGCCGAGAAGCCCTTTTACGTGAACGTCGAGTTTCACCACGAGCGCGGCCTGGTGAAGGTCAACGACAAAGAGGTGTCGGACCGGATCAGCTCCCTAGGCAGCCAGGCAATGCAGATGGAACGTAAGAAGTCCCAGCATGGCCCCGGACCGGGCCTGGGGGACGCACCTAGGCCCTCTTACCGGGGCCGATCAGAGAGCAACTGCGGCCTCGACGGCGACTACGAGGACGCGGAGCTGAACCCCCACTTCCTGAAGGACAACCTGATCAACGCCAATGGCGGCAGCAGGCCCCCTTGGCCGCCCCTGGAGTACCAGCCCTACCAGAGCATCTACGTCGGGGGCATGATGGTGGAAGGGGAGGGCAAGGGCCCCCTCCTGCGCAGCCAGAGCACTTCGGAGCAGGAGAAGCGCCTTACCTGGCCCCGCAGGTCCTACTCCCCTCGGAGCTTTGAGGACAGCGGAGGTGGCTACACCCCGGACTGCAGCTCCAATGAGAACCTCACCTCCAGTGAGGAGGACTTCTCCTCGGGCCAGTCCAGCCGCGTGTCCCCCAGCCCCACCACCTACCGTATGTTTCGAGACAAGAGCCGTTCACCCTCGCAGAACTCGCAGCAGTCCTTTGACAGCAGCAGCCCCCCGACCCCGCAGTGCCAGAAGCGGCATCGGCAGGGCCAGGTCATTGTGTCGGAGGCCACCATCGTAGGTGTTCGCAAGACTGGGCAGATCTGGCCCAGTGATGGGGACAGCTTGTCGGGCAGGCTGACTCAAGATGGCACCTTCCATGGAGACGCAGGTGGGTACCTCCACCAGCTTGGGTGGGCACACCTGCACCCTGGCTGGAAACCATTGAAAAGAAAAGGGGTCCGATGACCCGGGGAGAAACAGGTAGATATTTCTTTGGACTGTCCATGTGCTGTTGTGAACAGGAAGGATTCCTGCTGATCCTACATCTGAACAAACGACCATCCCCCACTTCCTCCTGAATGCAGATTCCCAGTGTTTGGACTGGGATTGGGTTGGGAGGGGCATGGTAGGTGGCTGTTCCTTTGGTTCTAGAGCAGTGTGCTTCTTGTACGATTCTGTGGGTTGAGACCAGGGTGCCCTGGGCAGTAATCTCCTCACCCTTTGATCACTCCATCTAGGCAGTGGGGGTAGTATTAAGAGGGGGCCATCTCTGCCTTCTAGATCAGGTACTTTCAGTGGGGATTGATCTGTGTCTCGGGAATTCCCCGCCGCCCCAACTGTGCCTGTCCTGGAAGACACTAATGGGGAAGCTAAGATGTTGCTAGCTGCTCCCAAGCCATAGAAGTGTCAGGTTTGCTTGCTAACCAGCAGCCCAAATGCAAGTCAGAGCAGGTGAAAATAAGAATTAGGAGGAAGGGAGGTGACAGGCAGTTCTGACTCAGTGGGCCCCTGAAAATCCACGGGGGTGAAGATTTTATCCAGGGCTGAAGCAGAGCCACACCTTTTCTGATTTGCCTGGCTTTGATGGGAGGCATACCCATCATTACTCACCCGTAGTCTCCTGTGTGCCTCTTACCCCAGCTCCATTTTCTCATTCTTCCAGGCACTCTTGCCTCCTTGTCTTCCCAGGGATGAGTGTACACTGGTGCTCATTTTGGCCTCCTAATCCATGGTGTGACCCTTGGCCCTAAGATTAAACCTGTGAGGTTGTGTATAGAACTTCTGGGGAGATGGGTTTTGGGGTCCTGGCATGGTTTGTAAGATTGGAGTAAGGAGAGGGTGGGTGGGTGTGGGGCTTGGATGGGCTGGTCGGGGGTTGGATGTGAGGCTGTGGGAGGACTCTTGGAGTCCTGGTCCCTTTTGGGCTGATCCAGTTTTCTGCTCCATTGATTTTTCTTTTTCTGCTGATGGAGTTGTATGTGCTTCCATCGTCAGAATCCTCTTGAAACAAGTAAGGCTATTTTTGGCTCTGTCAAGTGGCTTTTTTGTGATTGGTGGTCTTTTGTGTGTGTTTTAGAGACATCCAGTTACTGATTTACATTTCCAGCTTGGGGTGGCTATGGCTTGCTTCTCAGACCTGTGGCCTGACCCAGCTGCATCCCTTAGGTCCCTCGCTGGGGGGTGGAAGGCTGTAGTATTTAGAAGCCTGCTTTACAGGGATATTAGCTCCCCTGGGGTCTGGAGGATTGCCCTGAGGTCACTGGGCACCATCCTTGCCTGGCCAGCTGTCGACTGAGTGAGCCAGCTTGAACTGGCCCTCAGTGTTGCGATGTGGAAGAGCATTATTAAAATAGAGAAAATGAGAGACCTTTCCTGGAGACCTAGAATCTGAAATGGTATTCTCTTGCTGATGGTGAATTCTGAGTTTCCAGAAGTGGGGGCTGGTCAGATCAAATGTGTTCCGGTAGGTTGCCCTTCAGCCCCTCTTCCCTTCTCATCAGCAGCTCCATCCAGCCTCTCATACAGCTGCTGCAGGCGTGGGACCCTGGATCTGTGTGTAACTCAGGGTAAGCTCTCAGGAAGTGGCCGAGGGGTGAATTTTACAACTTGGACCCCACTCTTAGGATTTTCTGGATCTTTTTCTGAATGTCCTCAAGGCCCCTTGTTCTCTCTCCTGTTAGGTTTTAAAAACTGGTTTTCAGCTCTGTACTCAGCACTCTTCTGAGCGTTGTGGCTAGAGGCGAAGGAAGGGAGCCTGTGCTGGCAAAGCCATCTGTCTCTTTGTGGAATGTTTCCTGATGTTCTTTAGAGGGCCGTGGGACTTGCTGGCCAGGGCTGTACCCTGCAGAGGGACAGTAAGGAAAACCACAGTGTGGGAGGGAGTGTAAGCACCCTAATTTTTCACAGCAGCAGACACAGAGGCCCGGCTCTCATGGCTTCTGAATCTCTTTGGATGAGGTGCTCTCGTGTATTTCAGTTGAGGGCCCCTGGCATTGGAGGGAAGAAGCTGGAATGACCTCTGTGTGCCAGGCATGGTGGCAGCGTGCCTTCATGCAGGGCCCCTCACAGGTTCTTCCATCACCCCGTGGTGGGTCTGCCCAACCATAGGTAAGGACAAAACCAGGAGGTAGCAGAGCGGGGATTCCAGGGGTTCCAAGTCCCTATGGGAGTGCAGATCCATTCCTTCCTGAATATGGCCACCTGAGAGTACTCTCTGAATCGCCCTGCATTGCACCTGAAAATCCTGACTGGGTTGGCCCAGGAGTCCTTCCCCTCTGCACACTCAGGATCCATCAGCTATGAGCCCTGCTGTGCACTAGCCCTTCCCTTTCTACATTGCGGACTACATAGAAGGGGAGTGTGGTTCTTGCCATCTGAGACCTTCCTTGTTGATGGGAGACAGGAACACACACAGCACTTATGTGTTCAGAGGGAGTGAGATCAGGGAAGCTTCCGGAGGCAGCTGTGATGGAGAGAGGGCTTACCTGTCAGCACACGTCCAGCGGCAGCAGGCGGGGGAAGCTTGGTGCCCTGAGATCAGTGTGAGCAAAGGCTCAGGGGGCACTCATGTCAGGCCCCTGTGGCTCTGAACTGCTTTTTTTTTTTTCTTTATTGTAATAAAAAATATGTAACAAAATTCACCATTTTAACCCATTTGAGCCATTTTTAATGTGCAGCTCAGTAGCATTAAGTACATTCACACCCTTGTGTGCCCATCGCCACCCTCGTATCCAGAACTCTTTTCCTCCTCTTCAACTGAAACTGTCCCCACTGAACAGCAGCTTTCCATTTCCTCTCCTTGAGTTCCTGAAAACTGCCACTGTGCTGTTTCCTAATTTGACTACTCTTAGTACCTCTTGTAAACAGAGTCATCTGTTTAAACAGAGACAGAGACAGAGGATCTGTCTCTCTGTATCTGGCTTATTTCACTTAGCAGCATCTCCCCAAGGTTAGCCACATGGTAGCACAGGCTCTGCATGTTTTGAAGGCAGGATGATGGGCCTCGAACCTACAGTCCCGAGATCAAGAGTCCTGTGCTCCACTGACTGAGCCAGCCAGGTGCCCTACAGGTCTGAGGAATTCTTGAATGGAACGCTCAGTGTCCCAGCTGTCCCTCGGTCCCTTTCCAAGTATCAGTCATGAGACCGGACCCCAGATCCTGTGTTACTTTATGGGCTCTCATACGAGTTGCTGCCCTGTGTTTTCACATCTCTGTTAAGCACTTTAATTTGGTCTTTAAATTCCGCCAGTGTGTAGTCACCAGAATGATTAGTGCTTTGTTTCTCCCTTGGGTGATTGAATGGACTGGCCACCAGTTAGACTGAATAATTCTGGGCCAGGAAAAGGTCACTTAGGCCTTGCACTGGCTTGATCATCATCTCTTTAAATCAGACCCTGTGGTCCTCTTTGAACTGACTATAGTCTCCTCTCATGAACAGATGTAGGGTGGACAGAACCAACCAGGTGGAGTCTGAATCCATTAAGTCATCAACAGGGTGGAAGTGGACTCTAGTTCAAATTTTACGAGGGTTTTCTGATTCCAGAATGGAATCCTTGTTTGGGGAACAGAATGAAATATTCTGGAACCCTTCACTAAGGAAGGAGCTAGCTGGGAGTGCTGTTGCTTTGTGTGGGTCCAGGACAATGTGCCTTCCCCATTCCTCCCTTTTACCTCATTTGTTGCTTCTGGCTTCAGTAGCCACCTGCCCTCCTTGACTGTGAGTCCTGTGGGCCTGTTTATGTGACTGCGGCCCTCACTAGGACAAAGCATTCGTGTGAGCCATATTCTTGGTCCAGTCAGGAGAAGACATGGCAATGCTTGAGGCCCAGCTGACTATTGTGGTTTGGGGGGCTTCCTCATTCACAGTGAATGGATAGGCATTTTCAGGTGTACTCAGGTTGTCAAACAATAGGCCTGAGTTTTGATGCAGCTGCCCCGGGTTTTGGGGTTTTTTTTAGATCTATTTATTTGTTTTGGAGAGAGAGCACAGGTGCATGAGTGGGGGGAGGGGCCGAGGGAGAGAGAGAATGTCAAGTAGACTCCCAGTTGAGTGCAGAGCCTGACAGAGGGCTCGATATCATGACCCAGGCCAAAACCAAGAGTCAGGTGCTTAACTGATTGAGCCACCCAGGCACCTCCACGGCTGCCTTTTAGATCAAGGTTCAGGAGGTAGTGGCGGTGAGTTTAATTAATTAAATTATAGTCCCACTAGGGTCCCTCACCTTGACTAGGATACTATGACGTAGGATTTTGTTTTGGAGATTTTTGTTTTTTGTTTATTGTTTTGCTTTGAGAACAATGAAGTAAATTAAGTTAAAATGTTACTTACGTAACATGATAGGTGTGTGTTTCTTTATTGGGGTATAACATACATAACCAGATGTGTCATTTTAATTGTTGTTAAGTTTATAATTCAGTGTCATTGAGTACATTGACATGATTATGCAACCATCACCACCGTCCATGGCTGGAACTTTTTCGTCTTCGGAAACTGAACTCAGTGCTAACTTATCTTCCCTCTACCTCAGTCCCTGGCATCCACTGCTCTTCTCTCTGTCCCTGTGAGTTGGCTTATCCTAGGTGCCTCTTGTCAGTGGAGTCACATAATAGCTGTCCTTCCGTGTCTGGTTGATTTCACTCAAGTAGGGTTTTGAAGTTGCCAGGAGCAGTGTTCTCAGCCTTAATTCCCATTTCTGGTCCTTAATAGGTATGTTTAGGAAAACACCTGTTAGTCATGGTGCTACTTTCTTGGCTTTCACACCCACGTTTTGAAGTGGCCCCGGGTATTAGTTTGCTAGGGCTGCTATGACAAAACACAACAGATTGAGTGATTTAAATAATAGGAATTTATTTTTCCTTTGTTTGTAGAGGCTAGTAGTCCAAGATCAAGATGTCGGCAGGGTTGGTTTCCTCGGAGGCCTCTCTCCTTGGCTTGACTTGCAGATGCCTCTCAGCTTGTCCCCTCCTCCCCCATTGCCTCTTTCCATGGTCATCCCTCTGTGCTCCTGCTCCCCTCGTGTCTGTCTGTCCAAGATGTCCTCCTTTTATAAGGACATAGGGCATATTGAGTTAGGGCCTACCATAATGACCGCATTTTAACTTTATCACCTCCTTAAAGACCCTGCCATCTCCAAATACAGTCATGTTTTGAGGTACTTGGTGATTGGGGCTTCAGCATATGGATCAGAGGCGGGGGGATACAGTTAAGCCCACAACACTCATTGAGTCCCTCATTGTGCAGCAGCGAAAAGGCTGCTGTGACAGAGAGAGATGGTGCTTGTGCTGGCCTCACCTGCCATGTTTTAGGAAGTACTTGAGGGATGTGTTGTTTGGTGCTACAGCAGCCTCGCGGAGCCAAGAAAACAAAGCCTGGCATCAGGAGGACTGTGTCTTCCTGCTTCATGGTTACCATACCTCTCACCTTGCTGAAGAAGTTAGCGGTTGGACCCTGTCATTGCTAGGATTCTTTTCTTCGATTCTTTGATTTTTTTTTTTTTTCCCTTTAAAATTCTAGGTTAGGAATATGGTGCTTCCCATATCTTTCATCTTTACCTACTTTTCTGTTAGCAAGGCAACCACCTCTCCCCATTCAGTCACCCAGCAGTGTTTATTGAGTATCTACTGTGTGCCAGGCCTCATCTCTGTGGAAGTTCTCTCTTGCCTTTATTCATGGATTTGTGGAGAGGCTAATCTCCAAAGGGCCTTGTCTTTAAACTAACAACACGCGCACCAAAATAATAATAATAATAATAATAATAATTTGTTTAATTAAGAAAAAAAGTAAAATAGGGGCGCCTGGGTGGCTCAGTGGGTTAAAGCCTCTGCCTTCAGCTCAGGTCATGATCCCAGGGTCCTGGGATCGAGCCCCACATCGGGCTCTCTGCTCAGCAGGGAACCTGCTTCCTCCTCTCTCTCTGTCTACCTCTCCGCCTACTTGTGATCTCTGTCTGTTAAATAAATAAAATCTTAAAAAAAGAAAAAGAAAAAAAGTAAAATAAAAACTAACACACAGAAATAAAACCTTTATGATGTCCTGGCATCTTCCCTATGTATCTTCCTTTCACTGTATTTTTGCAGCGATTTCCTGTTAATCCTGTGTCTGACTGGCTTCCTTCTCCAGGGAAGTGAGCGCCTTAAGACAGGATCCTGCCTTCCTCGGTGTCTTAGGATGTGCTTCACTCTAGGCTCTTAACCGTGTGTGAGGAGTGGTGTCCTGAGCACATGTCAGTCTGCCCATGTCTTGGGTATTGTGGATGTTTGTGCATCAAAGACAGGATGAGACCCCATTTCTGGGGTCTCTGTTTGCTCAGACCCTTCTCTGGTTCTTTTTAATCCTGCTTCCCCCAACCCCATCAGATAATCAACATCAGATTTTCGGGGTCCCAGTGATACCATTTGCCCAGGAAGGAAATTATCTGAAGATTGTTTTTCCTTCTTTGCCGAGCCTTGGTCTTCCCAGGCTCAACCTTAGTGAGCTTTCCCGAGTCCTCAGATGGGGGCCTGCTAATTAGCTGTCTTGGCTTCTAGCACTTGCAAATGGTGACCTTGCAAAATGACTGTGCACAGGGATGGCTGCTGGTGCCCAAGGGAGATATGGCTGGCGGGTTCAGAGCTGCGCCTGCTGCTGAGGTGTGCTGCTGCCGAAGACTGAGGCCCCACTTGTGTGGTAACTACAACTTGGGTGGAGACTGGTTCATGTGCCCTTGAAACATTCTTATGACATGGCTGGAGCAAGATCATTAACTTAATTATATGCCATCAGCTGACTGGGTCTGAGGGGGTGTGAGACAGACACGCCCGCCCAAGGTCAAGCAGTTGGTGGAGGGGCTAGTGCTGGCCTTTCTCCTCAGACCATAGAGTGATGCCGGTCACAGGAGTGTGGGCACAGAGTTTCACAGAGTCTCCTCCCCCAGTAGGTGGAGGGACGTTCAGCAAACACGTTTCAGACAGGAATGGTGCGGAGTGTCAGGAGACAGGCTTCCCAGCAGGTCATTTTCGGTCTGCTGGGGAGACAGCCACATAAACCTTAGTGTTGTGATAGGCATCATCCGGTCCCAGCCTCTGGGCAGGTCCAGGAAGGTATCAGCAGGGGACCAAGAGGACAAATACGTTGGAGGACGCTGCTCATCTGCCTGCCTTTTCCACCCAGTGGTCAAGAGCTGAGGGGGGAGGCCGGAGGATGCTCTGCTGGGAGCAGGTTCCAGGAGGTGCAGAGTGACAAGGCCCAGCTGGGAGGATGGGACAGAGACGGCTGGCCACATGCACGGAGGGTCAGTACGTGGCCCAGGGAGCACGAGGAAGGAATTCTGGCTGGCCAGGAGGCTCCAGGGGACCTTGGAAGAAGAGGGAGAAAGACTTGCTGCTGCAGTCAGGGATGGAGCAGTCCAAGGGGGATCCTTCACTCGAATTGCCTCTTTTGGTTTAAGAAGAGCCTTTGAAGATTCACCACACTTTAATGGCCTGACCTATTCCTTTTAACGTATGCTGCTGGGATTAGTTGGAATGCCAGTAGAGCAGGAGCAATATTTACGCACATCTCCTTGTAAGTGACAAAGTGGATATTCTAGAAGTAATCTAGAGGCAACATACGTCAGCCTAGTTTGGGGCAAGAATGCAGACGATAAAGATAGACCCAGGGTGTGGTCCTGTGCAGGGCATTGATTCTGCGGCCTGAAGACCATGAACCCCTCCTTTGAAGGCTCTGAGAGAACTTGAGTGCACAGAGTGGATGGTCTCCAGGGGTCTGGCCCCCGTCTGGTCTTATGGAGTTGCCCCCTCAGGCATCTAATGCTGGTTGATTGCACACCACTTAGCAAGAGATTCTAAAGGAGAAATGCATAATTCAGGAGGGGCAGGCCATTTTACCCACTTGGTTCAGCAAGAGTGCCCAGTATGAGCTCCAGGGGTCCCAGGGGTCTGCCGTGGCCGTGGGCCCCCTCTGTTCCTTCTCATAGTGTGTCCTCTGGGGTTGAGTGGAGTTCTTGCATATGCAGTAGGCAGCATGTATTTTTCTGCCTCAAGGCCCCAGGTGTGAGGTTCTATCAGCCCAGAGAGCCTGGGACTGCACACCCATGTTGCTGAGCCCTCCTTCCTGGGACATATCTACCCCCATGGTGGATAGAATGAGTTCCCTTTGCAGTGTTCCCCATTGCAAGGCCTTGTGACTTTGGGGGGCCTCAAAGCTAGAGACTGGAGGAAAAGTGAGACCTCTTGATTTTTCTCCTAGAGTCCCCCCCACCCTGTCAAGTTTGTGGAGGGAAGGCTTAGAACCACATCACTCTCACTTCTAGTGATTGTAAAGCCTCAAGAGAGGAAATAAAAACTGCAGACTTTCTTATTTTAATAGGAAAAAAGGGAGGAAGATGGGAAGCTCTGGAAATTACCAATGCTTTGGCATATACAGGCTCTGTCTGCAGATTTCCTAAGGCTTTACAGACCAGAGGGCGTTGCCTGGTGTATATAGTTGGGGAGGATATTGGAGAGCTGGGCATGGCCCCAGCAGGGTGCCTCTGAGGTTGGGGGGTGGGCGCAACTCCTGGGGCAGGTGGGCGGGGTGAGGAGCTGGCCCCCAGGGTGAGCAATGGGGCATGGGGAAGAGGTTTCCCCAGAGTGTCAGGGGAATCAGGTGGCCCACGATGTTCCCCAGCTACACCTCACCCCCTCCCTGAGAGGCTGGGGCCATCAGACCTGCAGCATGACTGGGGACATGCTCCTTTTGAGAGCTCCAGAAAGTCTTTTGCTTGAAGACCTGGGGGCATCTTCATCCCATCTGGTTTCCATCCCATCTGGTGCCTGGGATGGTGGGCAGGTGGGTGTCTGGTTTCCCTCACTGACCCCCTGGAAACCAGGAGCTGCATTCCCACCTTGTGGGGCTGGTTCTTAAATGACTGAGGTAGAGGGGTGCCTGGGTGGCTCCGCTGGTTGAGCAACTTGTGATTTCGGCTCAGGTCATGGTCTCAGGGTCGTGAGATCAACCCCTGCATGGGACTCTGCACTTAAAGTCTTTTTAAAAAATGGCTGAGGTAGAATTCACACCACAGAATTCACTCATTTAAAGTGTACAATTTAGTGTTTTTTAGCATAGTCATAGGATTACGCAAGCATCACCACTGTCTAATTTTAGAAAAATTTTTCATCACCTCAAAAGGAGACTGCTCCCATCAGGTACCATGACCCCCTCTCTGCCACAGCCTCTGGCATCCAGTAGTCTACTTTCTGTAGATTTGCCTTTATTTTATTTTTTTTTAAAATATTTTATTTTATTGTTTATTTAGAGAGAGAGAGAGAGAGAGCCGAGAGAGAGAGAATCTCAGGCAGACTCCCCACTGAGCACAGAGCCGGACTCAGGGCTCAGAGATGTCACAACCCTGGGACTATGACCTGAGCCAAAACCAGGAGTTGGATGCTTAACCAACTGAGCCCCCCTGGCATCCCTAGATTTGCCTTTTCTGGACATTTCACATGAATGGAATTGTATAACATGTGGCCTTTTTATCTGGCTCCTTTCACTTAGAATAAGGTATCAGGGTTCATCTCTGTTGCAGCATGCATCAACACCTCCTTCTTTTTGGTAGCCAAATAATATTCCAGAAGGTGTTTTGGTACCTGGCTGGCCAGGCCCTTACTACTGCCTGGGCACACTCTACTGGCTCATGGGGGTCCCGGTCAGACCTTGAGGCCTGAGAGGCCTGTGTGTGGAGGTTCTGGAGGGATGGGTGGAGCCTCCTTTTCCTTGGGGGAGCGCCCTGGGGGAATGGGATGCCAGAAGCCAAGCTGTGGCTAAGAGTTGGCTGGCCTCACCAGAACTTGATTCAACCTCAGCCTGAGGCTCCATGTCATAGTCTGTCAATCAGGAACCTGCTTGTTCAGAGGCAGCATTTTCCATTCACAGACCTTGAAGATTGTGGTCTTCCCCTAGGTGCCCCCCCCCTTTTACTGTGGTGAAATACTAGAACATACAATGTATCATTTAAACCATTAAGTGTCCAGTTCATTGGCATTGAGCACTTTCACACTGTTCAATAATCACTGCCATCCATCTTCAGATTTTCTCATCATCTCAGGCTGAAACTCTGTCCCCATTAAACAACAGCTTCCCACCCCCTCCAACCCCCAAACCCTGGCACCCATCATTCAGAAAGTATTCTACTCCAGGATGTCATATATGTGGACTCATACAGCACTTGTCTTTTTGTGTCTGGTTTGTTTCACAGAGCACAATGTTTTCAGTTTCTTCCTTAAGCCTTTTGGTGCCAGGCCTGGGTGGTGGCTGGACAGACAGCAAGTCCCCCCAGGGACTGAGCTGACTGAGGCCTCCGCTCAAGGGAGAAGAGCAGCCAGTGTGCTGGGCATCTGCTGCATTTGCCGAGTTTTGCATTTTTCTCTGATAGGGGCCCCTGTGGACAAGTAGCGGGGACCCTCATGGCTGAGGTTTTAGGTGAAAGACTAAAGACCATCCGCTTGTTTGGACTTCTTCTGTACTTGAATAGTTAGGGGGATCTTTGTCTTGTGACCCTGCCTGGTGTCACGGAGCGGCTCTGATGCAAGGCAGGGGAATGCAAAGGCTGGACTAGCAATGCTTGGTCTCCTCCAAAGAGAGGTGGTCGCCACAGTGGACTTGACCATCCTCCAGTCGGCTGGAAGTCCCAGTGGCCTGACTTGTAAATTATCTTGGGCTGATGCTCAGCATAGTACATTCACTCTCTTGGGGGAGGTGAGGGGGTGGGTGCATGCCAGCCGTCGTGTGCAAAAATGGTATTTGTGTTTGCCTAAGTCTTAGACCCTAGACCAGAAAATGTGATTCTTTCATGAATGTTGATTTCTGAAAGCTTTCTGCTTTCCTGTGGGAACATAGGTGAATGTGTCTATATTCATATTTGGAGGTATGGGATTGTTACTAGAAATGTATTTTTTTTAAAGATTTTAATTATTTATTTGACAAAGATCACAAGTAGTCAGAGAGGCAGACAGAGAGGGGCGGGGGAAGCAGGCTCCCTGCTGAGCCGAGAGCCCAATGTGGGGCTCCATCCCAGGACCCTGAGATCATGACCTGAGCTGAATGAAGGCTGAGGCTTAACCCACTGAGCCACTCATGCGCCCCTGCCTTTTTTTTTTAATTGTGGAAAAAAATGACACATAACGTGAAATGTACTGTCTTGTCCACTATGTGCAGAGTTCAGTAATGGTGAGCATTTGATTTTTTAAGAGGCAAAGGTGGCAGGGAAACACTGTTCTTCAGGAGGGTTTGTCCCTCCCCTGTTCTAGGAAATAGGAAGATTGGTTCAGACTCAACCCTTAGCCGGGGTATGAGGGGCCTGCAGACCAGGGTTGGAGCAGGGACAAGCAGGCACTTGAAATACCGTGATGTGAGAAAGGTCTCAGGCTTCTGTGGAGAAAGTGGGGCATAGGGCGCACGGGCGGGAAGGCCCCATGTCCTCTGTCCCGTGTCCTTGGGGAAGAGGGCTAGGAGGATGGTTCTAGGTGGAAAGGAGAGTGGCAAGAGCTTAGAGACTGGGAAGTAATCACCATGCTAGGAAACAGCAGAGCCTGCTTGGTTGGAGAATTTATGTAAAATGTGAGCAACAGGGGAGGTGAGGGTGGATATAGGAGGGTCAGGTCATGCTGGACAGGTCCGGGAAAACAAGCTGAGTAGTGCTTTCTCGAAGGGGAATGGGGCAGGTAGAAGGTTGTTGGGAGGGGAAGGGATGCCTTTGGAGCTTTGCCTCAGGGGAAGCATTTGGCAGGAGTGTCCAAGATGGTCTGGTGGGAGTTGGGGCCCCTGGAGTTGTTGTCTTGGGAATGAGGGGGGCTGGGGGGAGGATGGAGAGGACGAGAGCAAGCAGACGGGGGAGGAGGCGACAGAAGAGAACAGAGGCGAGCCTGGTAGAGTCTGGGGGTTGGCAGCCTGGTAGAGTGGGAGCAGCAGGCTGCAGACCTTTAGGAAGAAGGGCCAGGCAGGACAAGACCAGGACGACTGACATCCCAGCAGGCGTGTGGAGAGAGAAGAAGGCTTGAGCAGGCCTGAGGTTTGCATGTTTGGGGGCCTCATGAGAGAGAGGGGAGGTGTGATGGGGGGAGTTCATGTTGCAGAAAGGTGAAAGAGTCAGGGGTTTAGGATCGGAGTTTGTGAGAGCTCTCTGAGTGTGTACCCATGGGCTTGCTTGGTCCCAGGGTCCAAATAGAAGCTCCAAGGAGGTAATCAAGGTGTGTGTGTGGAGGGGTCAGTGGGGAGGTTAGCGGTCCCAGCAAAGGAGTGATCGGGTTACTGCTGAACAGTGACCAGGGGTGATGTGGCTTTCAGGTGCCGGGGCCTTGTGTGCATGGGATGGTGCTTCAGAGACATTGGCCTTGGCCTGGCTCACCCAGGGACACAGGGGGTTAGGGAGGTGAGTGAGGAGTGAGAAGATCTTGAGGGGGCAGAGGTGAAGAGGGCTGTAAGGCCAGAAGGCTCGTTTGGGAGAGCGGGAGTTGGGGCCCCTTAGCTGGTCTGAGAGGGAATAGGGAGGTCCGCCATGTGTCTGGCACTGGGGGGAATGGGACAGTGGCCATGTGGGTCATGTCCCTGTGGCTGGTGGCCAAGTGTGGCTGGAGAGGAATGCAGTGATGAGCCCTGTGCTAGTGGACTATCAGATGCGGAGCCTGTGGCTTAGGGGCCCCGGTGAGTCATGGTAATGGTCTGGGATCTAAGACCCACGTGTGTGAATGCTCAGTAGGGAGGCCCTTGTGGAACAGGGTCTTGTCATGGAGCAGTCAGATGGGCCCACCCTTGCCCCCGAAAGCAGCTGGTGAGCCACGGTTAGAATTTGGCCCTAAGAAGTCCGGGTTGTGATTATTAACTAAGTCTAACTAATTTCCTCTCCTGCGGAATTTCTTCAGTGGCCAGCTGGTATGAGTTGGGCGGCAGATTCTCCTCTGTGAAAGAGCAGGCAAGGCTCCAGAAGGGCTGTTCGGGGTGCGTGTGTGGAGGGGTAGAGAGGTGCTCTAGAAAGGGGTGTGAGTCTCCAGAAGTAGACCCGTGCGGGTCTAGAAAAGAATGCCCATGGCTCCAGAAAGGGGCGTGTGAGGAAGCGTCAGAGACTTGGTCCCAAACATTCCTTTGTCATCTCCCGGCTTCTCTGGCCCCATGAGCTCTGTGGTTGCTTATTTATCCCTGCTTAGTCTGCAGTCTCAGGTTCCAGAAACTCTGGCAAGGAAGTCCAGGAAGGTTAATGGGCTGAGGCCCGGCCTGCTGGCTGTCTGGGGGAGGCATTTTGCTCCAGCCGCTCAGGAAATGTCTGCTGCATTGGGCTGGACAGCCCGGCCTCCAGAAAGCCAGCAAGGGGCCTGCTTCCCTTGCTGCAGGTGCAAAATTGGCACGGTTGGCTACCGGGGAGCAATAAGCAGGGGTGCAGCCCGGGAGTGTGGGAGGGTACATCTGAGAGAACGGAATAAGGATGTCTCCTTATGTCTTTCTCCTTTCTCCCTGGCTCCCTCAAGTATGTGAATTAATGGGAGCCATTCCTAAGGAGAGGAGGGTCACTTATGTTTATTGAATTCTGAGTTCGGCATGACTGGACAGGAGCAGAAATACAACCGACCTTGGACATCAAAGGCCGAGGCAGGACCTGCAGGCATCACGGTATGTGCTCAGACACCCCTGCTGGCCTGACTTTCAGGCTCCAGGGTGCACAGACCAGGCAGGAGCAATAGGGCAGGATCCGTGGACTGTCCTTGGCTGTTCCCTCTCAGAGCTGTTTTGTTTTGAAGATTCAGAGGGTTTTTGAAAGCCTGGGCCTGGCTGTGGTTTACTTGGAAAAGGTCTGGGGGTTTGCATTCGACTGAAAACCTTTTAAGGGTCAGCAGGCATAGCACATGACGTCTAGGAGGCCAAGTTTTTCCCTGATATTCATGGAAGTGTGCAGACCTTGGAATGCCATAGCCATACTTTCTGCTTGGTGCAGCTAAGCCTGGAGGCTGCCAGCAGAGTGGTTACGGGAAATGGGGGTATTTGGCCTGGCAGAGAATGAAAGAAGTAGGTCTCCACCCCAGCTGCCCACACAGACTGCCTCTGCTATGGCTAAAACAGCCCCACACACATGTCCATGGCGGGTCACTCCGGAGGTTCTTCTTGTTTTGAAAACTCATAGTGTCTATGGGTCAGCAGTCAGGGCGTGGCTTAGCTGGGTCCTCTGCTCGGGGTCTCCCAAGGTTGCAATCCAAGTGTTGCCCAGGGCCTGGGCTCCTGTCCTTCCCATTTGCGGGCTCTGTGTCTCCTCCAGTTTCAGCTTATTGGCAAAAATCCAGGTCCTTGTGGTTGTGGGAATTAGGTCCCATTTTCTTGCTGGCTGTCAGCTGTTCTCAGCTCTCAGAGGCCACCCCCTTCCTAAGCACTTCACACATGGCTGTTTGATTTCTTCCGCTAAACCAGCTTGGGTTTCTGGAAAAGCTCTGTGCGTGATTCCCTCTGCAGCGAGGGTTGAGAACCATGCTCTGGGAATCCACAAGTGCTTGTTCTGTGTTTTAAATGGTTAACAGGTGGAAGAGGGCATGGGTTGCTTTTAGATCAGACCTGGAAGCCTGACCTGTTCAGGGAGACAGGCTTCGGCTCAGTGTTAATGGAGATTTTCTTTTCTTCCTGACTTGATGATAATTTTTTTTCTTAAAGATTTTATTTATTTAGTTGACAGAGAGATCACAAGTAGGCAGAGAGGCAGACAGAGAGAGAGGGGGAAGCAGGCTCTCTGCTGAGCAGAGAGCCCGATGCAGGGCTCGATCCCAGGACCCTGAGACCATGACCTGACCAAAGGCAGAGACTTAACCCACTGAGCCACCCAGGCGCCCCTTGATGATAAAATCTTATGTAGCTGAGATCCTGCTGCATTAGTTGGGTGTCTTCCCCTTGTAGGTTAGGGAGAGCCTTTTCTTTTTTACTTAATAGTCTGTAAACATTTTGAAGGACCATATTGTTACTTTGTGATAGAGTTACAGTTTAACTGGTTTAAGTTTAATTAGTTTTGTTGGACATTTTGAAGTATTTACTAAGGGGGCAGTCTGGGTGGTTCAGTCAGTTAAGTGTCCGATTCTTAGTTTTGGCTTAGGTTATGATCTCAAGTTTGTGAGATTGAGCTGGGTTTTGTAGGTGTGGAGTCTGCTTAAAAGTTTCTCTCTTCTGGGCGCCTGGGTGGCTCAGTGGGTTAAGCCGCTGCCTTCGGCTCAGGTCATGATCTCAGAGTCCTGGGATCGAGTCCCGCATCGGGCTCTCTGCTCAGCAGAGAGCCTGCTTCCCTCTCTCTCTCTCTGCCTGCCTCTCTATCTACTTGTGATTTCTCTCTGTCAAATAAATAAATAAAACCTTTAAAAAAAAAAAAAAAAAGTTTCTCTCTTCCTTTCTCTCCCTCTCCCCCTGCCCCGACTCTCACACACACTGTCTCTCACTAAAGCAAAGCAAAACAGTATTATTTACTGAGTGTAGTTGGTAACTGCAATATTTCAGTGAGCATCTTTAAAGAAAGATACTCTCTACACCCAATATGGGGCTTGAACCCACGACCGTGAGATCAAGAGCTATATGATCCACTGACTGAGCCAGCCAGGTGCCACAGTGAGCATCTTTTTTTTTTTTTTTTTTAGGAAAATTTTTACTGAAACATAGTTCACATGCCATACAATTCGCCCATTTAAAGTGTACCATTTGGGGCATCCGGCTGGCTCAGTCAGAAGACTGTGCGACTCCTGAACTTGAGGTCATGAGTTCGAGTCCCTTGTTGGGGGTAGAGACAACTTAAATAAATACCTTAAAAAAAATAAATTTTACCATTCAATGGTTTTTGGCATATTGCATTAATATTTTTAAGTTGTGATAAAATATACGTAACAAAATTTATCATTTCAAACATTTTTTAGTGTCCAGGTCAGTGGCATTAATTACCTTTACACTGTTGGGCAGCCCTCAGCACCGTCTATTTCCAGAACTCTTCATCCCGTGAAGCAGTAACCTCCCAGCCCCCCTCCCCTAGCTCCTGGCAGCCCCCATTCCACTTCCCATCTCTATGAATCTGACTCTTCTAGGGAGTCAGTGAGTGGACTCATATAGTTTCATTGCTCATTTCTTTGAGCCTAAAGGCTCCCCATGTCATAGCATGTGTCAGAATTTCCTTCTATTCTAAGGCTGAATAATACCCATTGTTTGTGTATACCGCATTTCAAGTGTATAGTTCAGTGGCATTACAGTCAGTGAACATCTTCTGTGGGTTTCCATTTGCATTTCTGCCTCCTTCTTCGAGGGTGGGCCTCTCAGGGGATTTACCGAGTCAGAGGTGTGGATGGTGTGAAGACCCTTGATGTCTTCTGCCCAGTTACCTTCGGGAAATGTTCCAGTTTACTCTTGGTTTTATAGTTAATCCTTTGCTCTCTTTGGACCTCTCTCTTGCGCCTTTCCTTTTGTAGGACTTCAGTAAAGTGGTTCCTTCAGGAGATTTAAAAAAAAAAAAGAAACGAAAAGAAAAAAGAAAAAAGGCAGCCTTCTCCTGAGGCAAGGGGAAGGGGAGAGGGGCAGCAGGGGGAGGGGGAGCTTGGGGCAGGGAGAAGCTTGCCTCAGTCAAATCCGAAATTGTGATCTGGGGTTTTTGTCTAGAGAAGCAGGATCTGAGGTTAAGGTTTGGTTTAGGAGGCATCTGTCCTAAACTGGGTCCCCTCATGACTTGATGTTCCTTGATGTTCCCCAGAAATAACCAGTCCTGTGAGCCTGGAATTGGGAGAGGCCCTGAGCAGGAGCCACACCTGTCCAGTCTTTCGTTTGGGAAGCTTCCCAAGGTCACGGGCTATATGACACTTAGTTCTTTGTCAGCTCAGTGACTCTTGGTAGGGAAAGAACTCCCCATCCCCTTGTTTGTCATGAGACTTGCTAGTTTATTGCTACCCTGGGCTGCTTGTAACTGAACTGGAAAAGCATTTCAGCTTCTCTTCCATGTATCCCGGCCATGGATTAGGCCTGCTAGATAGCGTTGTCCAGTTAATTCTGGCCCACGGAGTTCTTGCCTGGCTTTAATGGAGGCTCCAAGGAAGCCGAATGCCATGGTAGAAAAGGGATTTTATGGGAGGGAGAGGAGCTTGCGTGGCCACACTTGGCTGGCAGGGAAACCTTTTTGGCAGGGTCCTGAAGCAGTCATTCTGTAAGACCCCACTGGGTCTGGCTTGCCTGCAGTGACTGGGGTCCAGGGAGCCTATGGCGAGCCAGCCAGGGGGTGGATTTGGTTCTGTGTGCAAGTTTAAATGGAAACTGTGATGCTTTTTTGAGGGCTGATTTGTCATTTTTTCTTGCCGCCCACTGGCCAGCCCTTGGGCTGGGAGCAGGTGCTCAAAGGCTCTGCTGGTGTCACCTGGGCAACATGCTGAAATGCAGAGCAAGGCCAGACCGAAGTGGGAGGGGGTGAGGGCAATGTAGAGGGTGTCTGCCTGGGCGGAGGTGATGGTATCCAGGCAGGTGGCTGGCAGGGGGAGGCCTGGTCATGCCAGCTGGTGTCTTGCCAGACAGAGCACAGCTCTGCATAGTCAGGAAGGCTTGTGCTAAGGCCAGCACCGAAATGAGCAGGACTCACGTGTGTGGCTGTTGCCTGCGTGCATCTCCAAACCAAGGTGTGGGGACATTGGTACCTTGAGGCCATTGTTTCCCTTCATCACAGATGACTGGTCCTCCAGCGGCCTGTTGCCTGGTGTAAGCCCCACCTGAAATCAGAGTCCAAGCCTTGCTGCCTGCAGGGGAAGCTCTCTGTCTGGCCCCTGCCATCCTTTGCTGAGCATTCTCCTTGCCAGTGGAGCAGGGACTGTGTCGGAGCTAGCCAGTTCTGGAGTTGGGTTGGTCAGTCGGGAGGGCTCAAGGACAGAAAGGAGACTCTGTTGACTGTCTGCACTCCAGTGGGGCGTGGATGCCTCCATGGAAGTCTGTACTTTCCTAAAGAACTTTCTCTTTTGCCGGCTCAGCTCTCTTCTGCACTTTCCCTAGGACCCCCAGAGTGTGCGAGTGTTCCCTCTTGGGCAGTCTGGCAGGAGAGAGAGGATCCCCCCTCTTTACTGGAACTTTGCATTTGGGTTTGGCTTTGCTCTTTGTAATGGAATCCCAAGTGCCTTCCAGGATCTGAGCCTCACTCCACCCTTCAGGGAGCTAGGTGGTGCCTGCAGTATCCGTGCTCAGACAGCAGGAGCTTAGAATGGTAAGAGGTTTCCAAGGCAGCACCTGGATTTGAACCACAGGTGGTTATCTGAGCCTTTGCTCTTTGCTCTGCAGTCCTGGGTATTAAGTAGGTCCTCATATAAACGTTTAAAGTGTCATCATTTAAAAATATGAAAACCATTCTCAGATCCCACATCACACAAAAACAGGCAGTGATGGGCTGCTTTTTGCTCACGGGTTGGAGTTTGCTGACCCCTGTCCTACAATAAACTGCCTCCTAATTCCTGGTGGTTGTGAAATAAGATGACAGAGCCCTGTGTGGTTGTTTCCCATGTTCAGGAGCCCTCCTTAATGTTCCTCATGGAACCTGGGAGGCTGGTGGGGTCACTCTGCCGCCCCCCCAAGGGCTCTTCCCTCCAGCAAGTCACCTGAGGGGGCAGAGCTGGGATGGGAAATGATGGCCTGGTTCACAGTTCCCGACTGCTTTCCAGACCTGGGTGTTCATCCCCCAAAACAAGGCCGAAGCCAGGTGGTGGGACATGACCTTCATGGTACTTTGCTCTCCGTTTTTGTTTGTGTCCGAAAATTTCCATAACAAAAGATTCTCAGAAAATCATCATTTATTGACCAAACTGTAAAGGAAACCCTCTACATTGAGACAACGGGGTCTCTGAATCCTGAATCTTCCTCAAGCCCCAAATGTGTGTGAGTAGACTTGCTCATGTGTTTCCTAGTAGCAGATGTTCCAGAGAAAGCAGGAGCTGTGCGTTAGCCACCCCATCCATCGTCCCTTCATCAATCCATCAGCCAGCCAGCCAGCCATCTGCCTTAGTCCATTTGGGCTGCCGTACCAGAGTGCCGTAGACTGGGTGGTTTATAAACAGCAGAAATCTGTTTTTCACAGTTCTGGAGGCTGAAAATCCAAAATCTCATCACCCCCAGATTTGGTGTCTTGTGAGGGCCTTCTTCCTGGCTTATAGAGGGCTGTCTTCTTGCTGTCCTCCAATGGTGAAAGGGATGAGGAAGTTCCCTGGGGTCTCTTTTATAAAGGTCCTAATCCCAGTCATTAGTGTTCATTGGCACTTTCAGCCCTAGTGACCAAATCACCTTCTGAAGGCCCCGCCTTATAATACCATCACACTGGGGATTGGGTTACAACATATGGGTTTTAGGAGGACACAGACAGTCACCATCCATCATCCATTTATCATCTGCCCTTCCAGACATCCATCTATCCATCATCTGTCCATCCACCCATCACCCAGCTATCCGTCCTTCAACCATCCCTCTGTCCGTGTGTTCATCTGAGGTTTGTGTGCACCTGCTACACAGGGTCCAAGCCCTGTGCTTAGGTCTTGACATAGTCCTTGACTTCAAGAAGCCTTTAGATGGATAATGTGATGGAGCTCAATACCAGCTGGGCACCAAAAAGGGGCTAACTCTAGTGGGTTAGCCTAAGGAAGGCATCTGGGAGAGGGTGGCCCTTTAGTCGGGTCTTGAATGGATCCAAATGGAAAGGAGTATGTTAGGCTCTTGCAGGGGTGGGGGAGATGGAAGGCACTCCAGGGCAGAGACAGACCCGTGCACAGAGGCAGGGAGGAGTGGGACGGCGCGGCTTGCCACATTGTTCCGTGAGGCTCGGGATGGCTGGAGCACGGCATTGGGACAAGGGGACTGACTGGCCATGAGGGAGGGCAGTCTGGTGTGCTGCTTTGGTCCAGAGAAAGCCCCTGGTGGCATTTACCTGGAGAAGGGGTGAGTGTCAGGTGTGAGAGCTGTCCTGGCAGCCACCGGCCTTGCTTAGTTTCCCCCCTTGGTATGCTCAGGCCTCTGTGGGTTTCTGAGTACTTTGTGGACAGAAGTCCTCCCAGCCTGGGCAGCAGGCAGCCCCGTTCTGACTGAGGCTGGTGCACCTGCCTGCGCTCACCTTTGTTGTGGCTTCTTGGCTCACAGCCTCCTTTGGGGTAGCACCAGCCCAGACAGTGTGGTATTTTGTGTCTGTGTGCAAAACAGACACTCTTGAGCTTCAGTGTTTGTGCAATTCTATGCTTCGCTTGGCTCCGCACAAGGATGGCGTGGGCTATCCAGAAACCTCTATGAGGCCTTCTTGGTGGGTGGGAGAATCTCGGGCTGGAACAGCAGAGAGAAGCTGCACTTGGTGTTTCAGCATCCTTCCTCCTGGGCCTGTGCCTGGGGCTGGTTGAAGGATCCTCCCTGGCCCAGAGCAAGCATGCTTGCTTACAACGTAGGAAAGAGTCCTTGCAATTTGTCTGTCAGCTTAATTGTGATAAATGACCAATTACCATGAAGTTGTTCACAGTGTTAGGCAGCCACCACCATCCCTTTCTATACCTGTTTTTATCATCCCAAGCTGAAACTCTGTCCCGGTTAAACACTAACTCCCCACCCCATCCGAGCTCCTCCCAATGCCTGGCCACCACCGTGTTCTACTTTCTGTCCCTGTGAACCTGACCACTGGAGGTACCGCTTGTCAGTGGAATCCTACAGCACTTGTCCTGCTATGACTGGCTTATTGCACTTAGCAGAATGTTTTCAAGGCTCATTCACATTAGAGCATGTATCTGAACGTCCTTCTTTTTGAAGGCTGAGTAGTATTCTGTGGGAGAGAAGTGCGACATTACTTGATGGATTCGTCCATGGGGAATGCTTCTGTTGCCTCCACCATGGGCTGTTCTAAATAATGCTGGTGTGAACCTGGGTCTGCAGATCCAGCGGGTCTTTTTTCGACATCAGATTTTTGCATTTATTTGCCTCTCTTTTAGCTGTTTGGTTTATGTATGTATTTTTACTGAGCTATCATAGGCATGTAACACTGTATTAGTTCTAGGTGTGTAATGTAACGATTTAACATTTGTGTACATTGCGGGATGATTATGGCAGTAAGTTACCAGGCAGAGTTACAGATTTTTCTCTTCACCGCATTGTTTTTCAGTCAATTCCCTTTCCTCTTTTAACGGATTTCCAGTTACAGGAATTTTTGTGCATGTTAGGAAAACAAAATTTTGAGTCAAGAGTAAGAAGAAAAAGTATGTATCTTGTAAATTATCGGTTCTTTTTTTTTTTTTTTTTAAATACCAGAGATGGAAAAAAACGCTGATGCCAGTTGTTTTGTGCATGTGTGTGTTGAAATGCAGTTTGTAGACAGTGAATGCCCTTCTTTTTGGCGTGCTCTTCTGTGAGTGATGACAGAGTTGTGTAGCCACCTTGACAATCAAGAAACACAAATCCATCACTCCAAAAAGCTCTATCACTCCAAAAAGTGCTGTCATCCCGGAAAGAGCTGTCACCCACAGGAAAGTCCAGTACCCTAGAACGTTCATCACCCACGTCCTTTGGAGGCGTCTCTTCCACCTGCAGCCACCGGCAAACACCGATGTGCATTCTTTCCATGTGGCCTTGCCTTTTCCTAAGTGTCCTATAAATGGAATCCTACAGAGTGTAGCCTTTTGGGTATGTCTTCTGTCACTTGGTGCAGTGGCGATTCATCTGAGTTGTGTGTATTGATAGCTGATTTCATTTTGTTGTTGTTGTTTTATTTATTTTTTTAAAGATTTTATTTATTTATTTGACAGAGATCACAAGTAGGCAGAGAGAGAGGAGGAAGCATGCTCCCTGCTGAGCAGAGAGCCCGCCGCGGGGCTCGATCCCAGGACCCTGGGATCATGACCTGAGCGAAAGGCAGAGGCTTTAACCCACTGAGCCACCCAGGTGCCCCTCATTTTGTTTTATTAACGAGGAGTATTTTTTCACATGGGCAGGTCAACGAAGTTCTTTTCCTTTCTGTTCCATTCAAACAGCATTATTAAGGTAGAGCTCACATACCGTACAGTATACCCATTCCAAGTGTACCATTCAGTGGCTTTTAGTATGTTCACGGGTTTGAGTGATGCAACCACCACCTCTGTCTGGTCCCAGAACCTCTTTGTCCCCTCCAAAAGAAACCTCCTACCCAGTGGTCTCTCCTTATCCTTCTCCCCTTAGTCCAGGACACCCTAATCTGCTTGCTGTCTCTGTGGATTTGCCTTTTCTGGGCAGTGCATGCAAATGAGATTATACAATATAGGGCTTTTGGTGGACACTGTCCTTTTTTAAAGGTTTCTTTGGAAGTCCCATCTTCCAGGTCATGTTGTATACTGGAGGGTGGGTGGGTGGTGAGGAGCTGCTCCCCTCCTTGTGTTCCTGGCTCCTCCTGAACCTGGCCTTTCTGGCCTGGTTTGAGGCTGCTCCCCTCAGGGTACCAGGGAACAATCCTCTGTCTAGGCTTCTGGCTCCCCTTTTGATAACCCAGGTTTCCACTTCTCTTCTCCTCAGCCTCCCTTTGGGCTTAGATCCCAGAGGTAGCACGTGGATGGGAGGTCGTAACCTTCAGCCTTTGAGAAGGGCCTGTAGCTTTCCTGTGTGCCTGTCCCCGCTGTGAGTCCAGCAGCTGAGTTCCCCTTTGTCACGTTTGTTGCCAGATTGGCCAGGCCACGGGAAGGGGGCTGGGGGCAGGAGAACAGTTGCCCTGGCATATGGCCATGATGATCACCCATGGCCTGGAATCCAGGCTGTGGACTGAGGACTGACTCTGCATAGTATTGGCAGATGTGCTGGTTCTGTGCAGGGTGGGCTGTGACCACAGTCGAACCCTTCACCACCCATAGTCCTTGGACCCATAACTTCTGACACATGTCCCTGGGAACCTCCGTGATATCTGGAGTCTACAGGGACACCCATTGCCTAGGACCCCAGGGCCTTAGCAAGCAGTACACTGGATTCTGGGACTTCCCAGAGTTGTCACTGCATAGGTACGTAAGCCCATGGGCCTGAAATACGCCCCATGGAGCTCTGTGGGGGGTGGGGCCGTCAGGGGCACAGTTCCTGTTCTGGGAATGCAGGGGGCTTCTGGGGCTGGATAGCACTGTAGACTTGCACACACCAGGAGTGTGAGCATGGCATCTCCCAACACACGCCATAACCTCCGGGACCGCCCACTCTGAATCTGACAGACAGGGTGTTTATAACTTCGCACTTTGGTGTGTTTCCTCATTTGAAGAGGAAAACAGATGCACCTGCTCTCTGACCAAGAGATGTGGCAGGTGCAAACTGCACACCCAGTTCCGAGTATTATCCGGACAGAGGAATGAATTACTTGGTCATAAATCAGGGTCTTGTCTGCAGAAGACTTGGCAGCGTGAGGAACGGCTCGGCGATCCATCTCCATTGCTGGAAGGGTGGGGCGTTTCATTCCCTTGGACACTCCCTCAGTGAGGTGCCCCATTTAGCTGATGGGCCGCCGAGAAGGAAGGCAACACTTCAGTTGTTTTAAGAGCCAGAGACGATTGTATGATCCCACTTTGAAACTTCTGGAAAATGCATGTCTGAGAATTGATGAAGGATGGTGACTTTTCTTCATCTGTAAAACAGGAATCAGTAGTCATCTGCTCGGGGACTTGCCGTGAAGATTCGGTGAGGTGATGCATGCAAGAAAAGCACTTAGCCCAGCTGGTGGCTTGCCTCTAGCGCTCCTCATTGTGTTGTTGTGACCATTGTTGCTGTATGACAGCTAGCAGGAGAGGATGTTGGCTGGTTCATCAGCTGGCTGGACGTTTGGGTTTGATTGTGTTTTTTTTCTTTAAGGGATCAAAGTGGAAGATGAGAAGCTGCCTTTTTTTCATCAGAGTTGGAAAAACCCAGAGTGTGCATTTCCAAGCAGTGATTTTTTTCAAATGTTTTGGTTTTGTTTCAGGAACAGAGCCCTTCTTTTGAAATGACATTTTAGATCTCAGTATAGGGAACAGACGAGAGAAGAGCCACAGAAGCCTAGCCTGGTCTAGCTCAGCCTCCCCGATGGGCCCTGCCCCATCCCCGCCTCCACGTGGCTTGTGGCTGATTCTTTCATTCTGTGTCTACTCTCCTGGGGGTAGCAGCTGGGGATCTGTGGGGAGCCTCTTCCTGGAGATCTGTGTCCTGGGTCTTTTCCAAGTGGTGTTGGCTGGCTTGGGAGCCTGGCCCAACTTCCCTCCCAGAGTAGAGAAACAGAGTTGGTTCATAGAACGACCTGCTCTTTTTGGCGGCGATGTGGGGTGAGGTGAGGGGGCTCATCAGCTGTGAGCCTGTGTGTGTGAGTGTGTGCTGTCCAACCTTGCATTGGCAGAGGAAAGAGGCAGGGCTTTCTGCCAGTCACAGAACTTTGCTGGGGGCGCTCAGTGGGTTAAGCTGCTGCCTTCAGCTCGGGTCATGATCCCGGAGTCCTGGGATCGAGTCCTGCGTCGGGCTCTGTGCTCAGCGGGGAGCCTGCCCCCCCCCCCCGCCTGCCTCTCTGCCTGCTTGTGATTTCTCTCTCTGTCAAATAAATAAATAAAATCTTTAAAAAAAAATAAATAAATTGCGATAAAATGGGGGCACCTGGGTGGCTCAGTGGGTTAAGCTGCTGCCTTCGGCTCAGGTCATGATCTCAGAGTCCTGGGATCGAGTCCCACATTGAGCTCTCTGCTCAGCGGGGAGCCTGCTTCCCTCTCTCTCTGCCTGCCTCTCTGTCTACTTGTGATCTCTCTCTCTCTCTGTCAAATAAATAAATAAATAAAATCTTAAAAAAATATTTAAATTGCGATAAAATGTTTTAAGCATGAAGTTCAGTGGCATTAGTCACATTCACATTGTTGTGTAGCCATCACCATCATCTCCAGAATTTTTTCATCTTCCCCAGCTGAATCTCTGTCCTCATTAAACTCCCCATCCTCCCTCCCCCAGGCCCTGACAGCCGCCATTGTCCTTTCTGTGTCTTTGAGCCTAAGGACTCTAGGGACCTCATATATGTGAAATCATAGAGTATTTGTCCCTTGTTGGTTGGCTTATTTCATCCATGTTGCAGTGTATATCAGAGTTTCCTTCCTCTTTAACACTAAATAATATTCCTTTGTATGGATAGACCACACTTTGTTTACCCCTTCCATCTATGGACGTTTGGTTTATTTTTGTCTTTTGGCTATTATGACTGATGCTGCTGTTAGCAGGGGTATACGTGCTTTTACTCCTGACACTTTGCAAATGGTCCCTCCTGCACGAGCACCTGGGGCCCCACTCAGCCACCATGGGGGATGGGAGAAAGGAACCATTCTCTTTCAGTGACTGCCAGGAGCCCACAGCCCTCTGGAATGGAGCAGGTTGCTGATAAAAAGGACTGGAGTTCTTGGAAAGGGGCGTTTCTGGCTGCAAGTCCTACCTCCGTTTCCAGCCACCTTCTCTGCCAGGGGAATTTGAGTCAGCCACTCCTGGGAAGTGGTGAGCCTCTGATGAGGTGGGGGAGACGGGAGTGTGTTTCTGTCTGATTCCAGCTGCTCCTGGGCGAGTCAGTGACAAAACGAGAACAAAACAAGTGGGACAGGGATCTGCTTGATTTGACATTTTGCTTCTTACATGGAACAGAGAGGGCAGGTTGGGCCCAGCCCTGGGGTAGGACTATGGTTCTGCACCCCGGTCGGCAATGTGGGAATTAGGTTTGGAGCCTGCCCTCAGGAGACAGGGGCATGTAAGAGGGATATGGGATCCGTGAATCAAGGGAGGAGTCAGATGGTGACTGAGACTCCAGGAATTACACCATTCCTGGAAACCTGGGTCATTCTCTAGAATAACCAGATTCCCATCATGTATGGGTCGCTCACTCACTTAAAGTGGCCAACTCTTGATGTTGGCTCAGGTCATGATCCCAGGTTCCTGGAATCAAGCCCCACATTGGGCTCCTCACTGAGCAGGGAGTCTGCTTGAGATTCTCTCTCTCTCCCTCTCCCCCTCCACCCACTCATCCTCTCACTCTCTCTCAAATAAATAAATCTTTTAAAAAACCAGAATAACCAGACTCCCATGGATTTTGCCATATTCAGGAAATCTGGCAGAGTTGGTAATTATAAAGCCTCACTGAGAAACATTTTAAACATAGCCTTCTGTTTCCTTTGAGTTATTGGGAGGAAGCTGTGGGTGCATTTTTGGGTAGGTGTTCCAAGCTCTTTCCTCTTTGGTTGGGACTGGGGGCCTTGATAAGTGTCAACAGCCCCCGCTTTCTTTTTTCTTTAATTAATTATTTATTTAAGAGAGAGAGAGCAGAAGAGCAAGCATGAGCCAGGGGAGGGGAGAGACAGAAGGAGAGTGAGAAGCAGGCTCCTCACCGAGCAGGGAGCCTGATGCAGAGCTAGATCCAAGAGCCCTGGGATCATGACCCCAGCCAAAGGCAGATGCTTAACCATCTGAGCCACCCAGGTGCCCGACTGGAGGACAGCCTCACTTTGGATCTGTATGGGGCATTCTGCAGAAAGCAAAACGTGAGGTTACTCCTCGCCCCTTTTCATCATGCTTCAAGGGCATCTTTCTCTTTGAATTCTAGTGTCTCCATTGTTGAAAAGTTATTAACGTGTTTATAAGCTCAGACCCAGTCCTCCCACCCTAGGGTGTTTTTCTAAGGAAACAAGACTCCCCCCTCCTTTTCCTTTCTGATACTATTATGTGAAGCTATTCATTGTGTTCATAACAGTGGAAAACTGGAAACAAAATAAGCGCCCTGCCATAGAAAAGGGTTACAGTAACGTGGTGGACTCTTCTGTCATCATGGAATGATAAGGATGAAAACCGTGTAGTGGCGTGGAACTCATTCCTACTGAGAGTGAGGCACAGCGCTGTGTATGTCCAGATGTGGACATCTTGCTGTCAATAAAGGAGATGAAGTTGTTTGAGGTTCTTCCTTTCAATTTTGGCTTCTACCATGTCTCGTATTAGGTTTAAAAATGAAAATTCTCCTCATACTATTCATTGGGCGCCTAGCCAGAGGATGACAGGGGTGGAGGTGAGGGTGGGGCGTGACTGTTATGTCTCCTAGGCCTGCAGGCATGACCTCTGCAGCCTAGACCTCGGGAAGAAGGCGTCTGGAGATTGGGACTGGCACTGTGAGACATGTTTTAGTTCCCCTTCCTGTCACCTGGGCAGAGGGTGGGTGGGTCTTGATGGCAGCACAAATGGACCCAGGCTGTTGGAGGTGTTGGTTGCCTACCTCCATAAGGCAGGTGTGGGCCCAGCCAGCACAATATATCCTGATACAGGAAGAGAGGACATCATGGGGACCCTCATGTCCAAGAACACTGCTGTCTGGTTGATTTGAGTTGGCGTATTCGTATTTGAGCAGGTGTATTCGTCTATCCCCCACGTTCCTTTTTTGCAGGTTACTGCTGTTCCCCTAAACCAGTGGTTCTTTGTAATCTCCTTGAGGGATTTTATGAGTTTGAGAGTGCTTCGAGATAAAAATTTAAATAAATTGCCTGGGGTGAACCACACTCTGCCTGTGCATGGGACAGCATGAGCATTGGACAAAGGGCATTCCCATGCAGGCTTTGGGGCTCTGGGCTGTGCTGGTGGGCACTGGGCTTAAGTTACAGCTGCCTGCGCAACCGTGAGCAGGGCCAGCTGCTGGGACAGGAGAGGCCTCGACACGCACACATCCTGCTGGAGGAAGAGCTGTGGCTCAGGTAATTGAATCCTGCCTTGTGGAAAAAAGTTGGGTCTTGGCCTGACTGTGGCCAGAATATCAGAGAAAGGGTTTGAACCTGCCCCGAGCGAGTAAATGGGCCTCGTTCCAAGGGAAGTGTGGGCTGTGGAATAACCCTCCTCTAATGAGAGAATTCCTTTCCTGTTGCATGGGGACCTGCATGCAACTCTCTGCATTCCTATTCTCATTCTTCTATTCCTCCTGAACTACCAAGCCTTTAGAATGCTGTTGGCTGATCCCTCTGGCCCCCATGCCTGGGGTTTGTGCTCTGATCTGATCTTTGGCTCCCCAGGCAGGTCAGAAACAGTGGGAAGCCCACGGAATTAGGTCAGCGTCATGACTGCTCCTGCTGCTAGGCAGCCCCGGAGCTTCTGTCCCCTCATCCCCTTCACTTCCCTGAAGGCCATGTAAGGGTTCCATGAGGTGACCCAGGTCAGAGCCTCGTGCCCAGCAAGCATGAATTGCTCAGAAACCGAGTTCCCCTCCTTGAGTTTAACCTTTTCTTTAACAGCTGCAGAACTCTGATTAGCCAGAGTTTAGGGGGACCTTCCATATCGAAGGCAAATGAAGCTGGTTTATGCTCCCTTTTCCCCCACCTTGTCCCAGCACAGCCTCTGTCTCTGCTGCTGTGGGTCTGAGAGCTGGGAAAGTGCTGCCTGAGGCCTCGGTCTCAGGGGTAACAGTGAGGAGAGAGGGGTCTGGTCCTGGGTGGGGCAGGGTGACTCGTGACAGCCTGGCAGCCTAGCCTGGGGCTAGCTTCAGCATGGGCAGTGGTGGCTGGAAAACAGCCTGACCGCATGCAGGCCTTCACTTGCCACTTGGGCCACAGGTGACTGGTCAGGCATGGAGGATTCTGGTCCTCCTCATGAAGACCTTTCACTCTCAGCCGGGGGCAGTGGGGCCACTGTCCGCCCACTGCTGGGGGAAGAGAAGGGAGACAAGGCGGAGGAGGCCCACTGTAAAGGGCTGATTTTTCTCTCCTGGAATGAGCCAGCTCTGAGGGCAAGTGGCTGTCAGCAGCCAGGATGAATCGCCTATTTACTTGTTTCCTTAAGAGGCTCCTTGCCCGTGGGAGAGGTCGCAGCCTTGCCTGCCCTTTGCGGGGAGGAAATGGTGTTTACAGAGTGGCCTGCTGGTGCAGGGTGAGGGGGTGGCGAAGCCCTCTTTAGAGAGCCAGGAGGGCCTGGAGCGTGCCAGCCTATTCCTGCCCTGCTGCTACCCTAACGGCTGTGACAGTGGATGAATGGAGCGAAGGCTGGGCCAGCCAGGCCGTGAAAACAGGAAACCTAATCTTTTCAAAATAATCCAGGGGGAGGGGAGAAAGTGAAGTGAAGAGAATCAACTGACAGCCCGCCCCTGTGCGGGAGGCGTCTTCCAGCGCCTGGGGCTTCTCAGAGCTGGGAATTGCAGTGAGTCAGCGAAGTTGAGGGTGCTCTCATCTTCCAAGTCTGTCCCTGACATTAGATGGTGTTTTAGTGGGAAGCCCCCACCCCAGCCTCCCACCGTGCCTCAAAAAACCATCCCCTGTTGCCTTGACTTGTCTCCCTCACCTTGTTTGTAAACCTGCTCTGCCCTTGGGCATGGCCCCTGGTCCCCCCTCCTGAGGTCAGCCAGTGGATACACCCAGTGTGTCTTCACAGGGCCCAAGCCAGCCTTGGCCTGGGGTCCACGACCACATTTGCCAGGAGATCAGGCTGCAGGGCATACCCGCACTGCTTTCTCATCCTTCTTGGGCTCTGCCCTGGTGGCAGAACAGCTCCCTGCTCCCCCCTAGTTCCAAGTTCATCCTCCCTTGTGCTTTCTACATGGCATTCTTCACTTGGAATGTCCCTTCATGTGTCTCCACCTGCCCAGATCCATGTGTCCTCCAGGGTCCAGCTCCCATGCCACCTTCTTCAGGAGCTTCCTTTGTCCCACGCCACAGCCTCCTCTCACCCTTTACTTGTCTCCCTCTTCTGACCTCTCCAAGCTACCCTTCACGCCTGCCTCCTACACGTACTGTCTAGGCTCCTTTGGTACTTGTGTGTGCACCCTGCCTGGCCTTCTGGAGCTGAGAGCTATCCTGTTATCACTCCTCTCCCCAGGAGGACTCTCCCTGAGCTGGCCGCTGCCGTGTGTGTGTGTGTGTGTGTGTGTGTGTGTGTGTGTGTTTTTAATACACAGAGGGGTTAGCTCAACTGTCAGCCACTCTCTGAGACTCGGCACAGGCTCCCTTGTGAGCTCCAGGTCCAGCAGAGCATACAGGGTCTCTGCTGTCCCCCACCCTTCTTATCCACGAGGCACTGCATCCTTCAAGTGGGAGCCACGGGGTCCCTCCCTCCCTTTGTCCAATATGCTTCTGAAAAGGAGGAGGGTTGTCCTGAGGTTTTGCCTACGGTAAAGTGAGAGCCATGTGTCAGGTTCGGGTGTGCTGTGGTGGGGGAATAACACCCTTGGAGAAGTGGAGTGCAGACAGCACTGGGGGGTGGGAGGGTGGCTTTGGTGTCTGCCAGCCCCCGATGCCCGCTCTGTGCGGGTTACTTTGGCTCTGTGGCTCCAGCTGCTTTTGCAGCAGCATTTGCTCCCAGGCCCGCAGTGCTGAGAGCCTGGGGATCTCGGAGCCTGAGACCCTAGGAGGCATCCTGAGGAGTGCTTTCCTTCCCAGGCCATTGGAAAACTTGACCCACCCAAGGGAGTCTGTGTGAGTGTGAGCATGTGTGAGCACATGTGAGCATATGTGTGTCCATGTGCTACACCCCTGTATGTGCACATGAGTAAGCCTGTATGTGTGCACCATGCAGCCCACACATGGGGAGAGGAGCAGTGGCTCCAGGCTGGGCATTGGGCTGTCCCACATTTTCTTAGTTTCTCTAAGCCTTGTCTCTCAGATGAGGATGCTGACCTGCTCCTCATGTAGCTCTGAGAAGGTGAAATGAGAGCCTTGTGATGTCCCGTACGTGGTGGTATGTCCCAGACAGGCCCTCGACACAGGCACAGTGGCTCCCTTCCCAACCTGCACTTCAGACTATCACAGCCTTCCTGACTTGCTGGGTCTTGCTCGGCTCAAGGAGAGGGTGGGTGATCAGGCTATTCAAAGCCCCGGATTCCAGCTGCCAAGGGGCCTGGTTAAGTTCTCCGTCCTTCCAAGGCTCAGTGGGGCTGTCATTAGCCTGGAGATTTCTGGTTTGTTTGTAGGCCCCGATTCTAGGTGTTTTCACCTTAACAGCCTGCACAGCGATGACCAGGGGCTCTCACCCCCTTCTTCCCTGCCTCCAGGCACTGTGCTCCTCTCCTCATTCCCTCTTGCCCAGTGAGCCCTGAGCCAGGCCCTGCCTCTTCCTGCCTTTTCAGCGGGCAGAGGGTCTGGTGTTTGGGACCCACTGCTGCTCAAGGGCAGTGACAGGAGCACTCTCGCCCTTATCTCAGCCACCAGCCTGGAGGGCCAGTTTATCTCTCCTGTCCACACAGTCTAAAGGAAGCTGGTGCTGAAACAGCAAATGTTGGCCCGACTCCACAACAGGAAGACAGGCGTGAGCGTGGGTCCCCCGGCATCAACCATGGCTGCCACACAAGCAGTTCCTCCTGCCGGTCCCCAGGGCTCTCTTGCCCGTGGCTGCCTCAGGTGGTTTTTCAGACTGGCATTTATACTTCTGACTTGGTTACATTTTCTCAGAGCTCTTTATAGACTGTGCAGTGGGATGGTGGAGGTGGCTACTGCCCCCTCCCTGGCCTCCTGGGCAGGACACGGAGTGGATGTATTTCTTCTAAGACTTATTTCCCACCTCCATGTCTGGGAATATCAGCTATGATCTTCACCTGAGCTACCTTGTGAATGAGTGAGAAGAATGGGCCACGTTCTCCCAGGGGAGGGCAGGAGAGCCCAGTTCCCACTTTCCCATGCACTGTGATGCTGTCAGTCTGCCCAGAAGAGGAGAGACCCCCTCTAAAACCGGGGCAGAGTAGGCTGATGAGGCCAGAGCTCCTGGGGGCTGGAGCCAGGTGTTCTCATCCATTTCTCTGATCCTCTTGGCTACAAGGCATGGGGGCAACCATAGAGACCTTGCAGGCAGTCTGGGCATCAGGGGCAGTTGGCTGGGCTGCCCCAGGAAGGGCGTGCCCAAGCAGGAGGTGGCCAAGCCGGCCTGGAGCCATACTGAGATCAGCTCCTCTCTGAGACATGTGTGTCCTGCTTAATGAAAGAAACAGTTCGGTGTCGTGCTTTTTCTGGGCCTGTATTCCCCTCTCCCATTTAAATACAGAGTAGGACACCTGACCCTGACCCTGGACCCGTCTGGAGCAAAGACGTCATTCCAGCCCAGAGTAGCATGCATTGTGATTATTTTGGGACTTCCTTTTCATGCACCTCTGGGCTCACTCACTTGCTGGACCCCACCCTGCTTCTCAGGCCCTGCCCGTGGCAGGCTGGCCAGGTCAGGTGGAGGGTGTGGGCTCTACCAAAGCTGGGGCTGCCAGCCAGAGCCCAAACTGCAGGACCCATGCTCCAGGCTCTCACACCTGAGACTTGGGAGGCGTGACCTGAGCTCCCTCCTGCCCAGTCTGCTGGCAGTCTTGTTTTGGAGGAAATCCCTATGGATCTGGAAGAGGCTGAGATATACCAGGACTTGTTCCTCACTCTTACCTCTTGTTTGTATCCCACTGACACCATTGTCTATTTGTATTGTGTCCAGCAGCTTGGGGGATAGGTGGAATCGCAGACCCGGGAGTCTACAGTAAGGAATTCCAGGTACCCTCGTGCCTTCCTGTATCCTTTTCCATCCTTTGGCAGCACTTTTCCAAGACTTGTCCCCTTTTCCAGCCTTTACCATCTGGAAGCTTGGGGGCCAATCAGCTCATTTGACATGGTTAACACAGCCTAGAGACCTAAAATATTCTTTCGGTCTTCTTCCCTATGGTCTTATTTTCACACTGTTTAATTTCTTAAGGCTGCCTCAGATCCTTTTGGAAACAGACGGGCAGAAACCTACACAAACAAACTCCTCACCCAGCCTGTCACTCTCCCTTGCCCACATCCTGCTCTCCTTCCCAGGGACCTGGAGGCCTGCTGAAGTGGAGGCCCCTCCTCAGTGGGGCAGGAGGGTGTGGTGTTGCCTTAGACACTGTGCAGACCTCCTCCTTGGGCTCCCAAATGATTCATTTCCTTCAAATGGCCTATGCTGTTTTCCAGTACAATCTCTTGTTATGTGTGAATCAAGATCCTGGCTCATGTTTTCTGCCTTGACTGAAGTGATCTTTCCCTTTAGAAATATTCCTCCTATAGGGTGCAAATTCATTCTTTTATACTTGTTGGTACTTTGAGTGAATGTGTGAGTATGAGTATGAGTGTGTATGTGTGTGGAGGGGGGTTATTGTTGGGTGCTGCACATCAAGCGAGCTAGGGAAGATGTGCTTTTGTCTCATGGCGTGTTGCCTATGCTAGCAGGTTCTTGGTTGCCTATGCTAGTGGGTTCTTGGCAGCATTTAAATGCCTGGGCAAAGATGAGGAGAGTTCTTAATCTTCATAACAAATTTCTAGGTCCACAGTGATGGCAAGAAACACCCAAGTTCTGAGGAGAGGAAGGTGGTTGGGGCCTCTTCTTATCATTTAGGCCAAGGAATAGTTCAGTCTGGCCCACTACTTGCTTTTATGAATGAAGTTTTATTGGAACACAGTACACTGATTTGTCCATGCATGATGTACGGCTGCTTTCATGCTGTAATGGAAGGGTTGAGTAGTAGTGGTAGATACCACATGGTTTGTAAAGCTGAAAATATTTACTAGCTGGCTGTTTGCAAGAAAAGTTTGCTGAGCCCTAGTTTAGGATAGAACACAGAGGTGGAAGACCCCAGAAAGCATTCCTACGTAACAGAGTCTTTTACTCTCCAGCAGTTTATCTTTTTTTTTTTTTTTAAGATTTTATTTATTTGACAGAGAGAGCGAGAGAGGGAACACAAATAGGGGGAGTGGGAGAGGGAGAAGCAGGCTTCCTGCTGAGCAGGGAGCCTGATGTGGGGCTCGATCCCAGGACCCTGGGATCATGGCCTCAGCCGAAGGTAGACGCTTAACCATGAGCAACCCACGTGTCCTCAGTTTTATCTTTTTAATTAGATTTAATATGGTTAGTCTCCTCAGTAACCACCTGAGAGGGGGCCAGAAGGAGCAGGGTCCTGGATTTTGGGTTCACGGAGCATAAAATCTCAGAACAGCCCTGCCAGGATACTCCCATTATCCCCTTGCCAGTAGAGGTTCCAGAGGGTGTGTCTTCTGCACGGTGTCACTTAGCCCAAAAGCAGGGAGGGATCTGTCCCGTGCATGCTGTCCTCTGGTCTAGCCCTCAGAGAGAGAATAGGGAATTAGCCAGCATCTGTGCTGCCCTGCGGGACAGAAGGAAGAACATCTTGACTGTAAGCATGGTTAAACACTGGGATAAGCTGTCAGGGGAGGATGAGAAATTCCCATCTGAGGAGAGCTTTGGAAGATATGAACCATTTTCAAGTGTATTTTCAATGCCTGGGTTTTCAGCTATTTGGTGACAGGGCATTGACCGTGGTAGTCCTGGAAGACAACCTTTTGACCTTTCTGATTTAGCAGTTCCCTACCACCCACACCCCCACTGGCCTTCCTCAGAGCAAACTCTTTGCTGGTCAGATCACAACAGCACCAAGACCCTTCAGAAGGACTTCCAAGGCCCTGAGTTTTGGAGATTTGTCTTCTGGAGTGGTTCTTGCGCCAAAGAAGTCTTCTAGAAGGCTGGACCACCTCATGAGGTCCTTGTGTCTATGTGCTGAGCCTGTCTGTCCATCTCAGGTTACCATCAGCCTCAGGGCTCCTTTCCCCACAACTTTTGTCAGCCTAGTCACACAAATGGTTGGGGGCACAGGGGTCAGGGTGGGTGGTTCCCAGAAGGTTCCAGGGAGAGAAAGTCAGACTGAGAAGTTGTAGGAAGTTTCCAGGAGAAAGTTGATGAATGGATTGGGGCTTCCTTTTCCTCCAAGACAGATGCCTTTTACTGTCCTGGTGGACTGAGGAACATCCGCCTGGGTTTGTCTGAAGCACCTTCTGTAGTCAGATGAACCCAAACAGAGGCCAGTGGGAAGGTAGTAGGATGGAGATAGGGCAGATTTGCCTTTGGCGAGAGCAGACTTCACCAGTCTCCTGACATCACAACCAGGAGCCCTTCCCTTGAATTGTGTGTGTAGGTCTAAGTGGGTCCTCCAGCCACGCATTTTGCAAAAAAGTGTATTCTCTGCATGAATTCAAATCAGAAAGAGCCTCCCTAAGAAACAAGTAATTAGCAAAGTAAGGATCAACTGGATTTCTTGTCTTCTGCCGTGATTGCACAAGGAGCTGCTAGAAGCCACTGCAATAGCTGGGTCCGATCTGGTGGGCACCTGCGGAGTCGAATGCTTTTTCTGGACCTATTGATATGGTCATGTGGGTTTTCTTGTTAAGTCTGTTAGGAATTTTGAGTGATTTTTGAGTGTTGAACCAGTCTTGCATTCCAGGGGTTAAACTCTATTTGGTTGTGATACGTTACTCTGTGTGTGTGTGTGTGTGTGTGTGTGTGTGTGTACGTTTGCTGCTTTTCATTTACTAGTATTTTGTTGAGCACTTTAGTATCCAAGGTTCATGACAGATAACTGTTCTGTAGGTTTTTCTTGTCCTCTCTTTTTTTTTTTTTTTAAGATTTTATTTTTATTTATTTATTTATTTATTTATCTCTCTCAGGGAGAGATCACAAATAGGCAGAGAGGCAGGCAGCGGGGGGAAGCAGGCTCCCCACCGAGCAGAGATCCGGATGCGGGTTTGGATCCCAGGACCCCGAGATCATGACCTGAACCGAAGGCAGAGGCTTAACCCACTGAGCCACCCAGGTGCTCCTTGTCCTATCTTTGTCTGGTTTCAATGTGAGGCTAATGCTGGCCTCATAAAATGGGTTGGGAAGTAATCTTTCTATTTCTTGCCAAAGCTTGTAGAGAATTGGTATTATTTCTTTTTTAAATGTTTGGTAGTGAAACTGTCTGGACCTCAGGGATTTTGTTTGCTTTTGTAGTTTTTCAACAGCAGATTTGATGTCTTTAGTAGATAACTGTTCAAGTTATCTATTTCCTTTAATTTGATTGAATTTATTTTTTTTTTCAAGTTATCTGTTTCTTTGTAAAAAAAGATTTATTGCTTATTAGAGTTTGGGGTAGGGGCAGGGGGAGAAGGAGAGAATCTCAAGCAGACTCCCCACTGTGCTCAATCCCACAACCCCGAGATCATGACCTGAACCAAAATCGAAAGTCAGATGCTTAACTGACTGAAACACCCAGGTACCCCCTCAGGTTATCTGCTTCTTGAGTGAGCTCTGGTAATTTCTGCCTTTCAGGGAATCAGCCCATTTCATCTGTGTTGTCAAATTTATGTGCATGAAATTGTTTGTAAGATTTCCTTTTTGATGTCTTTGGGATCCACAGTGATATTTGCTCTTTCATTCCTGATTTTACTAATTTGTGTGTCAGTCTGGCTTTATCCATTTTAATGATCCCTCCCTACCACAAGAATCAGCTTTTTTCAATTATTTTCCTGGTCTTTTTTGTTTTTTTGTTTTCAATTTTACTGTTTTTTGCCTTTATTATTTCTTTCTTACAGGTTTATTTTGCTCTTTTCATCTTTGAAGATGGAAACTTAAATTATTGACTTGAGAACTTTTTTTTTTAAGATTTTATTTAACTATTTGAGAGCAAGAACACAAGCAGGGGCAGAGGGAGAAGCAGTCTCCCTGCTGAGCAGGGAGACCAATCTGAGGCTCAATCCCAGGACCCCGGGATCATAACTTGAGCCAAAGGCAGATGCTTAACCAACTGAGCCACCCAGGTGCCCAAGACCTTTCTTTGCTAATATAAACATTTAATACTATAAATTTTCCTCTGGGCATTACTTTAGTTACATGCTTACATATTACCGTATGTTGTAGTTTTATCTTAATTCCCTTTAAACCATTTACCAGTTTCCCTTAGGACTCCCTCTTTGACCTATGGATCATTTAGTAGTGTCTTGTTTAATTTCCAAATATTTGGGATTTTTTGAGATGTCATTCTATTACTGATTTTTAATTTCTTTATGATCATAGCCACATGAATTAGTTTCCTATTGTTGCCATAGTAAATTTCCATAAACTTAGTGGCTTAAAAAAATACAGACTTTTAAAAAAAATTTTAATTTTCAGATTTTTTTTAAAGATTTTATTAAAAATCTTAATAAGATTTTTAATAAAATCTAGGGGGAGGGGCAGAGGGAAAAGCAGACTTCCCGCTGAGCAGGGAGCCCAACATAGGGCTCAGTTCCAGGACCCTGGGACCATGATCTGAGCTGAAGGCAGACACTTAACCAACTAAGCTATCCAGGTGCCCCACAATGCAGATTTATTATTTTACAGTTCCGGAGGTCGCACATTCAAAATGTATCCCATAGGCTAAGTCTTAGTTTTCTTTCATCTGAGGTGGTTGCTATTTTGCCTTCATTCCTGAAGGATATTTCCACTGGGTATAGCATTCTGGGTTTGTGGGGTTTTTTTAATCCATTTTCCTTTATTT
The DNA here is from genome assembly GCF_030435805.1 of Mustela lutreola. Lineage (NCBI taxonomy): Eukaryota > Metazoa > Chordata > Mammalia > Carnivora > Mustelidae > Mustela > Mustela lutreola. Next base: position 65,441,102 of record NC_081300.1, on the reverse strand, counting down.
ATTTATTTATTTATTTATTTATTTAAAAGAGAGAGCACGCGCACATGCATGAGCAGGAAAAGGGACAGAGGGAGATGCAGACTCCCCACTGATCAGGGAGCCCAACTTGGGGCTCGATCCCAGGACTCTGGGACCATGATCTGAGCCAAAGGTAGACACTTAACTGACTGAGCCACTCAGCTGCCCCTGACAGTTCTTTTTATCTAGCACTTTATTACTATTATTATTATTATTATTAATATTCCTTCCTCTGACTTCTGTAATGGCAGGTGAGACATCTACAATCATTTGAATCTTTGTTTCCCAAATGTAATATGTTGGGGTTTTTTTCTGGCTTCCTTCAAGATTTTTTATCTTTGGTTTTTAGCACTTTGATTTTGATGTGTCTGGTAGTGGTTTTCATTGTTTATCCTCTTTGGGGGCTCACTGCATTTCTTGGATTTATACATTTATGTATAAATGTGTAAATATTCATCTAATTTGGGAATTAGTCAGCTCTGATTTCTTCAAGTATTTTTTCTGTTCCAGTCTCTTTTTGGGACTCTTGTGACATGAACATTAGATATTTTGAAGTCTCACAGACCCTTGAGTTTCTATTCCAATTTTTCTCACTCTGGATAATTTCTGTTGATCTGTGTTTAAGCTCATTGACTCTGCTGTCATCTCCTTTCTGATCCTGAATTCCTCTCCAGGAGATTTCTTATAGGTATTATTTTTTGGTTCTAAAATTGCTTTTAAAAAGAAAAGATTTTATTTATTTATTTGACAGAGGTCACAAGTAGGCAGCGAGGCAGGCAGGGTGGGGAAGAAGGCTCCCTGCTGAGCAGAGAGCCGGATTCGGGGCTTGATCCCAGGACCACCCTGAGATCATGACCTGAGCTGAAAGCAGAAGCTTAACCCACTGAGCCACCCAGGTGCCCCTGGTTCTAAAATTTCTATTTGGTTCTTTTGTTATAGCTTCTCTTTCTTTGCTGAGGACTCCTATTCTTTCCATTTGCTTCAAGAATCTTTGCCCTTACTTCTTGGAGTGTGATTCTGATAGCTGCTTTAAAATGTATTCTGATTATTCCAACATTTCGGTCATTTGGGGGTTGATGTTAGTTTGTTGCCTTTTCCTCTGACAACTTAGGTTTCCAGGTTCTTTGTTGAGTAATTTTGGATTGTCTCCTGAACATTTTGAATGCTCTGTTATGAGACTCTAGATTGTTTAAATATTCTGGAGATGTTGATGGAGGTGTTTAAACAGCCAGTCAGCCCAGTTAGGTTCAGACTGCACATCCTAACCCACTTTCTGTGGCCTCTGGTTCCACTCACTACCTGCTGTGCACCAGGTGGGGGTCAGTTTGCAAGCTGGGCAGTAGTAGCGGTTCTCACCTACGTGGTTCAGGGCCCAAACCTCTGCTTGTTGAATGCAAGTGGTTTCACACATAGGCAGCTTGGGGGTGAGCCAAGGACTTCACACATAGACTTGAAGGATCCTTCCTCTTCCTGATCTGCCCCGCACTCTCTACTTCCCCTTCTTCTGACTAGAAAGCTGGGCTCCACCCTCCCCATGCTGTTACCCGAAGGTCCACTGCCACTACCGATGGCAGCAGGGATTCCGTTTCTTTGATGGCACTCTCCTAGTATAGTGTGGAGAGGGCACTCTTCTCCATAGGGCTCCTGCTGCTGTGTCTGTGGGAAGGGGATGGGGTGCCTCGCTTATGCCGGTGCTCACCTCCGTGAAGCACAGTAGGTGAGATTAAGAGTTTAATTCACTGGATCCTTCCTTACAGGTCCTTTGTGTAGAGAAAGCAGGTTTTTCTGTTGTTTGGGTTTTTCTTCCTTTCTGTCTGTGCCTGTTGGCACTCTGGGGATGCTTTAGTGCCCAAGCTGGGATAGATGGGATGCAGAAACTCCCAGCTCTTCCGTGTGATACACTGTCCGAACCTGTGCAGTCTACAGCAAACCCAGCACAGACTGTGGGCTTTGGGCGAGGATGACCTAGCAGTGCAGCTTCCTTAGCTGCGACAGATGCTCCTCTCTGGTGGAGAATGTTAATGGACAAAGCTGAGCATGGGTAGGGCCGGGGGGGCTGTGGAAAATCTTCAGCTTCTTCCAGTTTTGCTGTGAAGCTAAAAGAAGTAAAGGTTAAAACAAACAGAAAACCCGAGAAGGCCCTCCTGGGGCGTCCCTCCAGTCCTGAGATGCCTACCCCGTGCTGCTGCTCATAGCTGCCTTTCCAAGTCCCGTGATAGCTATTTCCTATGTTTGGTCCAGAATTTCTAGCTGTGGTGAGTGGGAAAACTTGTCATGCACATACTCGGTCTCACCTGGAACTGGAAGTTCAAGCTTTCTGCCTTTGAATTTCCTTCTATGTGCAGTGGTGTTCCCTGGGATTGGCCCCTATCCATCGATATCATTTAGAGGGGTACAGTCTGTGCTCATCACCTCTGCCTTACCCAGTAACTTTGCCCCAAGCCCAGCTCCTCTGTGGATTTACGCCCGGACCTCCTGGCATTGTCCCCCACCAGCCTCAGCAGCTTCCAATCTGTGATGCACCAGAAGCACCTCTTTGCTTCTTGTTGGTTTATTCATCAGTGTCCTACCCCCATTTGCTCAGTCATGTCTCTGCTTCAGGCCATTCTGTTGATTTCTGTGGCCCCACTCGGAGGTTCTTACAGGGTAGGTATAGCTGCCCACATTTCTAGAAAGAGAAAGGCTTCCAACTCTGAATTCATGGAGATCTTTGGCAAGATTGGGAATTCCTGGCCAGAGGATCCCAGAAATCGCCTCCCCACTCTCGCCTGTCCTGCATGCCAAGACCTGCCTTCCCACCAGCCTGCTCACCAGCCGCACATCCAGCTGTCATTCCTTGGAGCACCCACCCTGTGCAGTTGTCATGGACCACATAGCATTCCGCCATGGAATGTGCTCCATCTTGCTGTGGGGTTCCAGCTTCTCTGGAGCAGGGGGCGCAGGTGGAGTGGGGAACACAGCATCCAGAACCATCTGACAGGACAGATGGCATCAGGCGAGCTTTTGTTTTCCCATTTGTTGAATGGGAGTGACACTGGGAACTTACGGGGCTGTGTTGGGATTAGCAGTGCGGTCTGTAAAGCCTGGCACCCTGTAGGTGCCTGGGAATGGGAAAGAGGGTGGAGTAGTTTCTGGGATGATTTCCCTGCTCCACTTCATATAGGAACCAGCAGCACATGCTGGGTGTTGGGTGCCATGGACTCAGGCTGTCTCGTTTGGAGGCAGCCTGGCTGTGTTCCAGCCACCCCCTTCCCTCCACGGGAGTGGAATCCAGCAGGAATGCACGTGGCGTTCTTCCCTGGATACTTGGGCCACCTGCACCGTCTGGCAGGGCTCAGGGGGCACATGGGACTTGTGAGTTATGTCCCCACCCATGCCTGCTCCCACATTTATGCCCCATTTTCAAAGGGAGAATCTGACCCCTGGCTAGAGCTACAGATGGGGGAGGAAAGTCCCACACAAGTTCGTAAGTCTTTGAGGGTCTTCCTGTCCTCTTTCTCAAACCTTCCTCCTTCCCTCTGTGGCCCTGTCTTGCCTGCCTGCTGCTCAGGGCACCTTTGGCCTGTCTGAAGAGTGCCATCCTTTAGTTGCTGAACCACCGTGTCCCAGGATGTGCTGTCGACTTAGTAACTCTGACCTTAGCTCTATTTCCTAACTTTTATGTTGCTTTTTTGGCTCCCCAGCCAGATGTAAGCCTCAACACTCAGTGCTCACCCGAGGATAGAGCCTGCTGATTTCAAAGCCTCAGGCCCAGCCTGGGTGATAGAACCCAGGACCCCCAGTGCCCCTGAGCAGGTGCCATCCTGGAAGCTGCAGCATGCCAAACACAGTGCCTGGCACCTTCTTCTCAGGGTTTGCTGGCCAACTGAATCCTTTTCATTGATGAGAAGCCTGGGTCCCAGAGAGATGCAATAACTTGCCAAGTTCTCCCAGGTGGGCAGTGGTAGGGCTGGGTTTGAGCCAAGATCTGTGTGGCCCTGCATTGGGTCAGCAGCTCAGGTGTGACCAGCCTAGGGGTGGTGGCCCTTGTCACCTGGAGACGCAGGAGCCTGGGGGCAGGTGGGGCCTCACTGGGCCTAACTGGGATTGAGGGTCCAGCCCAGCTCAGCCCCTCCCAGCTCTGTGTCCCTGCAACTGGTCAGCAGCGAGCTCACCTGATGTACCTGTGGGCACTCATGGCTCTGTCATACCCCAGCCTCAAGGTGAGATGGCCAATGAGAGGGGCTGTGATTGCTGCTGGGTCACCGGATGGAGGGAGGTCATGTTAACGAGGTGTGGGCCCTGGCCATTAAGGCAGTTTGGCAAAGACAGGCAGGATCTGCCAGCCAAAGAACCTGGATTACTCCCTTGAGTGGATGCACATGCCCCCTACCTGTGCAGGTGCCTGCACACACATGCTACATGCGCACGCTCATGCCACACGTATGCAGATGTACATACACACAGAGGAGAGAAAATATTGAGGGACAGAAATCGGCTCAAATGATAATAGCCTGGGTTATCAAGATGATAACAGACTTGGGTCCAGAGCCCTGGAGAGAAGAATCTTTCCAGACTTTTGGGATCTGCTGGGAAATCTCCCCTCTGGGGCTCCTCTGCTCCTGCTTTGGTCTTCTAAGACCACTTGAGGTCTGCAGGCAGGGCCCCAACCAGAGCACAGTATCTGCATTCGAGCCTCCAGAAGCCTCATGTGCCCGCCTGAGGCAGCATCTCCCCGCTTGGATACTCAGTTCTTGAAATGTGCTTCTCAGCAGCCTGTGTAGGCTCGGGGCTCTGGCAGCATCTCCATGCTATCCCCACTGGCCCTTCTCCTGGCAGGAGCAGCCTGCGGCACTTCTACACCCGGTGCTGACAGGCTGTTCTTGTTTGAAAACAGAAGACACCATTTCTGCTTCCCCCACCCCCTTCCCAAAACACAAGGCTCGAGTTCAAGCACACCCTTGAAGTGCTGGCATGTGCACATAGTGGGCCCTTAGCGCCCTGGTCCTGTCTCTGCCAGCCTTTTTCCGCCAGTCATCAGAAGAGCTGTGCCGCAGGAGCTGTGCCAGCCAGGGCCCGTGGAAAATCATTCGTTAGGCCATGGGCACGTGGGGTCAGTGGGCAGACCTTGGAAGCTTTCCCGCTTGTCCGTGACCCAAAAAATCACTTTCGGTTTTTGTGACTCAGAGATGAGCTCAACCCACACACCCTTGAGATGTTCTGAAACTCAGGGCCAAGTCCTCCGGAGGGCTGTCAGCTGTGGGATTGTCTAAGAGAGCGTTTTTATAGAGACCCTTGCACAGAACTCTCTGGAGATAAGTAAATAGAAATTTTACCATGTATTGTACCAGTTTTAAAAGGAGGGGGGTTGCCGTTAATTTCATGTTTCTTGGCACCCCCATGTTTGTAGTTATGTATATGGGTGGTTGTCTTTTGGTTTTGAACTGCGCCCTGGGAGGTGGAGGGAACCAAGAGCTCAAATAAGTCAAGCGGAGAACAGTGCCTTTACAAATGCCTCCCCCAGATGGTTAGGGGCCTTAGGACTCTGGCTCTCCTAAGGAGCTTCTGAGTTGTTGAGGAGGGACTAGATGTGGGTTGTAAAGTAGGTCAGAAGCTAGGTAGGCTCTTACATACAGTGTTTGGGAAAAAGTACCCAGGGGAGTGTTCTCCTGATGGGCAGGAGGTGACCATCAGGTTAAGTCAAATTTGGGAAGGATTCATCAGAGCAGCAGGTCCTGAAGATCTCGTAGAATTCAGAGGCCCAGGGAGGCCATCTGGACAGAGGTGTGAGCCAAGGCCCAAAATGGAGCATTGGCAGGGGGGTGGGGGGCTCACTGCTCAGGGGGCAGGCTGGCGAGGGTCAGCACTGGCCTTCCAGGCTCAGCAGAATGTTGTACCCCATACTCCCCTCAGCTGCAGTGAGGATGGAAACCAGGGTGGGCTTGAGGACAGAGCCTCAGTTCCCGTTTCACTTCACTGCTCTGGATTTCCTGAAAGCAGTTCTGCTCCTAGCCTGCCTTCTGGGTTAGATTATTGGGTATAGACTGGGTACATGTTTCTCCAATTAAGGGAACCCTCCACACGGGGTATAGAGGAAGGACATCTGTGTCCAGGCCCACATCTTCGAAGGCATTCTGTGGGGGGCTGCCGAAAGGAAAGGATGTGTTACATCACCCAGGAGGCATGGGTCTTTCTGGAAACTTGGAATATGATGGGCTTGTGTTTATATCAGAGTGTGTCACCTTGTTACCCTAGCTCTGAGGCCTTCCGTAGGTCACCATGCTGGGCACTGCTGTCCAGTTTCTGACATCGCCTAAAGAAAAGTGGCTCTGTCAAGGCACATTCGTTGGGCTCCTGCTGTCCTGTGGGCTCTGAGCAGCCCATGGCTGTCTCCTCCCCTTAGGCTCCACCTTGCAATAACAGGGTGCACCCTGGCTGAGTGGGGTAGGGAACTAGGGGATGTTTATCTGCACTGCTGCTGTGGTGCTGACTCCTGGAGCCTCTTTGGGAGGCTGGGTGAAAACTGATGGCTTCGAGGTAGTCCGGGTCCTGCCGTCCAAACAGGCCAGCCTGACCTTCCAGTTGCCCCCGGCTCTTTTAGTGGCCTTCCAGCTAAGACCAGAGCCTGGCTCAGGCTAGATTAAGGCAAGACCAGGGAAGCCTATACCTGCACAGCTGAGACTGGCTTTAAGAAGACAGAACACACCTCAGGAGCCCTGGGCATAAGCTGTCAGAGGTCCTTTAACAAGGGCTGAGAGGGGACGCACATCTGTTAGAGGCCTGCTGTGTGCCAGATGCTGCTGGGAATGCGTGGTCTGCCTGGGTTTCCACGTGCTCACCTCTCTGGGGCGGGATGGGGGGAGGGATGGCGGTGCCACTGTGGAGGTGAAGAGATGCCTGGAGAGCCCCCTTAGGTAGTAGGCTAGAGTCTAGTTCGTGAAGAACAGGAATCGGCCTCATTCTCTTCAGGTCTCTGTGGGAAGTATGAGCTCAAGTCCTGGGCCCTCCCCAGAACCTGAGTGAGGTTACCAGCCTGGTAGCATGACTGCTGGGCACAGTGAAGCAGGCTGTTACTCTACTATGTGCAGTATTTCTGGGAGAAGTGCCAGGCTCACAGCTGGTGTCCAGTATCTCTGGGAGCCTTTCCAGATGCCTCATTTCCCCTGGGATCTCAGCATTCCTGAGGGAAGGGCCTCTTCCTAGAATGTGTACCCCTAGAATGGACCCAGGGCCCTTTGTGGTGCAGTGGTCCGCTCTGCCCACTGTGGCTTGAATCTCTCTCTGGAGGACTTGCTTCTCCTAAAAGGTGCTTTTTCAGAACTGAGCATACCGCAGACCCTCAGCAGGACCTGCCTGGTGTGCTGGCTGGGCTGACTGGTGGCAGAGATGGAGGCCTGAGTAGCCAACTGGCCGCTCTGCCATTGGGGAGGGGGTCTTGGGTATGTGCATTCTGTCTCCTCCCGCGGTGCCAATGCCCAGGAAAGCAAGAGGGAAGATGGGCCTGGTTCCCAAGCCTGGCTGACTGGGGAGTGAGCATGGAGCCTGCACCAGGCTGTCACACTGTGATGACAACTGGGATTACCACCTACGGTGATAATTCCCACATGACAGTTTCAAGTTTCAGGTCAAGAGCTGAAGCTAGTCCTCTGTCTCCTCTTTCATCTGGACAGAGATCCTTGCTGGCTTGTTCCCTGGCTCATTCCTCAGCTGTTCTCAAGGCCTTCTGCTCCACAGAGACCCTGTGACCCGCAGACTCTGCGCCCCAGGGATTTGAATGGGGAAAGCTCTGCTCCTACTGATCCTGGCTGCAGAAGAGAACGGGGGGAGCCCCAGAAGAGACCTACGGGATGGAGGAGAGCCACAGCCTCCCTGATAGACCCGCAATGGTGTGCTGAGAAGGGCAGGGTGGAGCTGCCATTTGGAGCCCTGGTGGGCTCTGCATCAGGGCAGATGGATGGGATCACCCTGCCAGGTCACCCTCTGACCCACAGCAGCCTGAGTCCCGGTCCATGCCATGGGTTCTGCTAACACATGGTTTGCCGCCCAGAGAAGAATCTTCCCAGTAGCCCCAAGCACGTGAGCTCCTTCTCTCCACCACCACCCCCTGCCCCTGCCCCATGTCCTTTCCCAAAATAGAGCCTTCAGCCTCGCAAGGAAGTAGAGGCTAATGCTGAGTGCCCCAGGAAAAGCCAGGCAAGAGGTAATCGTGCAGTTTTCTGGACAGGAGCTCCAGTAACAACCACAGGAGTAGCCGAGGTTCCTGATAATTATGATGAATGATGCTTATGCTTCTGGATGCCTCCTCCCTCTGGCAGGAGAAAGGTAGCCTGCTTGTCACCCCCTCAGGGTGTGAAGGTGGAGTGTCATTATCCCCATTTCACTGGTGGGAACATGGAGAGATGAAACGAGCCTCGGAGTGGCTGCCGTAATCCCAGTTTGTTTGTTTCTTTTTTTCTGGGATGATGGAGGAAGGCCCTGGAGGTTGGATTGGGGGGGCGGGATGTGGAGTCTGGGAACAGAGGCATTGCATTTCCTTCTCCAGATATGCAAGTCAAGGATGGTAGAGCTCCTGGCCACTTGATTCAGGGGCACAGAAGGTTTTCCAGAAAAAAAATCTGTCCTAGACTTTGAGAACCTGCTGCCTCCTGGTCTGTTCCCTTGTTTTTGACACCAGGCACTTCTTAAGTTCTGGTGCAGAATGTAAAGTATCCCCCTTGACTCCTGCCACTCCAGCTCACCTCCGGTTCATCCCCAGGATGCCTGAAGTCAGGGATCGAGCTCGGGGCGAGGCTAAACCCTCTGAACCTCCAGGAGGAGGCCTTGGCCAGGCACACCTACCTGCCTGGCTGGATCCCTGCTTTTCAACTCAACTCATTAGCTGCAGGCCTCAAGGAATGTTGCTTCCACATCTAGACTTTTCAGGTTTTATTCTGTGAGACAGGGTATTAGCTTTCTTGTAGAGGTGTGAGGACTTGAGGCCAAGCATCTGGACAGTGCGTTACCGTGACTATGTGTCGCCCCCATAGAGGTCTCAGAGCCCCTGACTCAGGCAAACATCTCAGATACCTTCCCCTCTTTGCATCTAGAAGCCAGCGAACCTCTCAGGAATGCCATAGATTGGGGTGACCCAGGACTAGAACAGAGAGGAGCTTTGAGACTAGCCCCCAGGACTCATCCAGAGCTATGATTCTGTAGGGCAGGAATGTGGGCAGACAGGAGGTTCCCTTGTCTGGTGGGAAGTCTGTGACTCCCAATGGAAAGGACCTGGGCCTTGGAAATCCACGAGGATGGAACAGGGCTGTGGTAACAAAACCCCACAGACCGGGAGACTTAAACAAGACATTGATTTGTTATAGTTCCAGAGGCTGGGAGGTCCCAGATGAGTGTGCTGGCCAATCAGTTCCTGGTGGAGACCTTCTTCCCGATCTGAAGACCTCTGCCTTCTTGCTGTGTCCTCACATATCAGAGGGACAGAAGAAGTTCTGATCTCTCTTCCCCTTCTTAAAAAGGACACTAATCCTGTCATGGGGGCCCTACTCTCACGACTCATAACCTCTTGCGAGGTTATGAGGTTGAGATTCTCATCTCAGTGAGGTTGAGATCAACCTAATTACCTCCCAAAGGCCCCACATCCAAATACCATCACATTGGAGGTTAGGGCTTCAGTAAGTGAACTCAAGGGGGACACAGACATTCAGCCTGTAACGGGCTCACAGGCATATCGTCATTCTCTCCCCAGCATGGGTCTCTGACATGTGGGTGCTGTGAGCTTATCATTTCGATACCTTCAGTTTCCTTATTTGTGTAGAAAGCCCCCTTTCAGAGGTGAATGAAGGGAGCAAACTGAGCTCCCCTTGTCAGGTCTTGAGGTCAGGAAGGAAGAAGGTACTAGGGTTTCACTCAGGTCTTCTGCCTTTCCTGTTCTCCCCTTGAGGGAGGGGCAGTTGACAGAGTATTTGGGCAGGGGTGTCCAGAATGCTTGGCTTCTAGAATTTCTGATTTGTACAGTTGGAAGATATCCTGGTCTGTTCTTGAGTAGCACAGTCTGAGGCAAATCTGCAATAGCTTAGCTTCTGTTGGAGAGCGGCACTAGTTAAGACGAGCCCAGGAGGGCGTGAGTATTTTGGGTGGCTGCAGGGTGTGAGGCTCAGGGCTGGCCTATGAGGCACAGTGGCTGCTCTTTTCTTCTTTCTCTGCTGTCTGAGTCTGGAATGTGAAGGTGCTGTGGGTGTGCTGCTGAGCGTGGACAGCCCCCAAGTGGCTGCAGCTGGCTGGCTGGGCAGAGTCCCATTTCCATATGTGGGTGAATCATTGACCACAGAGACACTGGGAGGGAAGCGGCTTCTCAGAGCCCGTACCCGATCTCCATAATTACTGTATGTATTAGTTTCCTAGGGCTGCCTAACAAAGAACCACACACTGGTGGCTCACACAAGAGACATTTATTGCCTCACAGTTACGAGGCTGGAAGTCTGAGATTGAGGTGTTGGCAGGATTGGTTCCTTCTGAGGGCTGTAGGGAGAATCTGTCCCAGGCCTCTAGTTTGTGTTTTTTTGTTTTGTTTTGTTTTGTTTTTTTGTTTTTTTGGTTTGTAGATGACTGTCTTCATGTTAACATGACATTCTCTGTGCTGCTCTGTCTTTAAATTTCCCTCTTCTGAGGCACCTGGGTGGCACAGTTGGTTAAGCATTCGACTCTTGGCTTCAGTTCAAGTCGTGATCTTGGGGTTGTGAGATCAAACCCCACATTGGGTCTGTGCTCAGCACAGAGTCTGCTTGAGATTCTCTCTCTCCCCCTGCCCCTCCCCATTGCTTGTGCTCTCTCTAAATAAATAAATAAATAAAATCTTTTAAAAAAGTAAATAAATTTCCCTTTTCTGTAAGGACACAATTGTATTGGATTTCGGCCCAACCTAATGAACTCATCTGAACTTGGCAAAGACCGTGTCTCCAAATAAGGTCACATTGGGATGTGTTGTGGGTTGGGACTTCAATATGTAAATTTGGGTGGTGGGGAGACACAGTTCAACCCATAACACTGTGCTTCATTCTTCTTTTTAAAAAATTTCTAAACCTGGCATATCTTTAGTTTTTTAAGCATATCATTCAGTCCTGTGAGATAAATTCACATTGTCATGCAACCATCATGTCCACTTATCTCCAGAACTTTTCCTTCATCCCAAAGAGAAACTCTACACGCTAAGCAGTAAGTCTCCCAGCTGCTGACAACCCCCATTCTATTTTCTGTTTCTATGAACGTGCCTATTCTAGGTACTTCCTATTGTCATGGATTGAATATTTGTGTCCACCCCCCTTTCATATGCTGAATCCGCAACTTGAAACATGATATTTGTAGATGGGGCCTTAGGGAGATAGTCAGATCATGAGGGCAACCCTCATAATGGGATTAGTGCCCTTATAAGAAGAGACCCAGGGAGAGCTAGCACCCTCTTTCTTTCTACCCACCCAAGACAAGGCCATGTGAGCACAAAGCAAGAATGAATGCATCTGTCTGCAAACCAGGAAGGGAGTTTTTTTGTTTTGTTTTGTTTTGTTTTTGTTTTTGTTTTCCTGAATATAGCACTATTTATTTATTTATTTATTTTCAGCATAGCAATATTCATTATTTTTTCACCACACCCAGTGATCCATGCAATCCGTGCCCTCTATAATACCCACCACCTGTTACCCCAACCTCCCACCCTCCCGCCACTTCAAACCCCTCAGATTATTTTTCAGAGTCCACAGTCTCTCATGATTCACCTCCCCTTCCAATTTCCTCCAACTCCCTTCTCCTCTCCATCTCCCCATGTCCTCCATGCTATTTGTTATGCTCCACAAATAAGTGAAACCATATGATAATTGACTCTCTCTGCTTGACTTATTTCACTCAGCATAATCTCTTCCAGTCCTGTCCATGTTGCTACAAATGTTGGGTATTCATCCTTTCTGATGGAGGCATAATACTCCATAGTGTATATGGACCACATCTTCCTTATCCATTCATCCACTGAAGGGCATCTTGGTTCTTTCCACAGTTTGGCGACCGTGGCCCTTGATGTTATAAACATTGGGGTACAGATGGCCCTTCTTTTTACGACATCTGTATCTTTTGAGTAAATACCCAGGAGTGCAATTGCAGGGTCATAGGGAAGTTCTATTTTTAATTTCTTGAGGAATCTCCACACTGTTCTCCAAAGAGGCTGCACCAACTTGCATTCCCACCAACAGTGGAAGAGGGTTCCCCTTTCTCCACATCCCCTCCAACACATGTTGTTTCCTCTCTTGTTAATTTTGGCCATTCTAACTGGTGTAAGGTGATATCTCAAGGTAGTTTTAATTTGAATCTCCCTGAGGGCTAGTGATGATGAACATTTTTTCATGTGTCTGATAGCCATTTGTATGTCTTCATTGGAGAAGTGTCTGTTCATATAGGAAGAGAGCTCTTACCAGAACCCAGCCCTGCTGGCACCTTGATGGTCAACTTCCAGCTTCCAGAACTGTGAGAAAATAAATTTCTGTTGTTTCATAGACTCAGTCTGTGGTTTTTGGGTAAGACAGCCCCAGCAAAGTGATACATTCGTATCAATGGAATTATGAGGTGTTTGTCTTTTTGTGACTGTCTTATTTCACATGGCATAATCTCAAGGTTCACCTGTAACCTTGGTTCACCTGTAACATGTGGCAGGACTTCCTTCTTTTAAGGCTGTGTAGTACTCCGTTGTATGTGTATGCTGCATTTTGTTATCCATCCATCTGCCGTTGGACACTTGGGTTGCTTCTGCCTTTCTGCCATTGGGAACGATGAAGCTCTGAACAGGGGTGTACGTGTACTTCCTTTCCTAACTCCCCCCAGGCTTCCTTCAGGGAGGTCAGTGCTGAGGTGGAGGTGGGGAAAGTGGGTATTCCTCCTGCCCTTCATGGCCCAGCGCTGGCCTGGGCTCCATACTCTGACCCCCGGAACGGGGAAGCCCTTCCTTCCCACCGTCTTTTCCCTCTTGCTCTCCACGTTTCCTTTACAAAGTGGGAATAGAATGGGGGGAGCCACAGCCGTACAGTGACCATGTGCCTCACTTCCCGCATTGCTCCCAGACCACAGTCCTGCCCTCAGTGCTAGCCTCTCTTGAAGGGCCCTGCTCACCTCTATTGCCTTGTGCTCTCCACACCCCGTGACTCCTCTGGCCAATTGCCTGCAGCCAAACCTTGGCTTCAGGTGCTAGAAACTCATCATCCCCTTTGTTCTTCCTCCTCTCTCCATGCGAGTCCACTCAGTCTGGGCCTGTTCGTGGCATTTGTTGTCATGATGTACCATTCTTCTGAAACCAGGCCCTCGACCCATTTGCCTGGAGTGACCATTACAGAAGCCTCCAGCTGGGTCCCACCTGCCATGCCATACACAGATAGTGCTGCCAGAGTGTCCCTGCCCGTATTCCCTGGGTCCCCCTCTTGGTCCAGACCTCTGTGACCCTTGATACCTCCTCTAAATCATTTCCTGGGTCCTTGGTCCAAAGTCCAAGGCTCTTTCCAGCTTTACTTCTTCCTGGCCCTCCCGCCTCATTCCCAGCCTTTCCCAGGCCTTCCTCATCCCCCCCCCCCCCCCGCACACCCTCCCACCCACCGCATGGGGTACCTCTGCAGCCCCTCTGCTGGTTGAAGGCCCAGTAGTTCTTCCATCCCACACAGACCTCACCTCTGTGAAGCCCTTCGGGCCCTCTCCCCGAGCTGGCCGCCTCTTACCCCATGGCATCACTTTCAGGCCATGGGCTGTGCCTCTGTTGGTCTCCTGGGGCTGCCATCACAAACGACCATAGGTTCAATGGCTTAAAACAACAATGCGTGTTCTTCCACAGTTCTGGAGGCAGAAGTCCAAATCAAGGTGTGTTGCAGGGCCCTACTCTCTCTGGAGGCTCTAGGGGAGAATGCTTTGTCACCATTTCCAGTTCCTGGTGGCCCGGTGCATTCCTTGGCTTATGACCGTGTCATTTCAATCTCTGCCTCCAGCTTCACATAGCCTTCTCCTCTCCTGTCTCTCATAGGAACACTTGGCTTTAGGGTTAGGGTCCATTGGATAATCCTGGGTGATCTCTCAGAGTCCTGAATTTAATTATATCTGTAAGGACTCTCTTACCAAGATAAGTTCCCTTCGTGCATTCCAGGTGTTACAATGTGGATGTATCTTTGGGGGGGGGCGCCATTCAACCCACTGCTGTGTCCTTCCCACCTTCATGTTCTGTGGGGAGCCACTGTCTGCCTCTCTGACCTCAGTAGGTCTTGGAGTGGTTACTTCCTTGGGGAGATGGTCTCTGCTGTCCCACCTGAGGGTCTGAGTGCCCCCCCCCCCATAGGTGGCTTTGCCATAATACATGTCATGTCACTCCTGGGATTCTGCTGGCTCCCCAGGGGCTGGAGCTGGGGCTGTGGCATCTGCTGTTATGTACCCAGCACAGCGCCCAACAAGAAATAGAGGTGTCCTGCATCTTGGCTGAATGTCCGGGACTCGCTAAATATATGAGCTTGATTGTCTGAGGCCAAACTGCCTCCAAGAAATCTTTCTGAATCTTGTCAGAGAATCATGGTAGTGCTGGAGAAGAATAATCACATCATCAATGACCAAGGGTTGCAGCTTCCCAGCAGGTGTCCCATCCTCCGCCTGCCCCACCCTGCTGATTCCAGCCCCAGAACAGAAGTGATCTTTCCCTCCTTGAGGATTAGGTGGGTCCTTGGAGACAGAAGAAAATCTTTTAACAGCTCTCTCGGGGCTAACTGGGGAGTCCTTGTCTACCCACACTGGGGACATTCAGTCTTTATTGCTAAAAGTCACCCGCAGCGTTGACCTTGTGGTGATTCAGTCTCCAGCCAGCTGGAACCCAAGCCCCCGGTGGAAGAGTCATAAGAGCTATTGTATTAGTAGGCCTATCTCTTCCACAAGGGCTCAGCCTTGTTCAGGGCATCTCAAGCTGCCTGTTGCTGAGGCATTGGTCCATGAGCAGGGCAGGCTCAGGCCCTTCCTGACAGGCATTTTCTGGTCTGTTGGGGAGACTTGACTAGCCCCAGGGCCTTCTGTGTGCCCCAGGCTGGTCTGGACCGTGACCTTCCACTACCCAGGCAGCTGGGGCTTTCCATGCTAGCTTGGTGATGTCATTGTTGGGGTGGCAGCATAAAGGACGAGAGCCCCCGGGATCCTAGAGTGCCCCTCCTTCTCCCACAGAAGCAGAGGCTCTGACAGGTGGGCTATTGCCAGGGTATGGTGGCCAGCTAGATGGGGGACATCTTGTTTGTACAGAATTTTGGTTCCCCCTCCGTCTAGATGCAAGAAGGAACAGCTGCCTGCTGAGGGTAGAGCAGAAAACAGAAACACCACCCAAACCAACCGCATAGCTTAGAAAGTAATGCAGCCTGTGACTGCCTGCGGGTTGCCTGGGGTTATGGAGCCAGGCAGTACTGACGTCTGTCCGGAATGATGTTCTTGGTCTTCAGGAAACAGCTGGATAGTGTTCCGGGTTCCCTGTTTTAACAGAGGAAAACAGATCTTTTTTTTTTTTTCCTCTCTTTTTTCTTTTTGAGGTGGAATGACAGAACATAAAATGAAACATTTCAAAGCAAACAGCTCCCCATTAAGTATTCTCAGTGTTATGTGACCACAATTACTGGTCAGTTCCCAGACACCCTTATTAGCTCAGAAGGGAACCCCGTACTCATGAGGCATCTGCTTGGTGTCTACTCTGGAAATTTGGTAGAAACAGAATCAGGTAATCTCTGGTCTTTCAGGATGGCCTTCTTCACTCAGTGTCACACCTTCGAGGTTCACCCATGTTCTTGTCTCTATCGGTACTTCATTCATTTGAAGACTGAATGATCCCGTTGTAGAGATACACGACAATTTATTTATCTGTGCGCCAGCTGATGGACAGATATTTGGGTGGTTTTACTTTTTGGCTGTTAGTGAATAATGCTGCTTGAACATGGCCTGAGTTATCCCAGTACAGGCTTTGCTTGGAACCCCTATTCTCACTCCTCTCGGTTGTAGGCCTCAGAGAGGAATCTCTGTGTCCTGTGCTTACCAGGCTCAGCCCTTTAGGAACTTGTTCAGAAGGTGACCCAATAGGCAGGTCACACAGATGGAGCCAGGCGTAGTCAGGCTTCACCTGTTCTTATCTCGGAGAGGCCTTTTCTTGTCTGAAAAATGAGCATCTGGAAGCTCCTGGTCACCAAGGGGTCAAGGTGGATTCAAGGACATCAGCGCTGGGCCTTGCCTAGAGGAAATGCCCAGCAAAAGCGTAGCAGGTCATTTGCGAAAACACTGACTTGCTCTGGCACTTGTGAGGCTTTTCTGCTCTTTGGGAAACTCGCTCCCTGGAAGCACCACAGATATTCTCCGACTGCGCCTGGGGTTCTGCCACATAATAAAGAAGCCAGCAGAGCCCCACGCGGCCCATCCTGCAGGTAGAATCTGCTCCCAGTGCACAAGTTGGTGGGAAGAAGGCTCAAGGCCATGCATGAACGTGGCATCCAAAGCCAACTCAGCTTGGACCTATAGAACCTGTGTGCTCTTCAGTGAGATCTGGCTCTTTCTGTCCCAGCCAGGGTTTTCTGAGCCTCTCTGGGAGGCACAATGCCCAGCTGGCAGGACCCGCCCCTCTTACCCCTCACGGATGTGAGCTGCCATCTGGAAATTACCAGCCCCATGGCACTTTCAGCACAGTGCTGGATGCTTACAACCCAGGAGAGGTGCAGGGCCTGGGGGAGGGGGGCGGGAGTGGGGAGAGCAGGGCATCTACAGATACGATGAGGTGGAGGGCTCAGTGCCTGCCTCTGCAAAAACCTGTCCACAGCAGCTGGCAAGCCACCAGAAGGAAGATGGTGTCTGAGCCTCTTTTACCTCAGTAAATAAGTATGACCTAGCCCTTTGCTGACTGTGTAGACAGGCATAGGAGACCACCCTGCCTCAGTCTTAATGCGTGATTGAGTTCCTCCCACCCATACCCAAGTTCCCAGGGTCCCTTCTTATCTCTCCACCCTGGGATGTGTTTATCAGGATCCCTCTCCTGGCCCTTTCCAGCTGTTTCTGTGTCTGTTCTGGGTTGGGAGGGCTGAGAATATGATCTTTGTTCCTTCTGAGGATTTGCTCCAGGCTCTCATCTCGGGGTGCATTGGTCAGAGGGTGGAACAAGAGCTGGGATCCGGGCCCCGCACCTGTGGCAGCAGCAAGGCTACAGAAGCAAGATCTGAGGACCCTCCAGGTACATTGGGTCCAGCAGGGCCTCCTCTGCTTGGCAACAGCCAGGAGACCTGTGGCCGGGGATCTGAGATTGGTTCTACACATTTCCCAGGAGCCCTGTGGCAGAGACCCCAGCAGGGCCTGGCAGAGGCCTTGTTGTGTGATGCATGCTCCTGGCTCACAGATAGGAAAATGGGGAAGGAGTGTTAAAGTTACTGGAGCTGTTTGATCCAGGGCTGGGCTAAGGGAAAGATAGGCTATGGGGAGCAGCTGGGGACCCAGGACCGAAGAGGAGCTAAGAGCATTTGGGGCTTGGAGGGCAGATACACTGTGGTCCTCTGAGGGTGGGGAGGACAGCCCCTACAGGGCTGTGGACACATGTGGTTCTGTGCTCCTGAGGAGTCCTGCTCCAGCCCCAGGTGTGACCTGTGATTACCAGAGTCTTCCAGGCTGGCAGGGATCTCATCCAGTCTGGGTCAGGAAGATGTGGGTGGACAGGGAAGTGGCCTAGAAAAGGTGATGTGTAAACTCTGAGAGCAGAGGGATAGCTGCTGGGGACAGTGGCTCCACCGGTTTGACTGGTTGGTAGTGTGACAGACACCTGGACTCCTTTGATGGTTATACATACTGAGCAGGAGCAAGGCCTTCCTTTCTTGTCCTTGGTTGTTGGTTTTTTTTTTTTTTTCTCTTGTTTAAGATTTTTATTTGACAGAGACATAGCGAGAGAGGCAACAGAAGCAGGGGGAGTGGGAGAGGGAGAAGCAGGCTTCCCTTGGAGCAGGGAGCCCGACACGGGGGCTCGATCCGAGGACCCTGGGATCATGACCTGAGCCAAAGGCAGATGCTTAATGACTGAGCCACCCAGGTGCCCCTCTTGTCCTTCATTATTAAACACATACACATGGAAGACTATAGTGGAGCCTGGGGACCCGCCACCCAGCCTGCTCTCATCAACTCAGGGAACACACTGCTTGCAAGTTTTGATTCTGTGTGTGTTTTAGATGTGGTTCCAGGGGGCTGTTGGTGATGAAAGGGAGGAAGGGAAGCTCCCCTGGGCCCTCTCAGCTCAGCTACCCAAGCGTTGCCGCTGTCTGGGAGGGACCTTCGGGTTGTGTGCGTGTGCTTTGTACTTGTTACATAACATAAAATAGACCATTTTAATCACTTGCAAGCATGTAGTTCAGTGGCCTTAAGCACATTCACGCTATTGTGCGGCCATCAGCACCATCGCTCACCTTTTTCCTCTTCCCAGACTGAGGTGCTGTACCCACAAAACAGTAATTCCCCAGTCCCTCCACCCCCAGCCCCCGGCAGCCACCATTCTACTGTCCCCATGAATCGACTATTCCGGGTCCTACCTATAAGTGGACTCACACAGGCAATTTGTCATTTCGGGACATGCTTATTTCCCTTCAGTTAGTGTCCTCAAGGCTCGTCCATGTTGTGGCCTGGGTCAGAATTGCCTTACTTTTAAAGGCTGAATAATAACCCACTGTGTATCCATCCCACGTTTTGCTTATCTGTTCATCCCTCAGTGAACACTTGAGTTGCTTCCACAGTTTGGCTATTGTGAATGATGTTGCTAGGAATATGGGTGTGCATATACCTGTTTGAATTCCTGCTCTCAGTTCTTTTAAGCATATACCCAGACATGGAATTACTTGATCATACAGTAATGCTGCATTTAATTGTTTAAGAGGATTTAAAAAAATATATATTTACTTACTTGAGAAGGAGAATGCAAATGTCTGAGCATGAGCTAGCAGAGGGGCAAAGGTGGGGAGGGAGAAGCAGGCTCCTCACTGAGCAGGGAGCCCACTGCGAGACTCCACGTGGAATCATGATCTGAGCCGAAGGCAGATGCCCAACAAACTGAACCACCCAGGCACCTGAGGAAATTTTTTTTTTTTTAATGTTTTATTTATTTTACAAGTAGGCAGAGAGGCAGGCAGGGAGAGAGAGAGAGGAGGAAGCAGCCTCCCTGCTGAGCAAAGAGCCCGATGCGGGACTCGATCCCAGGACCCTGAGATCATGACCTGAGCCTAAGGCAGAGGCTTTAACCCACTGAGCCACCCAGGCGCCCCAGGAATTTTTTTTTTTTAACCAGTGTTGTCCTTGAGGTGTGAGAAGGGGATGTGGTCTGGGCTGACTGGGACTTATTCCTCCCACTTGGCAGGGGTGGGGTGGCTGTCTTTTTTCCTCGCATCAAAGACTAGATTTTAGATTTGCAGAGTGCTGGGATTGTGGCTGCTAAGCCGACTGGCCTGGAGAGGAGGAGGTTTTGGATTTCACTGTGCATGTCCCTTTTCCACCCTAAGCCAGCCGCTGTCTGCCAGCTCTGAACGGGCCTCTCTCCCTGCCCCCACCCTGCCCTCCTCCCTGCTGGTTAGCTGCTCCAGAGATCAGCCTCATTTCCTGAGCCTCTTGTAGCTGTCGGATCGCAGGCCCTCCCCCACTGAAACCAGTATTTGCCTTCAGCTTTGGGTAGAACAAGGCTTACCTCAGCCATCAGGTGCCCAGTCCTTCAAGGTAATGAGACCCCGAGAGGTTTTCCCAGTAGATATTCCTGGTAGAAGAGGGGAGAGCAAAGCCCCTGCTCCCACTTTGCTCTAGTTCTTGGGAAATGGCAGTTCCCAGAGCCCACGCCCCCCCCCCAGGAATATACTTCATTCTAGGAGGGAGTGAAAAACTGTGGTGTGAGAGGAAGACTGGTCCCTGCTGCACTTAGGATGAGGGATGAGGAAAGGGGGGTTTTCCTCTTTGCCTGTCACATTGACATTGAAGCAGGCTGGGGGTTCTGGATTAGCTGGGACAGTGGGCTGAAGCATCCCATGGAATGTACCCAGCAGTGACCGCTGTCTGGACTCCAGACTTAAAAGCGTTAGTTCCTCGGACATCAGTTTGTGGAGATGCATCAGAGTGGGAATCACCTGGGTATTGAATTGCCCTGATCCTAATAATTACCCTGTTGAGTCGGCTGTGGAACCTGGTTTCCCTGTCTCACCTGGTGGAGGTGAGGTATCCACATCATAGTCAGTGGCCCCACACAACCCTGGCCTTTGGGCAAACCTTCACCAGGCACTTGGTTTTACGTGGGGTTTTAATCAGGTTGTTGCTAAACTAGCCCTTTGTTTTGCACATGTGGACTCTTGGGAGTATTTAGAGGGAGCCCTGGGCCCCCCCATATCTGACCCTCAAGTTCTTACTTGGGTCTGACCCTCAGGTTCTTACTTGGGGCATCACTTGGTGTTAATGTGACCTGGGGCGCGAGTGCAGTGTGGTCATAAGCCAGGACATCAGATGGTGATGCTCAGAATAAGGGTCTTCTTCCAGGTGATGAATATGTTGATTTCTTAAAGCATTGTTATTTCAAAAAAAAAAAAAAGTTTAAAGTTTCTTAGAAAAGCTATGTGGACAGTGAAAATTCTGAGCTAATATAAAATCCAAGTCCAGAGGAGGAGCTGGGAGCAGAGGAAGGATGCTGTTGAAGAAGGTAAGGTCAGGGCGCCTGGGTGGCTCAGTGGGTTAAGCCACTGCCTTGAGCTCAGGTCATGATCTCAGGGTCCTGGGATCGAGTCCCACATCGGGCTCTCTGCTCGGCAGGGAGCCTGCTTCCCTCTCTCTCTCTGCCTGCCTCTCTACTTGTGATTTCTGTCAAATAAATAAATAAAATCTTTAAAAAAAAAAAAAAAAAAGGTGAGGTCAGGAGATAGGCAGGGCATGGCTAGATGATCTGCACAGTGACCTAATGTTTTATTTTTTTTAAGATTTTATTTGTTTATTTGACACAGAGAGAGAGATCACAAGTAGGCAGAGAAAGAGGATGTAGCAGGCTCTCTGCTGAGCAGAGAGCCCGATGTGGGGCTCAATCCCAGGACCCTGAGATTTATGATCTGAGCTGAAAGCAGAAGTTTAACCCTCTAAGCCACTCAGGTGCCCCAGGACCTAATGTTTTAGAGCAGAGCTGGCCTCCACCCATCTAGTTTAGTCCATATGCCCGATTATAAAGTCAGGAAAACGGAGACACGGACAGCTTCAGGGACCTGCACTAATACTCACAATTTGGTAGCAACCTGGACAGGACCAAAGCCTCCCTTCTGGGAAATGCACACCACAGCTCACAGAATTAGTCTACCTGCCCCCACCCCAACCTTGAGGATGTGTCCTGGGTTGCAGGACTAAGAGTAAAGACCCCTGCGGCCCAGGGGGTCACTCAGGACACCTGTGAGGAAGGCGTCTGACAGCCAGAGTCTTCTGTCCAGGACCTGGACAGCCTTGGGAAGCAGCTTCCATGAAGGGCAAGGTTTCAGTAGGGGCTGCTATGATACAAGGTTTGTATCATGGATGTTGAGAGGACAGGAAGTCCTCTGTGTTCATTTTAGTTAAAGAAATCTGTGATTCCTCCAAAAGGAAGTAGAAGCTGAAGTCAAATCTGTTTTGGGGGTGGGGTGTGACGCTAGGGTTCTGTATGAACAGATTTGTGCTTTTTAATACATTTGAACCCTTCCCTTCTGTCCTCAGGGATGCTGGGCAAGAGCTAGTTAAGTGCCTTTATAGATGCTTAGGAGGAGAAGACAGAACCTGGCTTTGGCCTCTGACTGTCCTGGTAGGACAGTACAAACCCCAGCAGAGTAACATGTGGTGATCGTATCAGGAGCCCATGAGGTAGCCCAGGGATTAGGGAGACCAGGGGATATTAGTATAGCTTATTAGGGGACATGGTAGGAGCCCACCCAGCTCTGAGGGTCCCCCAGCCTATCTGCTAGCCTGTGCTGGGGCCTTCTGTGGACACATACAGCAGCAGAGCTCAGCCCGACCTCTGCGATCTGCACCTGTACGGAGACAGCAGGGGCACAGCAGGGTTGACAGGACAGCAGGGTGCCGGATGCTATCTCTTGCTGGTGCAGCAGTCTTAGCGCTGCTTCCTGCGGGAACGCCAGGAAGCCTTTGCAGCCACCAGGGCCCAGACCTCCCTGAGTGTCTGATTCCATGGGTCTCTCTTGTTTTTGAAGCTCCCCAGATAGTACGAATGTATAGCCAGAGCTAAGGACACCTGTGAGAGGGCATGTGACCTGCTGGGCCCCAGACAGAGAGGATGTGGGAGACGCAGAGGGGAGGCAGCTGGGATGTAGGTAGATGAGTCGAGCCGGGCACTGGCAGCCCTTAGAGCCGGGGGTGGTGAGCACCTGGTCACTCCAGCCACAGCACCTCTTGGCTGCCAACATGGAAAGAACTGGAAACAGTCCCCCTCTAGAGTTGCCTAGGAGGTCTCTGCTGCCTGGCCTAGGTGGTATGGTGACACCAGCGCCTGGAGCTTGAGCCCCAGACTAGGTATGCTTCGTGGTGGAAGTTGTTAGAAACTCGTAAGTAAACAGTGCAGAAGCCACCTGTGGTGGTGAATTTTGGACAGGACTGGTTGCCGGTGAGTCGTGGTAAAGGTGATGTAACCCAACCAAGATGGCCTCACGGAAGTCCCATTGGCTATGAAGGCACCCTTTAGAAAGAGTTAAGAAGTGACTGTCACATCAGGCTTGGAGCAAACTGGGCCCTTGTGGGTTAATGTCTTGGTGAGGATTCACTGATTTAGAACAGTTTTGAAAACAGAGCTACAGAAAGGCAGGTGAGGACACCCAGGTGGCTCAGTCATCAAGCATCTACCTTTGGCTCAGGTCATGATGCCAGCATCCTGAGATCGATCTCCCGCATCAGGCTCCCTGCTCAGTCGGGAGCCTGCTTCTCCCTCTCCCTCTGCTACTCGTGCTCTCTCACTCTCTATCTCAAATAAATAAAGAAAAATCTTAAAAAAAAAAGAAAAGAAAGGCAGGTGAAGGGGTGGTATGGACTTTGTGATTTAACTGGGGAGGAAGGGACAATTGTCTTCAGTTGCCTTTAGGATTGGAGGTGTTCTGTATAACCAGAGAGCCCCACAAAGCAGGGAGCCGGCCATAGGGTAGGCCACTCTGTCCTCACAGGGATGCTCAGATCGGGGTAAAGGTGGTCTGGGATTCTGCCAGACCAGATGGGAAGTGGGATGAGAGTCAGCCAAGGGAGCAGGGTGGAGTGAGGGGAAGGGGCTACAGTGCCCTTTCCCTGGGTCTGGCCTGGCAGGCCTGGAGCACTGCTCACGGTGGCCAGGGCTTGCACCTGGATCAGCATGATCTGTGCTCCTCGCCCCATCAGATCCCCTCGGACAGGTGCACAAGGACCACCCCTAGCAAGATGTTCGCTAGCATTGGGGGTCCATCTTTCTGTAGCAGCTCAGACCCATCTCCAGGACAAGCACAGATGTGTCCCAGACAGTGTCCCTGCAAGCCCGGTCTCATTTTCCGGGGAGCATGCCACTTTTTTGGCCCCACCTTGCCATGTGGTCTTTGCTCAGCTGGTTGTGAAGTTGAGGTCAGCCTACCTAAGATCCTTGTTCAACACCTTTGGGTGACAGACATCATCAGCCGATTGCCTGCTGGAACAGGAGGGGTGTGCCCCCCCCCCACTGCCCTGGCAGCTGGCCCTCCAGCCCCTGACCTTCTGGCTGGCTTTCTCTGTCTCTAACACAGCTGCTTCTCTACACACACAGATACATCGTTTGGAACACCTCCTGGGTATGGCTGTGCTGCAGACCGGGCCGAGGAACAGCGTCGGCACCAGGACGGGCTGCCCTACATCGATGACTCACCCTCCTCATCACCCCACCTTGGCAGTAAGGGCAGGGGTGCACTGGCCTCGGGAACCTTGGAGTCCACCAAAGCGGTGAGTCCCAAGGTGGTAGGGCCAGGTGTGAAATGGGGCTTGGGCTTGGCTCCGGACTGCTGTCCAATTGGTGAAGGCGCCCTGGAGTGCATCTACTCTCTCGGGGGTAAGTAGCCAGTAGGTGATACCAGGAGCAACCAGTGGTTGAAGTTACTAAAAACCCCTTCTTCATTCCCCCATCTGGTGTACCTGTAGTTCTGGAGATAGCCTCCCGGGGACTTTGAGCAGGGAAATGATGAAACAGTCTGCTGAGCTGGAAGAGGCAGGCAGCACGTGCTAAGGCTGAGGACGCCACCACCATCCTACTGGCAGGATGTGGTGGCAGCCCCAGCCATGGCGCCGAGGGGCGGACAGGGGCAATATCTGGGCCATTCCCTGTGCCACACGCAATGCCCTTGCTCCTTTTTACCGAAAGGGCTGCTGTTAATGACTCTGTCCATTTGGCCAGGGTCTTTCCCTTGAGGTTTCATTGTCATTAACAATCCTGTAGTCCCCTTCACTTTGGAACATGACAGATAACTTCTCTCTTTGGTTTGTGTCTGGTGATGTTCCCTCCAGGTTTAAAAATGAGAGGGATCTGCTTTTCTCCATTGTTGGTAGAAAGTGCTAGAAGTGTATCTTTTCGCTGTGGCTGGTTCTCTGCTGGGCTGGTGCCTTCGCAGTGGGATTGCTTCTTCCTTATGCTCTTGTGATTTCTAAAGACCCTGGCACTGGGCAGGCTGCTTGTCCTGAACTGTGAGGTTGGGAGGGGAAACCCGTGCATAACACATACACACACCTGTCTTGTGCAACTTTTTTGTCGTTGTTTTTAGGATTTTATTTATTTATTTGAGAGCAAGAGAGAGACAGAGAGTACAGGTGGTGGGAGGAGCAGAGAGAGAGAGAGAACAGACTCCCTGCTGGGTGGGGAGCCTGATCCCGGGACCCTGAGATCATGTCCTAAGCCCAAGGCAGATGCTTAACTGACTGAGTCACCCAGGCATCCCCATTGTGCAGCTTTTTATCCAACATCTGGTTTTGCTGTTTTACAGATTAGGAAACTGAGGTTCAGAGAGGCGAAGTTACTTGCTCAGAGTCACACAGCTACCAGCTTCGAAGCCTTCCTGAGTTCCTCAGATGACACTCGTGTAACCACCTTGCCTTTGTCAGTGCACTCCCTTGCTTCCTGCTTCACAAGCATGAGCTGGTACAGATGGGGATCTTTCTGGTCCTGAATAAGTAGGCTGAGTCCTGAACTTGGGATGAGGCTGCTCCAGGAGGCTGATCTGCCCTCCCTGTGCCCCAGACCCCATGCGGCTTGGCTGCCCACCCCCACCAGGCTCCTGCTCTCAGACCTCATCTACACTGACTTAGAGTTCCGCCCTCACCTTTTAGCCACAGTTCAGGGGCTTATCTGCGGTGGAGCCTATCCAGATCCCGTGCCTTCTGCCTCTTTGGGCGCCCCCATGGGAGCCCATAGACGTGTCTCACATCTGTGCCTCCCAGCAACAGCACACAAGAGTTGTGGTTTCTTGACGTCCTTGCCAGTACTTGTTTTCTGTTTTTTTGATAGTGGTTATCCTAATGGGTGTGAGGTGATAAGATGGAAATTTAATTGAAAAAGGGCTATGTAGCCTTGTTCAAGAAGCCCTCTGGTTAGGTGCTTGGAGGCACTTTCCACTGCCCTGGAGATAGACATGGTTTTGACTTCCTGGTTTCCTTGCCCGTGCAGTACCCGGACAATATGACTTTCTTCTTTCATTTTTTATTTTTGGTTCAAAGAAGACAGCTGTCACTTTCTAGCGCCCACAGCCAGCATGCTAGTCTTGAGACCCCAGGTTCCCTGTCCCAACCAGCTGGGTTCAGGAAATCCCTGCTCAACTTTCCCTACCTTCCCAGGGGGTGCTCCTCTCCCTCTGCTGAGCTTGAGCTCAGTCCCTTCTAGGGACCCTTCTCTGTGAACTCCTGGATGGCAGGTCTGTTCTATGAATGCCTGCCCCCAGGGGAAGGTAGGGAGTCAGCAGAGGCCAGGAGCCACCTTGCCTGGGGTGCTGTGGGAAGGACCCAGGCCACATTGGGTGGGTACTGGTGACCAAGGTTACCTATGACTTTCTCCAGCCCTGGGCTTTCCAAGGTACCTCCCCATCTTGACCAAGCTATTTCTTCCTTGAGTGATCACTGTGTGATCCCAGATGGGGACAGAAGCTGCAAGAGCCGTGAGGCACACATCCACCATTTCTTCATGGCCAGGTGGGGCTATGTGTTAGCAAGCCCCTTGGGGTTGCTAGGAAGAAGAGCAGTAGGCCATTTTGATGACCACTGCTTCTCTCCCCTAGGAGGGCAAAGCTGGCATTACTGACCTGAGGCACTGTCATGGACACTCCTGGAAGCTATGCACAGAGCTGTGGGCTAGCAAGTAACCTTCCTTGAGCAGTGTCCGGGAGAGGGGTGAGGGTCTGGCATCGTCCCCAGCTGCCGTCCTGTGGCCTGAGGAAGCAAGGCCCGTGGTTTGCCACGTCAGCACAGTCAGTCCTTCCTGGGGTCCTCGAGAGTCCCGATATCAGAGAGGGGAGCCGACATTGTCCAGCAGCCCCTGCCCACTGGGCTCTGGGACACACTGTGCAACTCTGCTCCCACAATGACCTGCCAGGTCCTATCCGCAGGGTAGAAGCACTAGACCTCAGCACGAAGGGGCTAATAACACCTCAGCCCACACTTCTCATGTTCAGGGATACTTCAGGGAGTGGTGAAGCTGCACAGGCCACCAGCCAGGGGCTTCTCTTGGGCATATTGGGGCTGAGAAAGCAGATACACACTTGTGTACTGTTGCTTTGCAGAAGTGGCCATGCCCATGGACCCTTTGAGGGTTTTGTTTTTGGCTGGGGGTGGGGGGTGGACGGGCGTTGATTTTTTTTTTTTTTTTTTTTTTTCCCCAGAAGGAAGCCAAAGTAAACACACATGTTCAATCAGTCACTCCTACTCAGAAGTCAAATTTGCATTTTTTATAAAGAAGTAAATGCTGGCTTAGGAGTGTTTGAAGACGGACTGACCTGCTCTATAATTTTGCTACCGGCCATCACCACACTGAGTGTATCTGGTCACCCGTTGCGCTCATGGAACAGAAGTTGTAACTCTGACTTGAGCTTTCATCTGAGCAACCACAAGTCCATTCACTTTTGTGATTCAGTGGTTAGGTCAGTGGTTCAAATCACTTCGATTGCATGGGTGCTCAGCGAGGCTTTGCATCAAGCACAGGAGGATAAGTCATGCCTGCACTCCTGTGGCTCATCCTGGCCACACAGCCCAGCTCTGGGTCCTGGCTTATCCAGGGATACTGTTTGCTCACATCTGTCCTCCCGGCAGAGCTGGGGACAGCAGGAGTTTGGCCAGCCCACCTGTCCTCTTTCTCCTGAGGGCCCTCGAAGGGTGGTTTATCCAGGGGCAGGCACAAATCATACTGGATGTTGGCACTCTTTCTTCAGAGGACTCTGGGGCGCCAGGATCCCCCCAAGCTCGGGTTCTTACGCAGAGGCCAGCCACTGGCCCTCTGCTGGCTGGGCTCCAGGACTTCTGCCAGCCCTGTTACCAGTGAAGGCATGGCCCCTGCCAGAGAGAAAGACAAGTGTCCTTTGTCCAGCAAACTGGCTTCCAGCTCCCAGCTGGGAGCAGTCCACCCCTTCCATAGCTGGGTTTTTTTTTGTTGTTGTTGTTGTTTGTTTTTTAGGTTATTTATTTATTTATTTGACAGAGAGAGATGACAAGCAGGCAGAGAGAGAGGAGAAAGCAGGCTCCCTGCTGAGCAGAGAGCCCGATGCGGGGCTCGATCCCAGGACCCTGAGATCATGACCTGAGCCAAAGGCAGCGGCTTAACCCACTGAGCCACCCAGGCGCCCCTTATAGCTGGGGTTTTATACCCTGATCAGCCTGCCACCCCGCCACCTTGGGGCTGGGGGTAAAGTATATTCCCTGAATTCTGCCCTGCTATCCATACTCCTGCCACTCTCTTCCAGCTCCTGCCCTTGTGGATCTGGTGGAGATTCTGTTCACCCAGGTCCCTCTGTCAGCCTTTCCCCCCTTGTCATGCCCAGTTTGTTTTTATCTGCTCTTTCGGCCCCAGATCTGTGTGGCTTGTTCCCTTCTCTGCCCCCACCCCCTCCCTGGCAGAAGCCTTCCAGCTGGCCGCTGCCTTTTTCCAGCTGCCCTTTTCGTCTGGCTTCCTCTCCACCAAGATCTCCCTACCATCATAATCCTGACTGGATTCATGTGCCCTTTCCAGAACTGGCACGAGCCCAGAGCAGGGTTATAAATAACCCTGGCCTTGGCCATGCCCTTTGTTCCCTCATCTTCTGTGTTTCTTTCCTGCCCTTTCCTTTAAGGTGCAGTTGGCTGGCTTCTGAGCCATCCTTGTCAGCCCCCAGCCCCGTTCCGGAGCTCAGGAGATGATTCCTGGTCCACAGAGAGGTGTTCGCACCCATGTCTTCTCCCCAGTCCAGCACATTCCCCCGGCCAGACGGTCCCCTGAGCTGACCACGCCCTTCGGAACGGAGAGAGCTGGTGTTGGCGCCATCCTGCCTGCGCTCTTTTTCCTCCCAGCTTTCCAAATTGTGTGGGTGGGAATGAGACGCACCGCCATCCACGTGAGCACCAGCATCTCATGCTGGGTGGGGCTCCTCCATGTCCTGTCCACCCCCAACCCCCGCTGCCCACAGCACCCCCACCGTGCTCACAGTAGCAGGATTGTTCCTTAGGACACAGCAGGGCGGGGTGGGCGCCTGCTGCTGCTCAAAGAGCCCGCTGTCCCCTTCACCTCTACATCTTCCCTTGTTTGGGGGCACACATGGCACCTGGACACAGTGGGAAGCATGTTCAGGGGTAGCTGAGAGCTGCTTCTCCAGCATGCTGCCCCCATTCATGTTGTGACCTTCGTGGGCTGAGGTGAAAGGAGGTGTCACGGTCCCCTACCCTGCATGTCCGTGCACCATGTGCTGCACCCCAGGCCCTGGAATGGGCTAAGCTGACAGTTCTGGATACTGGCTCTGGCTTGTCAAACACATAGGGGTTCCAGAAGGAGCACTCAGAGCTTCTCAGAGATACAGCCTGAAGGAGGCCCCAGCCAGGAGTTCTGGATCCCTTCGTGGGTTTGTGTGTTCATTGTGTCTTCCTGGAGCACCTGTGTGTTCCAGGCACTATGCTGGCACAGAAAGTTCCAAGATCAGGCACAGTATGCCCTCGAACTTTCTGCCTATGGAGCCACTGCCCAGTGTGCCCTGGGGGAGAGGGCCTTCTGAGGGGGACGGGACCTGAGTGTTCTTTCCCTGGAGTGATGCTTAGCCATGATCATGGTGGCTGCCCCCTACACATGCTTGAGTCCACATACACACTTGGGCATGCACACATGTACATACATATGCAGGCACCTAGCTCATGCACACTAAGGGATTCCCAGAGCAAAGTGCTGGTTTAGGAAGACTATTAGGATGGTCCAAGTGGGCAGTGAGGATGTGATACAAGCCCCAGGGACCCAGAAAGCAGAAGCAGATGGGGCTTGGGGATCACGTCTTCCTTCCCCAGTTTACACCCAGGTAGCTGATGCCCAGGGCAGGAGCACAGTTGCCTAAGACCATGGTGCTCCCCGGGCAGGCCTTGCTCTGTGGCTCTGTCCCCCAACTCCTGTCCCTGGGTGCTTCCCACTGGGCCAGCCATCTATACCACACAGTGCCTCCCTTCTGCCAGGCCAGGGAAGTGGAAAGGGCAGCAGGGTTGGGGGCACACAGAGGGACTATGCTGAAGGGTTCTGATTCTAGGCTTTTTAGAGACACAGTGAAACTTGAGCTGGCTTTAGGTCCTTCCTGGAACCCAGTGGTTCTCACGTAGAGGTGATTTGGCCCCAGAGGACATGTAGCAACATCTGCAGACATTTGTGGCTGTCCCAGCCAGGGGTAGGAGAGGGTGCTGCCCAACACCCTACAAGGCCCCCCCAGCATCCAAAATAGAATCCTGCAGCCCTGGATGTCAGCAGGGCCGAATCAGGAGCCCTGACTCCTGATCTCCCCTGAGTGGTTCCAGAAAGTGGACCGTAGGGATAACCGTCTGGTTTTACACCCAGGGGCTGCCGCGGTATGGTTGCTCATGTTCATCTGCAGGTGGGAAACTAGTGGCAGAACAGGCAGGGATGTCTGTCACTTTCTGTGGACTACAGTGGGGCTCATCAGAACATGGGCAGGCTGTGGACACAGCCGTCTCTGATACCAAGTCCTTCACTGGGGGTCGGGGAATGCGTTGGGAGGAGTGGGCAGGAAGTCACAGAGCAGACTTCATTGCCTTTGGCATCAGCTTTGGTGTTGGGTTACTGGGCCACTGTGACAAAGTACCACAGAGTGGGGGGCCTTGCCCTGACTGTTCCACTTCACACTGCCCGTTTCCCATCGTCAGACCAAGGGTGGCCCTCAGCTTTGCTGGGTGACCCTCCAGAATTTACTGTGGCCATGAGCGAGTGGTGGGCTTGGCAAGGCCCCCATGCTTCCCTTTATTTCCCCACAGAGACTTTCCCAGAGGCTTGATCTCAGGCTGTTAATAAACAGGCCTTCCTCTCTTAGAGGGGCCACCTCAGGCATCATCCCCCAGGTCTGACCTTAGTCTGTTTCTCCTGCAGAGCGAGCTGGACTTGGAAAAGGGCATGGAAATGAGGAAATGGGTCCTGTCTGGAATCCTGGCTAGCGAGGAGACCTACCTGAGCCACCTGGAGGCCCTGCTGCTGGTGAGGAGGGAGTAGGGGCCGAGCCAGGTCCCAGACCCCAGGGCACCAGTCAGAAGGTGGCACCCTCCCTGGAGGGTCATTCCACCTCTGTAGAAGCTGGACCTCCCCGTGGGGTGGTGGATACAAGCGTAAGACAGGTGCCAAAGCAAGCTGGCTTTGAATTTTTATTTTTAGTGGGAATTTAAAAAGAAAAGCTCATATGGCACATAACCGTGATTTTCTGTGGTCATACCATACACCTGAAAAATGGTGAGCCCTCTCATCAGTGCCACCCTCATGGGTCACCTTTGCTGCCTCTCCTGTGCCCTCTTCCAGCCCATGAAGCCTCTGAAGGCTGCAGCCACCACCTCTCAGCCTGTGCTGACGAGCCAGCAGATCGAGACCATCTTCTTCAAAGTGCCTGAGCTCTACGAGATCCATAAGGAGTTCTATGATGGGCTCTCCCCCCGCGTGCAGCAGTGGAGCCACCAGCAGCGAGTGGGTGATCTCTTCCAGAAGCTGGTGAGTGACTCAAAACAGGTGCATAGCCTCCTTCCCGGAGTTCGCAACTCTGCAGGGGTCAAGCCTCTGCCTTGACCTGCTGGTGTGTGTTGCCAAGGGCTCTGGGATACAGAACCCTTATTTTAAGTAGACTCCACACCCAACGTGGGCCTTGAACTCATGACCCCAATATCAAGAGTCACATGCTCTACCAACTGAGCCAGCCAGGCGCCCCTGGAGAATTTTATTTAAGTGGCCTATGGAGGAGGGACATGCTCATTAAATATTAAAGTAGTGGAAAAAGTGGCCCTAGAGCCTGAAGGAGGGCCCTGGAGGGGTGGGGTGGGGTCAGGAGACAAGCCATTGTGTGACCCTTAGCTCCTACCACCAGCTGTTTTCAGAACCTGGAGGCGATTTGATGCTGACTTTGAACATGACACCCTCATGCTTTGTAGAAATCAAGACTGGTTCTTTTTGTGACTGCAGAGCCTGGACCCAGGCACAGCCTCGAAATGAAAGGTAGTCTGGCTCCAAGTAGTGGGGTGCAAGGAGGTCCCCAGGTGCCCGTCCCACCTGAGCTAAGGCAGCCAGATAAGGCAGCTCCTGTCCTTACCACTGTGGGGGTGAGAAGGTAGAGGAACTGTGGGTAACTTGCTGGGACTGCAACATCGGGTTATCTCCAAAAGGAGTGCTTTTCCTGTTGCCTTCAGGCGCCATAACCTGAAGGACACAGGTGATGCTGGCTGGATGACAGAAGAAATATTTCTGAAGGGGCTTACTGAGCCCGTATGGACGAGGAATCTTTTTGGCAGAGGTGGCTGTGGGTCCTGGTTCAGGTCCCAGAGGCAGAAGCACCCTCTCAGGACAGAAGGGGTCTACTGTGAAGGCAGGTCAGGGGCCTCTGTGGCCCTCTGCTGACTACAGGACCCAAGAAACCAAGGATATGGCTTTTAAAAACTCAATGGGACCTATAAAACCTAGCAATCTGATGAAAGAGGTTGTCACAAGCCAGGCCGCATCTGGGGCAAGAATTAGTTCAAAGTGCTTCTTCAACCAAGATGTGGGTGAGGTAAAACTTGTCCAGTGGGAGGAAACAGTTAAGGCACCTGTGGATGGAAAGAGAAAACTCAGATGAGAGCTGTCTGATCGATATCTTCCAACATGTGTGGTTCCAACATTTGTGGAAAGGAGCCCCTGCCTCCTTTGCGGGTCTGATGCATGGAGCCGGTCGGTCTTTCCAGGAGGAGGCTGTGGAAGATAGGCATCTGGGTAGGAGAGCCCAGCAGCTGTCCTGGGAGTGTCACCGATGGCAGGTGCCAGGCAGACCCCTGTGACGAAGGTTCTCCCTCTGAGGATCCCTAACCTGAGCTGAGTTCAGTCTGGGCCCCCTGAGCATATCTTTTGACCTGGAGCCTTCCCCCTCCCAAGGGAAACCAGTCCTCCAAGGGTAGAGGTGGCCCAAGGTCACAGGCAGAGCACGCCCCCACTGGGCTGCCCAGACTCCCAGCTGGTCCAGACCCAGTCCTTGCCTTAGCTCACACCTGGGCTTGAGTGTTTTGCTCCAAGGTGTGGCCTTCCTGTTGGCAGTCCCCTCTCTCCACTGCCCTGGGCTGCAGACACCTCAGATTCTAGGCCGAAGCGAAGATTAAGAAACATAGGAAACTTTTCACTTTTTTAAATTCAGATTCCTACCACATGAGACCCTTCTTCCTCTAGCCAGAAAATGGGAGGCCGTGTTGATGCAGCCCCACCATCTCCAAAGTGCCCCCTCCCCCGTTTCTCTCTGTGTGCAGTGTCCACAGATTTAAACCTAGTAGATTTGGCTCAGCCTGTAGCCCTCCTGAGAACTCGAGAATCATGTTGTTGAGAAGAAACTGCACCCAATACACTTTCCCAAATAACATTCTGACATTGCTCAGAAACTTGTCTTTCAAATTGTCATAGTCCAATGAACACCAGAATTTGGGAAGTTTCCTCTGGTTTCCCCGGTGTCCTTGAGCCACCTTTGTGGGTCAGACGCTGCAGCAGACTAGGGAGAGAGGTGGGGTGGCCACGGGACATCACGCCCCGGGAACCAGGCCCATGAAGAGTTTTCGTGTGTGCTGCGCAGCTGGGTGCAGGGGCACCCCTGTCCCTTTCTGACAGCACAGCAGGGTCAGCTCCGTTTCACCCCAGTAGGCTCCCCAGCTGGGTAAGTCTTGGGACAGAAGGAGCCTGTGATGCCCTGCCCCAGCCGTGGCACCTCCCCTCTGCCCCGGGATTTGTGAGCCTGCCTCCCCTTCCTGCTGGAATGGATGGGTTTAGTGCTGCTGCTTGGGGTCTGTTCCTGGCTCAAATTTTGTCAGGCTACTCTTTTGTTTTTCTAATCATTTCCAGCTTCCAGAGAGGTGCACAGATAGTTCAAGAACTTCCATGTGCCAGAGCCACCACTGGTAATATTTTGCCGAGTTTCTCATTTTTATTTAGGTGCGCGCACACACACACACACACATCCTGAATAGTTTGAAAATAGCTTGCAGATAGATCTGCCCTTTTACCCCCAAATACTTCATTGTGTATTTGATAAAAACAAAGACAAGCTCTTCCATAACCACAGAGTACAATGATCAAATTCAGGAACTTTCACAGTGGTAAGGCACTGTTACCTTGTCCGCAGTCCATATGCGGACTTCTCCCAAGTTAGCCATCGTGTTCTTTTTTTTTTTTTTTTTTTTTAATAGTCATTTATTTATTTGAGAGAGAGAGCACGAGTGGGAGGGGTAGAGGAGAGGGAGAGAGAGAATCTCAAGCAGGCTCCATACTGAGCACCGAGCCCAACATGAGGCTCGATCTCTAGACACAGATCGTGAACTGAGCCAAAATCAAGAGTCGGACACTTCACAGACTGCCCCACCCAGGCGCCCCCATCACGTTCTTTGTAGCCTCCTGCATTCTCTGATTCAGGATCCAATCGGAGCTCACAAGATGGACTCAGTGTTCATATCTCTTTTGTTTTCTTCGGGCTATACCAGTTCCTTGGCCTTTGCTTGTCTTTCATGGCCTTGACATTTTTTTTGAAGGGTACTGGCCAGTTTGGGCTTGTCTGAGGTTTCCTCAGGAATAGATTCAGGTTCTGTGTTTCTGGCAAAAACTGAATAAACCACAGCAGTGATACTGTGTCCTCAGTGCCTCATGTCAGGAGGCACATGATCGCCATCAATCCCGTTACTGGTCCGGCTCCATTTTGGGTTGGCTAAAAGTGTGAGATTAGACTGCTTGGCACTTGGCAAAAGCCACATGGAAGATGCGAGCTCCTTTGGGAAAGGGAGAAGTAATGGAAGGGGTTCTCCTCTCTTGGACCTCATATCGGTTTGCTAGGGCTGCTCATCTGGGCAGCTTGCACAACAGAAATCTATTTCCTCACAGTTCTGGAGGTTGGAAG
The DNA here is from genome assembly GCF_030435805.1 of Mustela lutreola. Classification (NCBI taxonomy): domain Eukaryota; kingdom Metazoa; phylum Chordata; class Mammalia; order Carnivora; family Mustelidae; genus Mustela; species Mustela lutreola. The sequence continues at coordinate 65,406,504 of NC_081300.1, read as the reverse complement.
TCCGAGATCAAGGCACTGGCAGGGTTGGTCTCTCCTGAGGCCTTTCTGCTTGGCTCGCAGATGGCAGCAGTCTCCCTGTGTCTTCACGAGGGTCCCTCAGTCTGTGTACTTATCTCTCATTAGAGCTCCAGTCATACCGGATTAGGACCCGCCCCGACAACTTCATCGCCTCTTATGCCCTATCTCTAAACACAGTCGCATTCTAAGGTGCCGGGAGTTAGGGTTTCAACATAGGAATTTTGAGGTGACGCCTGTCGACAGTAATGTCCCCTCAGGGCTCCTGACCACATTATCTGAAGCAGATAAAAAAAGCACCATAGCTTTTAACCCCAGCTCTGTTCTCAGACATCTGCTATATGACGTGTTTGTTGACTTATTTATTGTGTATCTCTCCTGCTGCTGGCCCCACTGTGTCTGAGAGATTTGCGGCTGTAGTGACAGTACAGTGCCTAAAACAGGTCTTCATTGTGGGGGAGGCGTTCAGTGAGCCGCAGGGGAAGGAGAAAAGGAAGTGCTCTGGGTCTGACTCTTGTCCTGATTGGCACTTGGAGATGGAGTGACCAGTCAGGGTGATTTGTGCAGGAGGGGCCAGGCCAGGCCTCCATGCAGCCCCCACAGGGAGCAGAGCCAGAGACCAGACTGTGCCAAGGACTTACCCAGCATCTGGGACTGTCATCTGAAGAAACGTAAAATTCAATATAAATGCAAATGCATATAAAACAAAATTCACATTCAGCACAGAACAAACACCAGAATCAGCTAAAGCTTTAGGCTTCCAGCCCTTGGTCTGCAGTGGGAAATCCTGGCTAGCAGGTCGCCGAGGTCCTCCATTTCCCTCCCCAGGCCTCGCTGTGCTGGTACAAGATGAGGGCTGGCTTTCCCTCAGCTGCCTCTGAAAGTGACCTGGGGCCCAGAGGTGGTGGCAGCTTTCCCCCCGCCCCCACACACCCATGGAAGTTGTCACTCAGTTGAGTATCTGATCAGGAGGGTATGTGAAGAGACCCTCTATTAATACCTTTGGTTTGACAAAAGACAAAATGCCTCTCACCTTGGGGAGAAGGGATGGGGAAGCTGGGCGATGGACAATGCGGACGGTATGTGCTATGGAGAGTGCTGTGAATTCTATAAGACCGTACAGGCCTGTACCCCTGAGGCAAATAATACATTATATGTCAATTTTAAAAATAATTTTAAAAAATAAAAATTAAAAAATTAAAAATAAAATGTCTCTCACCTTGCAGCTGGCAGCCGGCACGTCTCCCACATGCCAGGTGTGGCTTGTGGTACCTGGACCCCTTGCCAGGTTTGGGCTGGGCTCATGTCTAGACAGTGGGAGCCTCTCTTCTCCAAGGCCAGCTAGATTGCATGGGCCTTATGTGTCTGAAGGGATCAGACAAGCGTGGAGCACTGTAGCCACCTCAAGCCGGGGGCCAACCTCCCTATCCACTACGGCCTCCTGCGGCCAGAATGTGAAAGTGCCTCCCCACCCCACCTATGTAGACTCTTGTCCATGCTCAGGGACAGCCTTGCATTTTAGACGGTGCATTTTACACGGTGCTGGTGGCACCGTGTAAATGAGTAGAGTGGGAGGAATCAGCAGCTGTGGAAGGGAGCCGTTACCTGCTCGGGGCTGTGAGTCACTTCTCAACGTGTCACTTGGAAGGGGGAACATGCTCAGTGCGTGGGGAGGGGAAGCAGGTGGGAGGCGACAGCAAGGAAGAGGTGAGGTGACTGCAGCTCTGTTCTGTCTGCTGTCCCTGGGCTTTCTCCAGAGCTGTGCACAGAAGCCCATTTCTCAGAAAGATGAGAAGCAGTGGCACCTGCCCTGCACCTGTCCCACACTGTTCCTTCTTCCCTGCAGGCCAGCCAGCTGGGTGTGTACCGAGCCTTTGTAGACAACTACGGAGTTGCCATGGAAACGGCTGAGAAGTGCTGTCAGGCCAACG